>NW_027315768.1:24498904-24526404 GCF_026437365.1 Eucyclogobius newberryi
AGAGCGGCCCAGCTGGGGACATGCCGCGTCCTGCCGCTCCTCTGAAGTCTGCAGCTCAGCTTTGAACTGTAGCCGCTGGAGGTGGAAATCAATCCATCTCTGTCCCCCTCCCTCTCACTTTTGTACCTGTGTGTCTCGTGCACTCGGGGCCCCCAGCGCTCCTCCTCTGCACCGGGCTCTGCACCGCTGCTCTGGGCCAAAGGAGGTAGAAAGGCAAAGGGAACAATTTGACTGATCTTCAAAAGAAATTAGTGACGTTACAGGAGATTAAAGGAAAAGTGGAATAAAAAGTGAAAGCCTTTTGCACCAGCCTACTACTACTACCAGTACTATCACTACTATAGTACAACTACTACATCTGCCATAACTATCACTACAACTTGTAGCTGCAAAAGAAGCTTTGATTGGTTTGTTTCATAGTTCTGTATTTAATCCAACTATCACTCCATGAAGTCAACTGAAAAGTTACTTCATTCTTCAAGTTACTTCATTCTTTAAGTTACTTCATTCTTTAAGTTACTTCATTCTATTACAATTACTACTACTATATCTTTTACTACTACAATAGGGGTGTAAGATACTACAAAAATGGATATATAATCTTTTTACCTCAGTAAATGTCATTGTTAGGGTTGAAGTGTTGCATAAAACATGACAGGACTGTCAAATTAACGAAGAAGAGATAGAAATAGCACCTTTTACACTTTATTTGAGAGATTTCATGTTACTGTTGTCATGTTTTATTACTGTTTATTTTTCCAGCATTTTTTCATAGTCCTTTATGCACAGTGTACTTGTTAGTACTTGTTAGTTTGCATATCGCCAAAACAACAATCACGATATCATGCATGTTTCAGGCAACTCCCACCTCTACTTCTACTACAAACTATCTTTTACCGCTACATACTACTACTAATACGTATTCTGAGACACTTTGAAGAGTGTGGAGACTGAAAGGGTAAGAGGAGTAAAGCGCAGGAGCTTTGCCTGTCGTGTTGGATACATAATGTGTTTACTTAGCCTATTTGTCTCTTTATCTTTCATTACGCTTGGCACTTGAGTTTACACAATGACCTTATTATTATCAGCGCAGGATCCAGCAGAAAGCAAGGAGACGCTGGTGTTTTTTTTTGTAAATTTATTGCTGTGATTTATAATAAATGTCACAGCGGATTCCAATCATCATATCCCGTTCCCTCATTGTAATATTTAGGGCCCTCCAGAGGCCTCTTACACTTGACTGTTTCATAACACTTCACACATCCACATCAGGCTAAACATGCCGTTCAGTTTACTTATGGAAGTCGACTTATTTCATCTTATTAGCTTTAATACAGTGTCTGCTCTTGTCAACTTAGTATATTGCAGTTTATTATGTGGATATTAAAATGCAGCGCCATTTAAGAGATTAAGACGGCCCACCATAGTCTAAAAACAATCTGTACTAAAATGCTTATGGTATTGTCATAAATATACAGAAGTAACTACACGTATGCAGTATTTAGTCAGTAATCAGGGCTTTTTTCATCAGTAGAAGGAACATTTATACTCCAAAAATTGTGGATTGCATGTTCCACCGAAGTATAAATCTGTGAAAAACACCCATGTGGGCAAATCATTACAACAATACTATGAGAATACAAATACAATACTATGAGAGGAATATCTAACTGGATGCAGCAAATCCATGAGGTGTTTTTGTATTATTCTTATCAAAGTGGAAAGTAAAATGGTGTATGTACCGCACTTGCTTTAATAACAGACTCTCAAATCAGTGCCACAGGCCGGGAAACATTGTACCAGTTGTCAAGGCCCATTTATTTATGTATTTATATATTTGTTCCCTCTTGCAAGGCCACTACTATATCACGAGTAAACTACCATTACCACTGCGGCTGCTTTCCCACTGCTTTCATTCATGGTTCTAATGGTTTTCAGAATGTGCAGGCCTGGGCTTTCTTAAATGCTCTTTGTGTTTGTGGTGGAGTGACACTCTCCACCTGCATGGGATTGATTATACAAGTCTTGTTAGCTCTCCATTTGCAGTCTTCTAGTAAGTCTGTAAATTATCCTGTGACTTTTTAATGGATTGTCAAAGAGTTGTGCTTTGAAGATTCCTCCAAACTCACGACCACATCAATACATCAGAGCAAAGTGCAGCTCGGAGGAGCAGGCTTTCACTCAAGCCCCGGGATTTGTATGAAAGTTGAGCTGAACGTGAGCGCAGTTGTTTAATTACGACACAATATCATCTATATTTAATGATATAAATAATGAAAGGCTTCAGGTCGAGCTGCACACTCCACTGACACTGTCAACTATAGAATGAGAAAAGATTTCATATTTGAAACAAATGTGGAAAGCAAAGTAATGGTGGCATAGTAGATAGAAAATGTGCACATTGAACTTTAATTGTGCTGCTGTCGTGTCCTTGGGCAAGACACTTTACCCATCTTGCACTGTGGCTCTGTTTTCTCCATCGATTTAAAACTCACAGGAGAAACTAGAGAAAAAAACTCCATACCCAGATATTAATCGATATTAATCCAGTATCAAAACTATATACAATACTAGCATGAAACCAATATTTAATATATTTATTAAAGTACTACTTTAATAAATATAGTTGAAATTAGATTGCAAATGTATTTTTTTTGTTTTAATAATCACTGCTGTATCAAAATGTTTAGACTATGGCTGAACAAGTTAATTGATTCATTTCAACTGATTGATAATTGAGATAATCGTATAGTAAGTAATTTAATAACTGACTCATCATTATCTGGGCTCCACACTCACTCCAGAACATGTTATTTGCTGTAAAAATAGCTTTTATGACTCAGAAAAAGCAAGAATTACACCAAAATGAAGAAACAGAAAAGTTTTTCAGGCTTCAAAAGCCTTCCTCAACAATATTAACTTAATTTAAGGCAAATTTAGATAAAATCTTCATATTCACGGGCTGTTTGCAATCCAAGCAACTAATGATCAACTAATGCTTGAATCATTGCTTTATCGAATAGCAACATGCACACACAAACACAGACATACGGTAATGTTGTGCCTGGAGTGTGACATTTCCCTCACAATCCAGCGGCTGGTGAAACATCGCCCGCCTCCGACGTCAGTTAGAGGAATGACCGATCTGCCTTGACTCATTTCTGGCTGCAGTTTAGGCTCCGCTTCCTCAATGAGAGCAAAGTAAACACAGACAGAGACAGACTCGGGAGAGCGTTATGTCCTGAACCAAAAGGAGAGGAATAAGAGATCAGCGCGAGGAGACGATGAAAGACGTATAACAGGCAGGAATCAAAGCCGTGGCGGGATAGGTGTGTGTGTGTGTGTGTGTGTGTGCGTGTGTGTGTGTGTGTGTGCTTGTGTGTGTGTATTGTACGGGACATCCTTTCATTTGATGTGAGTTTGTTTTTCCTGCGCCGTGAGTGGGAAGAAGCCGAGTGTAAGTCTGTAATTAACACAATCAAAAGATGAAGAGAGATGAATGAAGATCACACATCGCCTCACACGTGTAATCTGCACGACCAAATGCTATTCTTAAGCAATTAGATTATTTGGGGGTGGGGTTTTTTTGTTTCAGTCTTAGTCAAAGCACTTTAACATTAACTTTAACTTTAGTTGATGATCAGAATTAGGGAATTCCAACTGCTGCATGAAAGACGGGGGGAAATTATGTTGCAAAAGAACATTTCTGTTGCATTCACAATCACTGTCTTTGCAAGTCTATAAAATGTAATGAGATGCAACGAGAAACTTAAACAAACTTGTGGTCTACAAAAACTCCTAAACACCTTTTCATCTTTGCCACCATTATCTGTGTTTGAATGAATGAAACATGTGGGTTAGTGATCAAGATATATGAACAAAAATGTATATAATTTCATTCATATTCATAAATTAATATGATTATTGAGATGTGTTATGCTATTAGTCCTGGTTTAGTCTTGCTTTAGTCTTTGGTGAAGACTTGGTTTAGTCTTGCTTTAGTCTTTGGTGAAGACTTGGTTTAGTCTTGCTTTAGTCTTTGGTGAGGACTTGGTTTAGTCTTGCTTTAGTCTTTGGTGAGGACTTGGTTTAGTCTTGCTTTAGTCTTTGGTGAGGACTTGGTTTAGTCTTGCTTTAGTCTTTGGTGAAGACTTGGTTTAGTCTTGCTTTAGTCTTTGGTGAGGACTTGGTTTAGTCTTGCTTTAGTCTTTGGTGAGGACTTGGTTTAGTCTTGCTTTAGTCTTTGGTGAGGACTTGGTTTAGTCTTGCTTTAGTCTTTGGTGAGGACTTGGTTTAGTCTTGCTTTAGTCTTTGGTGAAGACTTGGTTTAGTCTTGCTTTAGTCTTTGGTGAGGACTTGGTTTAGTCTTGCTTTAGTCTTTGGTGAAGACTTGGTTTAGTCTTGCTTTAGTCTTTGGTGAGGACTTGGTTTAGTCTTGCTTTAGTCTTTGGTGAAGACTTGGTTTAGTCTTGCTTTAGTCTTTGGTGAGGACTTGGTTTAGTCTTGCTTTAGTCTTTGGTGAGGACTTGGTTTAGTCTTGCTTTAGTCTTTGGTGAGGACTTGGTTTAGTCTTGCTTTAGTCTTTGGTGAAGACTTGGTTTAGTCTTGCTTTAGTCTTTGGTGAAGACTTGGTTTAGTCTTGCTTTAGTCTTTGGTGAGGACTTGGTTTAGTCTTGCTTTAGTCTTTGGTGAGGACTTGGTTTAGTCTTGCTTTAGTCTTTGGTGAGGACTTGGTTTAGTCTTGCTTTAGTCTGTGGGGAAGCCCTGGTTTAGTCCTGATTTGAGTCCTACTTGTCAGTTCAACAGAAATGTGTTAAAACATGTCTTTATATTTATTAGTTGAGGTTTAAGTATTCGACAGGTGCGAATGAACTGTACAATTACCCACAAAAGTGAAGAAGTATCACTGTATATCTCCAGTTCAAGCGATCATTACTATTTGGAGATGACATGCACAACATTATTAACTTAAATTGTTTTCATATTCATTAAACCAGTTAGAAGCCACAAGTAATAAGTCAGCCTTCTTATATCACGGAGTGTTTTGTTATTGTAATGAATCAAATATTGTTTATTACGTTTCCACTAATATTCTACCGTCAAATGACTGAGTGATTATTTCCACTGCTCCGGAAACTGCTCTGACACTTCAGTCCAGTTCACTTTGATTCACCAAAACACAGTCATTTGCACAGGGCTGTATTTAAAGGATATTTAGATGAAGTCCAGCTGGTCCACGCCTGACTCCAGATCAGTAACACGGTGGAAAGATCACTTTAATCATAGGTTTATTTTCACTTTCAGCCTAAAAACGGCAATCATGTCGGAAATTAGTCCTATTAATTTCTCCCTAATTGAGCTCTGAGCCTTGATAAGGTCTTCTGTTCACCCACTTTGACAACTTTAGTGGAAAACTCCTTTTGATAATGGGGGAAATGTTAAGCCACACGCCGGATCTGTAACGTTATAGCTTCCAGTGTTGTGATAATGATAAATGAACATTGCCCTGATGGCGTCTCTCTCTCTTGCTAATCTGTTTTTCGCTCAATCAGCAGTGAGTTTTGTTCAAAAATGACAAAAACACAATCTGGCGCTCCTAAAGGTAAAAGCGGTGTGTTTAATTTGATTGACAGTTGTAGCGTAGCCCTGTTTTTTGCACTGCAGCTGCCTTCATATAACACGCTGAAGAAAAAGGCCAACAGCACATTCCTGCTTTATAACTGCCTTTACCAAGCTTCTGCAATGGCACTTATAGCTTTTAAATAGAGATTGACAGAAGATTAGCCCTTAGCTGTGTTTCAGCAGCTTGAGCTGGATTTGAAAAGTTGTAACCCAGGGATTCATTCATTCTTTCATTTTCTACTGCTTATTCCCGTTAGGGGTCGTGGGTGACAGGAGCCTATCCCAGTGACTTTGTGCCTCAGGCGGGGTGCACCCTGGACAGGGGCCAGTGCGTCGCAGGGTTAACACAGAGACATAGACACACGATGAACATTTACTCCCACATTCATTCACTACTTGTTTAACACATGCATGTGTTTGGACGGTGGGAGGAGCCGGAGAACCTGGAGAGAACCCAATATATGTACATTTCTTTTTATATAATGCATTACATAACACACTTTAGCCTGATAAAACTTGGATGCAACACACAAACTCCTGACTTCATCTGTGAATGACATCAGTGAGAAATCATTGAAAATGTTTGTCCTGTTTTTGGGTTTTATTTTTATACCCAAAAGTATTAATCTTTGCTGTGCATTGTGGGTGCTCTTTTGTTGGAGAAAATACTGTGGAAAACATACACACTCTGAAAGAAAACTACTTACATAAATTGTTTGACTGATACAGATGTTTAATCATTGGAATTTAAAGCTTCTTCCTCCAGAGTTCCTACATTATATTATTACATGCTTACAGAGGATTGGCTGTTGGCTTCTTGATTGAAAAAAAATCCAACATTATCAAGGTATTGACGTTAGAAATGACTTCATCTTGATTTTGATTACAATTTCACAATTTCAGAGCGCAGTCCTGAATGTTGCAAAATGAAATGAGCTCAATAGCAGTACTTTTCGGGTACATATTTGAAATGTACCTCTCTTGGAATGATTGGAACCACCTTGGCTGATTGACAGGCTCACGAGTCGTAAATCAAATCTGTAATGTCAGACTGTAGACTGGTCTTTATGTTTTAAAAACTGGGGCCATAGCAACAAACAGCAACACTCAAGTCAGAAGTTGCAATTATGTGTAAAATGTCTCAAGGTATTTGAGGGGTGGAAATGAAAGACTTATGACTTAATGAAGGGGAAATCCACCTTGTTCTGACCCATTTTTAAAGAAAATAAAAGCTCTACATTTTAAACCACACGTTGGATTAACTCTATCACAACATTTGCTTGCTCTCTTGTTTGCCGTTGTTCACTGAAATCATTTTGAATTGATGCTGTGTAGACATTGAACCATGTGTGTATAAAGTATCGTGACATTGATGATGACCATCTCCTCTGTCAGATGTGAGTTTTAAGTATTTGAAGATTTTTTGGCTGGACCTACGTACAGCAACACTCCAGAATATCAAGGGAGAATGAAACATGTGTTACACAGCTTACGGACTATAATGCTGCATTATTTGAGGACCAAGTCATTCATCAGGCAGCAACAGATATAACAGTGAGCATGGACTTTGTAATTGTCAGGTCCAGTAGGGAGATAGAACTTCAGCCACACATTTAAAGGTGTCTTATATCACTTTTCTGGTTGCCATTTAACACAAAACATGCACAAAAGGTCAACTCCTCCAGCTACAGTAGTCTTGAGCTCAAAATGTGGAGATGTGTCTGTGAGCGCTGTACTGCAGATGTGCTCTGCTCCTGACAGTTTGACCAGCAACTCTGAACAATGGGTCAAATGCACAGAAGGAATTTCCCAATAAAGTACACTTAATCTGTTACTGTCTTTACTGGAATACTAAGGCATTAAACTCTCACATTTCTTAAATTATAGGCATTTTATTGCTCAAACATACATTTAAAAAGCGTGTTACCTCTCCATTGACCGGGATCAAGGTTACACACTTCTCCAAAACTTTACTAAGAGTGAGTCAGAATCAGAAAAGGTTTATTGCCATTGAACAGAACAATGAACAGAACATAGGAACTTGTTTTGGTGATTCGGTGCAACATAAAACAATGAACAATGATAAAACAGCCTATATAAGTCCAAAAGAGAAACAATTTAAATAGGATATAAGATAAAAATAAGAATAGAAATAAAAATAGGCTTACTATGTACACAAATTTACAGTTGAATTTACATATGTAGTGCAGAAAGTGAACAGTCTGGTCACCACGCCCTTCATTGCACCTCGAGCCAAACTCAGACAGAATTGTGCAATCAGATTTTTCTCATGGTCATCTATCATTTACAACAAAATAAACCTTTCCTCGCCTCAGATTAACAGCATTATGTACTCCTACAAACCGCTGCACCTTTAAAGGGCAAATGACATGTTTTACCATTGAACATCTTTAGACAAATGAATAATGCACTTTGAAACATATTGCATAAAAAGACCAGGAGGAATTTGTAAAACCGAAAAGATGGAATGAGAGCCACATTTCTTTGGTACAAAAGCTCTGGTTTAATTGTGATCAAATTGAAGAGCTGCAGAGGTGACCACAAAGCATCCTATTAGCTCATTCCCGTGGCCTTCCGCTTCGCTTCCTGGCCGCGTTCCCTGCCCACTGATTGGACCATTAGTTAATCAGGAAGTCATTAGAGGAGTCTTAATGAATATCCATTATGAGTTAAACACTGATGGTGGAAAGCTGTGCGGCTCAATGACATAAAGGTAACAGGAGAACAGAGAAGGGCCTGAGGCAGAGCAATTCATTAAAACAAACCATAATGATGAGTGTGGGCCTCAGTGATAGCTTGAGCTTGGTAATTAATGCCATTTTAATCGGAATTTAGATCCAGTCATTTCAAATAGTCAATGATCAGCTCTTTCATCAGTAAAAACATCTGGTTCAGACTTGGGAAGGAAAAATGTGACTACGGGCCATGCATATCATAGAATATCTGAATAAAAAACAAATAGAAATAAAACTAAATGCAAATGTCTTTCAATAATTTCCAGAAAATAAACACCACTTTGACTAAAATTTGACTATATTTTGTGTTAAATGATGATAAATGATAATAAATGACAAATGAATGATTATTCATTTATCATTTATTATCATTTATCATCATTTAACACAAAATATAGTCAAATGTTTTCTGTCATGGTCCAAACAGCACGCGTTTACAGTCAGAGGATGGGCTGTAGACTTATCGATTAAAACGAGCGAGCGTTTGATGAACATAAATGATTGAATCTCGTTCTCTCCATTGTGTCTACTTCAATCAATCAATATGTATTTTATCCACGCTTTCCATTTATATTTCTGTTCCTATCCTCATTACAGGGGCCGACGTTTGATTTATTTCTAACATTTTGCCATTTATTTGTTTTAAAGCTCTTATTGGGAGCAGAGCTTACATTGCCCTCCTTAAACTGGTCGATGGGAATTTCCATGTAGCAGCTTGAACCTTCTTTTAACCTACAGGGTTTGTGTGACATTTAACACAATTTGTACAGTTTTGCCTGTCAGAAATGAAGTATTTTTTTTTATCAATACCAACGTAAAAGGCTTTGAAGTTTCCATTTGGCCAACACACAGACGAAAAATGTCGGACGTTTTAGATCCTTGTTTTCTGGAACGTGGAATTGGAAATGATAGTGAATTTAAATGTGTGAGTGTCAGATGAAACGGCGGGAGGTGAAATGTTATCTTTGTGGTTTGATTTGTAGTTTTTAGACATCATAGCCTTGGAAAATGTGCCTCACGACCAACAAGTGTTACTTCATTTAAAACTAGACTGTTAAGAGATGCTATTGTGTTGTCAGGAATGCTCCACACTCCACCGACACAAGCAGGTGACCAAGTTACAGGTCTGATCTGTGGAGAGGCCACCCAGCTCACAGTACAAATGCATCATAGCTTTAAAACCACCTGGGTTACTAATCTCCTTGGAGACCGTAATAGAAACGTTACATAGTGCAGCTTTAAATAGGATGCATAAAGATGTAAAGGAAGTATGCAGTGTGCAGTAGTTGAAATATTCATTAGTTTCCTGTTTACTGGCGACATTTTGAAGACCATTCCAAAGAAAAGATCATTTAAATGTTGATCACTGTCACCTTGGAATCCAGGAATGTTTATGTGGCAGTTTTAATCCCGTATTTCACCTCTGAAATGTCAAACATACACCAACAACTATTTGCTCATTTCTTCACACACAAAAACATGTATACAGTGAAATCTACCAATGAAATATAATGTGGCAGTAGTATGCTGTACATAAAAACACAATTTTACCATTAAAGTCCCTTCTTTTCCCTCTCTGCTGCTCTGAGCCTTAGTCAATAAAGACACAGTCATAGACAGAGAAGTTATTTATGGTAGATTATGTGTTCGTTAGAAGATTATTACCCTGGAGGGGCAGAAGACTTGAGCTGACTTTCATCTGAGACCTGCCCCGACAGAGAGAGGTGGAGTCCGGAGACAGACAGAGGCTTGAAAGAGGCGCATGGAGACAGTGTCTTCAAACGCAGCGCCGTCGAGGAGTCACTTTAAACCCCATAAGAGGAGCCCAGAGGGGGTCCACCGCCATTTGGCACAGCTACATTTCCTGAAGAAAAAAAATGTAGATAGACTGTAGATAATGAGTAATATTGACAACACAATAGAGCAAAGATCTCTCTAACCCAAATCCAAACCACAGGATGTGTTTGGGGTGAGGCCTGCAGGAAGAAGCACAATCAAATCCAAATTGCAATTTCAATGGAGGAAATAGCAAAGGCGGCAATTTCTAGTAAGTAAAATAATGTATTTCCACCACAAACAACATCATATCTTGTCTTTTTCTGCATACAAATCTGGACAAACATGTTCTAAAATGCATGTGGTTCTTTCATGGGCCTATTTTCGTCTTTTTGTCAATTATCGCAGAAACATTTAACCTGTTACCATCCACCTATTTTCGCCCTGTGCACAATGGTTGGACCCAAATGGCATTGCTTATTAAAAGAGGATCTTATGTTCCACATGCAAGTGTGATGCATCATTAGAAAGCTTAGGCCTTCTAGTTTCTGCAGATGTGCACATGAACACTGTCAGGGCTTCAGAACTTACTCTACAGAGGCCCAAACATAAACAAAACATCCTTTTTTAGTCTCGCCTGAATATTGTTAATTTGTAATGGTCCTGAGCATGACATACTTCATTGTGTGCGTATGCTGTTCACTGTACATGATGTTTATCTTGTTGACAACAACTGTGTAAAGTTTCAGATCTCTAGGAACAGGCATTTTGGTGCTGTTGACCTTTTTGTATCAAAAAGTATATTCAAGTAATCCAAATATGTGCCAACTGTGCCAAACTGTTTTATTACAATTTTAGCTCCTCTATGATCATAAAACATACATTTTGATGTTTTGTAGGCCACTAATAGCAATTATAACTCCTAAAAATAAATATGTGAAAATTTGTAAATATGAGTTTACCCATGAATTTCCCATATAGAGGTTAAAAAAAATGAGCACAAGGATGTACAGAATTAAAGCCGTTTCGTCCGTCATAAACAGCAAACAGGTAGGACATGCGTTTGTAAAAGTTGAGACTTTCTCACAAACTATTGGCAATTGCTTCTTGGGGCATATTATTCAATGTAAATCAATGACATATTCGTTTTGTTGAGAAAATAAGCTTTAAAATGATGTATGGCTTGCTGGTATTCACCACGGAAATAAAAGTGATGATGTAAGAGAATATTTGAGATATAGAAAATGTTCGCCGGCGGACAGGTGGGTGGTAACAGGTTTTAAGAAAAATCGCAACTAGATGTTTTTTTCCAAAATTGTGCAGGTTGAAGTTACTATTAAGCTATAATACTTTTCAATTAAATTACATTTATTCAGAACATTACACTGTCAAAATCACAACAGCAGTTGTCTCAAAGGACAATGAAAAACAGATAAAACAATGTTCCTTGTAAATATCCCAACATCCCCGGTCCTTAGACCTCCTTCTGCAGGAAAAACTACAAAACCCTTTGGGAGAAAAGGTGAAATCTTACTCCCACAGAAGCTCTTCAATTCGCAGATTGAAGCAGTATCACCCCCAAAGAGGAGTGGAAGAAGGAGAAAAACATGTGAACAACAATTAACAAACTACAGGTGAACTAAAATTATTTAAAATTATTATTAATATTGTTGATATTAAAATGAGTTAGAAGAAGAGGATCGTGCTCCAGCTGCCATACTTCCCCCAGCACAGTTGCTCCTGGGGCAGCGTAGTTGGGAAACTGTTCCTAACGGTCCTGCGTTGCATCAATGGAATTTCCCCATGTGGGACAATAAAGGATTATCTTATCTTATAAGTGATTTCAAAGAGGAAGGTTTTAAGCCTGGACTTAAATGTCGGGCTCTTTAACAAAGACAGGAGCTTATTCCATAACACAGGAGCTCGACCTCCTGCTGAGCTTTTAGAGACTCTGGGGACCAGAAGGCCAGCATGTTGAGAGTGAAGTGCTCTGTTTGGATCTCCGACGTGCTTTTGTGAATGTGGCATTGTAGTTGTGTGATTGGTAGTGTCTGAGAGGCCATGATAGATTAATATTATAGCAGCCACGCTTCCATCATGTTGCCCTAGGGCAGCTGTGACCATGTTTAGGAATACACCAAACTGTGAAGTGGCTTTATCTAAGGCTTTTCTTTCATTGCAAAACACTAGAGCACTTTCCAAACTTGAATCAAATGTACTTAATCAGTGACCACAGATCAGTGTTTGTATGGTCCTTTGTGTTTGTGTGTTCCTTGTGTAGAAGCTGTAATTAAACAGGATTGAGCCTCGAGGGGCTGGTGCTATTCATTCAACTTCAGAAGCACTCAGTGGAAGAGAAACTAGGAGACAGACAGATTTGACCTCTGATAATGTGGAATCATGGCAGCGGTTTCTTCCTGTCCTCCCAGCGAACATTTGCGTTTTGATATTCTCAGCAATTTCAGATTTAAGAGGGATAGTTTAGTGTAATGTGTGCAATTAAAGTGTTCAGTCCTTGGAGGCTATCAGTCATTGCTGACTATAGGCTTATCTCAAAGCCAGTGGGTTTGCTCTAAGGTTCGGGCTATTAAGTCATTTCATAGCTGTTCCTATCAATGAATGTTCCGTGCTTCTCTAAAGGTGATCCAAACTTCACCTGAGGATGTTCCTGGTCTGATCCGTGCTGTAGTTATCTTGACGAGGGGAAAAAGAAAGGATCATTCATTCGCTGCTGATGCTTGTTGGTGTTAATCATAGACGCCTTGGGTCTGAATGACAAATATGGCTGCCAATCTGTGCAAATGGCATTCTCAATCACCACCAGTCAAGGATGTCAGGATATCACATTTTAGTATCAGGATTATTGTGGGAAGAGTCATAACGATTTAACAATAATTCACGCTTGTATTGTATTGCATCATGACCAAACAACATTGAAATCCTTTACTTTTAAACAAAACAAAACAAATGTCTGTAAATGTGAATGAATCCATCTTGTTTATCAACCAGCACTGAAACCTTTGCACTGCATGTCACGTCTCTCTCTTTTCTTAATATTTGCATGTTGTTATGTAGTAATTAGCCGTCAAAGCGCTTCAGAAATGCTCTGAATCACAGTCATCACAGGTGAGTATGTGTTTGTATTTACTACACTGTGATTGTGGAGAGCATCTTTGAGTAACGCTGTTTGAGTTTAGTCCGTGACTCTGAGCTAAAAACACAGCATTGGGACTAAAGTATAGTTTTGTCAAAGGAGGGAGCATTAGACAAGTATGAAAAGTGGTTTATTATTCTTCATGGCATGCAAACCCCTAAACCCAACCAAACTGGAACTATTTGACATTAATGGTTAAAAGAAAATCACTGTGATGCGGCTCGGTACAAAATTAGATTATTGTGTATTGGTGTTTAGTAGCAATAAAATGTGTGGTTATACAGAATTTAAGCAGAAATAATTGGAAATAAAAACAACATGCTTTTTAGATTATAGTGTTTACTCTTTTTCTCTCAGTAACTTAAGTTTAAATGTTCAATATAGTCTTTTAAAACACTTGAACAATGAATGTGTACAATGCTTTAATAATACAATGACATTAAATACATAAATAAAAGTAACAAGGCTGCCAGCAGGTTTAGTGAGAATAGTGAGTAGTTGTAGTAGTAGCAGTAGTACTATGTTGTAAGTAGTAGTGTAGTTGTCAACTTGCATTTGAGTTTTCCAACACAAATGCATTTTTCTGTCACATGTTTTCCCCCTTTCTTTATGTGTTTGTAAGAGTTTTATACAAGTGCGTAGCTTAGAATGAGGAGCTAAACCAGTGTTTCCTTTATAATTACAATGACGACATTATTTACACTCGGGGCACTCGCTCTGGCTTTGGTCAAACACAATCACAGCTAATATTCTGCACAACCGCACTGCAGCTTACCCAATGTGCTTACACTCACCTCCATCTTAAAGTTAGATGCACATTCAAAGTTCTCTTACAATTATCAAACAATAAAAATGTCTCCTAGACACACACCTTTATGATTCTGAGCTGCCAAGGATTTTATAGCTTAACACCCTTTCACATTCCCTGCCAAAGTTGTTCATAAAATATGCTATTTAGGTGCAAGACTGTGAATATTTCTGGATGGTTGCTAAAGCAAACCAACTACAGTGACAAGTTATAATTGTTTACTCAACAACCAATACTATAACCCACTGTAGAGACAAGATTGTTTTAACTTCTGAAACTTTGGGTAAAAATAAACTGTCTAAGAAAGAGGTGGTGGTTTGAGCTTGGCTAGAACTGGAGGGTTCTAGTTCTGGTGCATGTTTTGGGTTGATGGGGGGCCAGTGTACCCAGATATGCAAAGTCTGCACAGGAAGGTCACGGGCGGCTCAGGGGTCGAACTTGGAACTTTCTTGTGAAGCATGCGTGCTGGCCACTCAGCCACACACGCTCAGCCAATATCACTACTTCTACAACGCTATTCCACCTACACAATGGCAATAACTGCTAAACTATGTAGTCTTTAATCAAGTCTACACAATTGTTTCTATAATTTGCTATACATATAATGAATGAAAATACAGAAGTGTAAAGTAAATATGGTTCCTTTCCATTTTTGACAGACATTGTTTGGCTCTGTCAGACAGCTGTAACAAAGACATTATAATTAAACATTATTAGGCGCGGGTATCTGCACACATTATGGAGGCAGAGGTTAGCCAGCGGTGCTCACACAAGTATGAGCTGGCTCCACAGTCCGCCCCGCTGCTTATTACAGCTTTATTGTGGATGACGTGATATTTGACGGGGCAGTGAACGCATCAGGGCCACACACGCTCAGCGCTGCAGCACTACTGTCGGCAGGAATGCATCCCGATTCGCAGATGGGATGTTTCGTAATTTTAAATGGTGGAAAGATTTAAGTGCTTATTCACAGTGAGAGCAAATGAATGAAAAAGCCTTTGTTTGTGGTCATGTGTTCGAAGGAAGAAGACGCCAACATGTCAGAGAGGAGGAGCCGGAAAAAGTCTGTGTTCCTGTCCTCATTATTGGTAAGTACTGCTCAGTTACAAATAATATTACTGCTCCCACTACTACAACTGATGCTACTGTTACTCTTACTACTAAAATGTTGTTGCTCCTACTTCTACCTCTAATAATTCCACTCTGAACGACTACTATAACTTCAACTACTACAACTACTGATAAAACACCAATAATAGTTTTGCTTAAAGAAGAGCTGCAGCTATTAAACATAATACTGTTCAAATTCTCATAATTATTGTACTTTGATAATCATAATCATTAACTGGACTGTACAAGCTCTAATAACGATGCCAAAAGATGTTTTATAACAAAGACATATATTATTCAAAATCAAAACCTAAAAAAACGCTTGTAAAACGTTTCTCATTAACACACTCTATTGGTAAATATGTTCTATGTAGAAGCTTTCAGTCACCATATTTTATGTGTCATTTTATGTGTTAAAAATGTATTTTTAAAAATCTCAGAAATAATGGTATTACTTGCATGCTACAACACCAACATTACTACTACTTCTAGTGTAACTGCAACTTCTACTTCTACAACAACAGCAGCTATTAGCACAACTATTACTAATAATAATGAACTGCTACTTGTTCTAAAAGCCATTATTACCCTTTCAGTGAGGTTAAATGTACAATTGAAGCCGCTGCTATTATGACCATTACAACCAAAAAGTCCAAACTTTAGCCAGCTTTTCAGTGCCAAGTCGGCTGCGCTTTAATTATTATAACAATTATTCAACCATTGAGTCTTTTACACATAATCTAACAGAGAATCTCCAGTTCCTGTGCTCGTTGAAATCCCATTGGCAGCTTTCCCACTTCAGTCCGGCCTCTTTCTGCTGTCACCTCATCAGTCACCAACCATGTGCACGTACAGGCCGACACACGAGCTGCGGGATGACAAATACAAGTGTACACAGTTCTGTGGGATATGCATCTTTTACATAGAACCTTTGATAAATGCTACAGGTTCATTGCCATTACTGGATTTTTTTGATAGCAGGAGCTTGCATGCAATTACATTTAGTGGCAAGTCATTTCATATATGTTTACACTGTACAGTCATGTATACGGTAGTTATAGTATATCCCAGTACATGCCTACTTCATTATTTGAGTGTGTTTGCTTCTCTTGACAACTGAATCCATCTGAAGTTTCTAACCTGCAGCAGATGTGACATGTCGGAGTGTGGGAAAGAGACAAAAGAAAGATCTTATCTTCCTTTCCAACTACTGTTGTCACAACAGTTTCACATGATTTTAATACTAAAGAAAAGGTTCGATAGTCGATACCATTAAAACTATTCAGGAAATGGCCATCTTTATTTTGCTCATGTGATTTTGACTTGTTCATAAGTCTAAATATATGATTTATGATGTCAATTATTTGACTGTGAATTTAAATAATCAATAACAATAACTTCTATAAGGTAGAAAGATTAACCTGTAGAAAAAGTAAAGACCTAATATTTTATAAGCCAGGTTTTGTGACTCTTTGCTTTAAAAACCTGTTATTAGAAAAAAGGCTTTGCTCCAGGTTTTGAGTGGCACAAATTCTGAACAGAAAGTAATCGATTGTTTTCTTAATTGAAAAGAGAAAAAATCGAAATCACTTTGTCAATAACTGCACAACAAAACAAATACTCTAATAGTCCTACAACTACTACTATCTCATGTCACTAAAGTGTTGGTTAAAGCACTCATTTGTGTCTTGACTGTCAATGCAGATAAACTCTTTGCCTCAAACGCCTGTATATGAGGCTAAAGACGGTTTGTTATGATCGAGCGGAGCACATTTGCATATATTTACTCAAACTGTGAGTGCTATTATGAGAAGTTTAAAAGAATACAAAGCAGAGGGATGATATTCAACAGCGCGGGGGGTAAAGATGGAGATGGTTAGACGAGCTCTTATTTCTGCTCTTATTGTTGTGGTCTGTAATAGTTCTCTAAGACGTCATTTTGTGGTCGGGTGCACTGACCGACTGCTCTTGGTCAATAGCACACACAAGTAATTAGTATTATCTTGTCTTACGCTAGCTGTTTTTATTTTATTTTATCTTTATTTTATCTTTATTTTCCCCTCCATTCCTTATTAAGAAATGAGAGGTTTTGTCTATAGGAGTATTTGTTTATAAGAGTTTTGTTTATAAGAGTTCTTCTATTAAGAGTCTTTTTTAAACTTCCTATAAGTGATCTGTCCTTTTCCTCTGTATCTACTGCGTTGCAACAATGCAATTCCCCCATGTGTGGACAATAAAAGATTATCTTATCTTAAGTAATGCACGAACAATGTCATTAACCCTCTTGAATTAATACTAACATGTCATCTGATTCTGACATACAAACTCTTCCTACTACTATAAACTATAACTAAATAATAACACTGCGTAATATACAACAAATGTACAAGTTTTAATTCACTACCACTTCACTTCTATTGCCTTGAAGTTTCATTTTTAGCATAACTACAACCACCACCATCAACTATTTTGAACCCAGCAAAGAAAAGACAATTCCAGACAAAAGACGTCTTTCTGTCCTGACATATATGAATCATGTGCCGTAACGTTGATGCGTGCACTCCTGTGTTTCGCCTCATTTCCCTTGTCCGGCCCTCACCATCTGACCACCATCTCTCCTCCAGGTGTGCTGCATGTTTGCCAGCGCCGAGTACTCCAGCTGTGGGGAATATGAGTTCTTCAACCAGACCAGTAACAGCTGCCAGGCGTGTCCACAGTGCCAGCCGGGACAGGAGCCGCATATGGTGAGGCACACAAACGGGCAGCACCGTTATTCGCTGTGTATGTAGTCATTCCGAAATTATGTAATAAGCAGCACTGTGTAAAATCATTAGGCTAATCTACTACTATTTATTTATTCATTTAAGTGCTGATATATTCATTGATCCATTTGTGTTTATGGGTTAAAGCTGTGGTACTTATGAAAGAGGTTTTTATGGGTTTGAATAGTTCATAACTCGCTCTTGTATTCACATGCATGGGTTTTCAGGCACATGCACAGCTTTAAAACAACAGAAATGATGGACCACCAATGCACACGGCTCGTTCTTACCAGTCTGTGATCAATAAAATGTCTTGAATGAAATGCAGACAGCACTCAAGAAAGCTTTTACAAGAGAAAAGTTGGGTAATGCATCTTTGATATAACATGAGCCATAACATGTGAAATTATGACCAGGCTTTTTTCACGTGCAATGTCTTGGCCGGTTTTTGTACCACACCATTTCACTTCACTACTACAACTATTATAACCTTTACTTCTTATACCAAAACTTACTAGCTTGCTTCAAGCTGTTAATCTTCTTAAATCATCTGCTATTATTTTTTTGTTTTTTTAGTAATAGATTGAAAACCATTCCTAAATATATGTTTTTTGCCTCAATTAAAAGAACTCAACTTCATTGATGGAGCAAGTCAAAAACAACACAATCGACCAAAGCGCTACACACACATATACAACAGGACTGTTTGTATGTAGGAGTGGACATAGCTCGCCTGCGTGTCCTGGGCCTTCCCCGGGGCCTCTTCCCGCCCTGGAACAGAAGGGGGCCCCGGAACAGATGCCCGAGCCACTTCAGCTGGCTCTTCTCAATGTGGAGGAGCAGTGGCTCTATTCTGAGCTCCTCCCATGGGACTGAGCTCCTCACCCTATCTCTAAGGAAGCGCTTGTATCCGCGATCTTGTCCTTTCGGTCACTACTCATGAAGCTCATGAACATAGATGAGAGTTGAAACATAGATTGTCTAGTAAATCAAGAGCTTTGCCTTTCAGCTCCTTCTTCACCATAAGAGTCTGATATAGTAGAGTCGACCCTGCATCATCTGACCCTGACCCTGGACCACACACGCAGCACATGCGCTGCTGCAAAGTGAAGCGTGTCTATCTCCCAAATGCACAATTTCTTCTGCTTTATTGCGCTCATTGACATAGAAGTGAAGGTATGCATTAGTGTGCACCGCAGCAGTAGTCCCAGTCAGCCTGTCTGCCGTCAGCCAAAGAAAACAGAAACGCTTCAGTGGACACCCTGGGGTGCCACGCCCGCCCCTCCGAGACATGCACCAAAATGAATTATTACAATTTGAGTTTATGTTTTTCTAGACAAGTATAAACATTCTTGCATCTTTATTAGACTCTGTGAGAAGGGGCTTAGACAGATGGAAACACAGATAGAGGAGTTATTTTAAGGCCACGCAACACTCCCTTCTTTGATTGATTTTATTATCATAAAGTTCAAATCAGACTTTGAGGTGGAGAGTCGAGCTACAAACTATACAAACTTTTACAACCTACTTTGTGTACTTACAAAAATATTTACTGATGGTATGGTATACTCGTTTTTGTTTTCCAGCTTCACCCTCTACTTAGTTAAATGAATTATTATTTATATTGCATTAGACTGTACTCAAAGATCATTAGCAAGAAGCAACTCCTATAAGAAACAGCTAAAAGTACATCATTAATATTTGTTTCTCTACTTATTGCCACAAATGTAATACCACAATATACTGGGGTTATTAATCATAACTTTGATTAAAAAAACAAAAAAACATTCCCAGATCAATAAAATAATAACCCCATTCTGTTTTTTCACATCAATATTTGTTTGTGTTAAAACATGTCAGACAAATGTGAAATATCTGTTAAATGAATCACCAAAGTGCAAAAATCCCTGTTTTAATTGTATTTTTAATCAGCTCTTTTTGTAGCATTTTAAACTATAAACAATATTCACATTTTGCATATAAACTTCAAAAAAACGTTCATGTTATTATCGTAACTGCCTTGATTTATATTTGTTTCTTGTTTCTTTACGACTCTATTCACAAAGTCCATCTCTGTATTTGTCATACCAGTACTTGTATTTATGAGCTGCGCAGACATGAAGTCTGATTTATCGATGAGATGACTGGAGCTTTCTGCACTTTCTCCTTCTCCGTCTGATCCTGGCACTGTGTCTGTAATTTATGCATCTCTGAGGTTTTCCCTTCACAAACTGTGTCTTTGAGTTTGTGAATGAGTTATCACTTTAATCATGAGTTAACTAAAGGGGACGGTGGTGTTTTGAAGTGAGTCAATGCCCACACACACAGAGAAACACACAAACAGATCACCACATATTGTGACCGAGACACACAT
This sequence comes from Eucyclogobius newberryi, assembly GCF_026437365.1. NCBI lineage: Eukaryota > Metazoa > Chordata > Actinopteri > Gobiiformes > Gobiidae > Eucyclogobius > Eucyclogobius newberryi. The sequence continues at coordinate 24,519,267 of NW_027315768.1, forward strand.
GGCCATCTTGGGTCCAGATTGTGGAAACGGATGGTTTTGCATTCTCCTGGAAGTGACAGTGAACAGTAAATACACACGAGTCGCATCAGCACCTTTGTATGACGTGAAGAAGTCATCCTCAAAATGAACACACGCCGTTATTCAACCCCAAAGATGTGATTGTCGACGTTCGGCAGGTCTTTAATCCTTTAGAATGACAGTGTATGGGAACGAGTTATTGTGGGCTCCTTCCCTCCATCTGAAATTATAACTGCATCAAATTGTCAAACTATCTGCTAAACTGATAAACTTAAACCTAACGTGACAAGATAGCTAAAACCCTTTAATACCAAAACAATTGAAGCAAAACTTCCATCCATTTTCTACCGCTTGTTCCCTTTCGGGGTCGCGGGTGACTGGAGCCTATCCCAGTGACTTCGGGCCTTAGGCGGGGTACACCCTGGACAGTGGCCAACTTGTCGCAGGGCCAACACAGAGACATAGACATTACAGACAGTTCACTCTCACATTCATTCACTAGGGCCAATTTAGAGTCACCATTTTTGCCTAACACATGCATGTGATTGGACGGTGGGAGGAGCCGGAGAACCCGGAGAGAACCCACGGTAACACGGGGAGAACATGCAGACTCCACCCAGAGAGATCATGTGATGTTGGTCTGGTCCGGGAATCGAACCCATGATCTCCTTCTTGGGAGGCAAGAGCGCTAACCGCTAACCGCCTTTGCCACCGTGCACCCTGAAGCAAAACTTACTGAAGAATATTATATTTCTTTCTTTCTTTTTCGTGCGAATTGTAGCATCGGCTTGTTTTAACAGACATATGGAAGCAGGAAAGCAATGAGAGATTAAAGAACATTAAATGAGAGATTAAAGAACATATTTGTGTGTCTGTGTGTGTATGTGAGGTTGTTGTGCCTCTTGCAAAAGATTAAAATGCTACGATGGGTGGAGATCAATGCTTATTATGCTAAATGATTACCGGTACTTTGTCAGTTTAAACACTACCAGGCATTTATAGCACATGTCCCTCTGTTACCAATCACGTTTTTACTTCTCCAAAATGGGAACGAGGGCGTGAGACCTAATGTCCACTTGTCTGGCATTTGCTTAACCTATATTCGCCATTTATAAGAGTATTTTTAACAAGAGTTTTTTCCTAATTCATCTGTTTCTTTATTACCGATATTATACTTCTGCGCCTAATCAGTGTCTGTACCTAATCAGTGTTGCAACATATGAATTCCCCCATTGTGGGACAAACAAATGTTATCTTATCTTATAAACGGTTCATTTGGTGTATGTTGTTCTCAGAGGCTAATGAAGCTTCTGTTCTGTGTGTGTTCCACAGTCGTGTGGCTACGGCGTGAAGGACGAGGACTTCACCTGTGTGCCGTGTGTCCAGGGGAAATACTCCAAAGGGAAGTACGAGATCTGCCGGCGCCACAAGGACTGCGACGCCCTCTACAGAGCGACGGTGCTCATAGCAGGCACCCCCGAGAGCGACGCAGAATGTGGGCCCTGTTTGCCCGGGTAAGACGCGAGAAATGCGCTCGAACTTCATGACAAACGGCGTAAAACTGATGTGAGCTGAGTAAGTTGCATATGTGGTTTGGACATTTGTTATCATACACAAGCCTTGATACAGTATGTATCTTGGTTTGGGGCTGTCACAAAGAGCTTAAGACCCTCTCTCTAAGGGCGAGTTCACACTTTCCCATTTTGTTCCTAGTTTTAGCTCAGTTTGAGTCTAAACGCCTGGTCCTGGTTTACCGTATTTTCCGGACTATAAGTCGCACCTTTTTTCATAGTTTTGGCCGGGGTGCGACTTATACTTATATTTTACTTATATACTTTTACTACGGAGCGACTTATATGTGATATTAGTTGTTATTTTCACACTTGCAACTGCGTTTCATTCTCCAGTGCGACTTATATATGTTTCTTTCTTCTCAATTGTATGCATTTTTTGGCTGGTGCGACTTATACTCCGGTGCGACTTATAGTCCAGAAAATACGGTAGTTTTGGTCTAGTCCAGACTTTGTTTCAGTATATTGTGTTTTAAGTAGTATTGTTTTTTAATTCATTATGTTGGATAACAGGCATGTCTAATTGGCCATGTATTTAAGTGTTATAACAAATAAAATAAAAAATAGATATAAAAAGACTGCAAAAAGAGGTGATGAAAAATAAATGAATGTATATAAGAAACATGCAGTTTGATCTTTAAAGTGATATTTCTGTACAATTGCGGTTACTCTTACAGTACAATCCTCTTTTACGTGACAATAGAAGCTCGATCACCACATTTACTGGTAGAAAATGTTTTAATGAATTGCCAAAATATTGATTTAATAAGATTTAGTCAACACCACCCACTCCAAATAGTGATTAAATTGTCAGTATCTCACCATAACTGATGTAAAGTGATTGTAATATTCTGATTTGAGATATTTCATACTGTATGTGGTCCACTTCTGTTCAGTAACACATCATTCACATTGACTTGCCACCGATGTCTAAAACCGTTTGTTCACGCCAACCGTCTGTTCACGCCAAACTGACATCACTGGCAACAATAGAGTTTTAAGCAAGTGAATTCTACTTAGTGATAAACGTTTCTCAAATGTGTAAACCTAATTGAATTGAACAGAACCAGGCCGTGCAGGAGCTTTTGTCCTTTGTGCTGAAAATACACTTAATCCTTTTCTTCCACATTTCTGCCACGACATTGAGTCAACGAGGAACAACAACATGTTCCCAGAGCTGCTTATCCCGTCTCATCTCCTTCCCATAATGCATTGCTTCGCTCTTCCTTTTTTTTTTAAACCCCTTTAATTTATTCTCTGTCAGATGCAAATGTGCGACTGGTTATGGCCAAAACATGGATGATATATTTATTGCAGAGGGAGGATATTGTATGAATGACTGTAGTAGTTTTGAACAGTGGATCTTTAAGTGTTGGACATTCTCATGTGTGTTATTGTTATTGTTATTGTTGTTGTTGTTGTTGTTGTTTTTTATTTGCACATGTGGCACTTTATACAGGGAATAGTATACGTCTGTCAGAAGATACATGGTAAATCGAAATGTTATCAAATGAAGTATTTAAGATAAGATAAGATAATCCTTTATTGTCCACACATGGGGAAATTTCATTGTTGCAACGCAGGAAGATACAGAGGAAAAGAACAGATAAAAAACACTCTTAATAAAAGAACTCTTATAAACAAAAACTCTTGTAAACAAAAACTCCTATAGACAAAACCTCTCATTTCTTAATAAGGAATGGAGGGGGAAATAAAGAAAAAAATAAAATAAAATAAAAAATATCTAGCGTAAGACAAGATAATACTAATAATAATGGTAAAATAAACACTCTGTTTTCATCAGTTATATGTACATGAATGTGACACTATTGCATGTATTTGGGTGGCTCGGTGTCACAAGCGTTAGCACTTCCGCCTCACAGCAAGAAGGATTAAATTGATTGGCGGCGTTCAGACCAACAAACAAATGAAACAAATCAAATTGTGATTTCATTCCTAAGATAATCTACTATTTTGGTCAAATTTCCCAATTGTGATGCATACATTTTCACTTTGGCTTAAACAAATGCCACCCACCCACCCACCCACCTTCTGTTCAGCCTCTGAAATGCTCTGAGTGAAATGAACCAATTGCAAGTCTAAACTTTGAGAAGAAGAAGAAGTTTACGTGATAAAATCGAGATCTGGCACCAGGAAAATTGTGTACCTACATGAGAATATGTTGAAATTGAATATGTTACTTGAGTAAAAGTCCCAAATCTGAGTGAGCACTGCGAGAGAAGCAAAACATCTTCAAAACATCATATGACAAAACAGCCCAAATGTCTTTTTCTTTACATTTTCCAAATTCTCCATTTAATTAACCCACTTCTAGATTTGCTCTGACTTGTTACTGTAGCGTTATACACATCTATAGCCCTCATTATATTGCCCATATAAATTCTTCTCGTGTTTCAAAATGATTTAAAAGCATGTTTAAAGACCATTCACCGCCTCGACTGTTGCTCTCACTGACTGAAGGCGAAACCTGCGCCACGCTCGCTTTTCTGCCTTTAGGACAGTCATTATCGCAGAGTCAAACTTTTCACCCCACACGAGCGCCGTCAAACCTTTGCAGTCTGGATATAGAGACTGACGATCTCTCTCCTCATTCTATCGGCTCAGTTTATGATTTAGTATGTGTCCTTTCATTAAAACAGGATCAAGTCATTACATTAGTGTCCTGTTGCTGATAAAGAGAACATTAAAATGACATGTATATGAATGTTTTGTGTGCATCTTGGGGACTATTGCTCTTTTAATCTACTTTGTTTTGACAGTTATTATTGATCTTTGTTCATGTTCCTCTGTCGGAAATTACCGTATTCTCCACACTATAAGGCGCACTTAAAAGCCTTTCATTGTCTCAAAAAACAACAGTGCGCCTTATAATCCAGTGCGCCTTATATATGAAAAAGTATTGAAAATAGACCATTCATTGACAGTGCACCCTATAGTGCGGAAAATACAGTATTATTATATATATTTTTAATGTCTGGACAGTGTTTGATAATGTACTATGTCATCACAATATTGATATTTCAAACTCGATTTTGATTCTAAGGAATAGGCTGGATTCTCTATACTGATTTCAATACCACAATAATAATTAAAAATGTTCCCTTTTTAGTCAGTATAAAATAACAGTATTTTATTTTACTAGTTCTGACAAAGCATAAGATGATCTAAACTGTCCAGGAAAGGTGAAATATGAGTGTCTGGTTTCAAGGACTGTATTTGGATTGGTTAAACATCGCTTTATCTACAGAATGTATGATTTTAAAAAATAAACTTAGATGGTCTATGTGTTGACTTTTACGATTATATTTTCCAGGTATTACATGCTGGAGAACAGACCCAGAAACCTGTACGGGATGGTGTGCCACTCCTGCCAAAATGCACCCGCCAACACCAAAGAATGTGAGAACAACTTCACTTGTCATCTTCTGTCTTTGAAACGTCTGTAAAGCTTCATTTCATGTTTGCTGTATGTCTTTATACAGTGTACACATGTGTTTAAAAGCTCACGTTCTGCTCAATTATAAGCTTTAAAACATAAAAACATTCGCTCCCTGAATCAAAGGAAACAGATGTACTTCAAAACCTGGTTCAACTTGAAGGGCCAAATTAAGGACAAGCTCTTTTCATTTTTCATAGTGGGTATTTTTCTGATCTTTCACGTAGATTAGAGTTAGTTTATTGAAAACTCCAGTAGATGGCACTCAGTTTGGTTAATAGTAGGACTCTTGATAAAAGACATTGATTAGTCGACTATAAAAACTCTCAAAACTATGAATTATCTGTGTATTTATTTATAAAATCATGTAAAGGTTAAAGTCAGGATTCCCTCACAAATCTTGAGCTAAAACTCTGAATAAAGTAAGTAGTCGACAATCGATCAATCTATCAATCATTCAAATTCATTTATAGTGCACAATCATACAAAGTGCAATTCAAAGTGTTTTACAACGATAAAAACACATAAAAAAAACACATTTTGGTCGATCAAGACACCTTCGACTGATCAATCAACTAAACAACTTAAAGCCCTACAGCATTAGTTAATATATATATATATATATATATATATGCAAAATCTTCCTGAGACGGTGTGCTAAAAGCAATATTGAACAACTATTACAGCGTATTTACATATCTGACCCTGGCCAATCGGAAGTATGTGAAAGACACATTCAAAGCTGTTGTTTTTTTAAGCTCCAGCGAGAACGGTAGAAAAGATGAAACACATGTCAATTTCCTCAGATTGCTGCACGTTTTCATCATCCAACCAAATTCCCAGCGGCTCATGAGCAGCACAAACACACTGACCTGAAATATACATCACTTGTGTATTGATTATGGCAAAGCGTTGAGATTTAGTTTGACATATTTTGCCCCCTGAAGTGCAACAGCCGCAGCGTCCCGGACATGAACAGTGGTGTTATTGTGCCATATTTAATTAGCGTGTTTTGTAGATGAAAGGCTCTAAAAGCAGCCCAGGCCTGTAGAGACTAGGGCTGTGGAGTTTAGATCCAGAACTTTATGTGCTCAGTGCTTACCAACAAACTCCAGCTTTTCAACAGCTATGATTGCTTCTGCCGGGCGTGGAAATGAGTGATTGAGTGATACTGGCAGGAAGAAATGCGTTTGTGATAAGGAAACAAAGCAGCGACCTTAGTTCATTGATCATTTTGAGATAAAGAGCCAAACGTTTGTGTTCTTGATTCATTTTAAACGTTCCAGTCTGTTGAAATGTTCCTGTCTTTACTTTTTATCTGGGCTTTGGACTGTTCTTATTCTGGCTATAAGTGCCATTCACACAGAAAAAGAAAATACACTTTTTAAATAGTCCAAACATTTTTTAAATAGTCACAATTATCATGGCTGAAATATTTGCGATTTATGATAATATCACAATAATTATTAATATAACTGACAGTTTAGAAATGGAAATATACTCAAGTTATTAGACACATCAAGTAAGTTTAAAAGACATGAATAATGATGTGTTTAAACAACTATAATATAATTTGAATCATGGATAAGTAACAATCTGGTGTTATAATGACAATTATCTGTATATTATATGATTGTTCATTGTCACATTCTTAGTACAAACCAATACATCCAAACACAAAATTACAAACTACTCGAATAAAACATTGTCTGTAATTCATTTATTATTGACCCTCTTTTCAAAGTATTTAGTCCTTGATTCCTGTTTTTGATCTAATTATGACTTTGTGTTGTAAAACAGTAGACTTTAGATTGAGCCCATGGATTTGGACTTTTGATTGAGTGTAACTTAGACTATAATGGTTTGAGACTGACTTATTTCTTAACAAATGACACCAGTAAAAAGTCTCACACTCTACACTAGATGTTGCAAGAAAAAAGAAAAGAAAATGAAACCATTAGAGACAAAGAAATGGAAGCGAAATTAGGCTAAATATATGTCTGTATATTTACACAATCATGCAACAGATGATTTTAAACCTCAGGAAGGGTTACAAAAGTGAAGTTAATTTGTGAACTTAACAATATTAGAA
>NW_027315768.1:24528904-24616404 GCF_026437365.1 Eucyclogobius newberryi
AGTAGTATAAGTTGTTGTAGTAGTAGTAGTAGTAGTAGTAGTGTAAGTTGTAGTAGTAGTAGTAGTAGTAGTAGTGTAAGTTGTAGTAGTAGTAGTAGTAGTAGTAGTAGTAGTAGTAGTAGTTGTAGTAGTAGTATAAGTTGTTGTAGTAGTAGTAGTAGTAGTAGTGTAAGTTGTAGTAGTAGTAGTAGTAGTAGTAGTAGTAGTAGTAGTTGTAGTAGTAGTATAAGTTGTTGTAGTAGTAGTAGTAGTAGTAGTGTAAGTTGTAGTAGTAGTTGTAGTAGTAGTAGTAGTAGTAGTGTAAGTTGTAGTAGTAGTTGTAGTAGTAGTAGTAGTAGTAGTAGTATAAGTTGTAGTAGTGTAAGTAGTAAGTTGATTAAAATGTGTATTGCACCATTTGTACAAAGCACAATTCTAACTGCTTTTACACAAAACATGAATACAAATATAAAGAATCATTAAATGTAGTAGTAGCAGTATTAAAAGAAGTAGTAGTAGAAGTGGGTGAAGTAGTAGTAGTAGTAGTAGTAGTAGTAGTAGTAGTAGTAGTAGTAGTAGTAGTAGTAGTAGTAGTAGTAGTAGTAGTAGTAGTAGTAGTGTAATGAGCACAAAATGTAAGTGTAATTTGTACAAAATGCAATTCAAACTGCTTTACAGACAAACAAATAAATGAACATTGCAATACAAGCAAATAAAAGCATGAATAAAATTAATGTTAAAGTAGTATTAGCATTAGCAGTAGTAATAGTAGTAATTGCAGTAGTGGTAATGGTAGTAATAGTAGCTAGTAGTAGTAGAAGTAGTTAGTTTAAAAAACTAGGCAAAAATAATATGCCAATTCAAAATCTGATGTATCAGCAAAATAAAAGCAGAGATGAAGAAGACGGCTTTGGCTTTTTCTCATGAGGTTCTTTGAGACAAACACTTTTTATTGGACACAGTTAATTGAGTTTGTGAAATGTTGCTGAGCTCCAGAATGATGCCTGTAACATCGCCTATTGAGCAAAAGTCAACAAAATGTCAAGCCAAAGCAAATGTTCCACTCAGAGCGAGCACACGACTCTCCAACAAACATTCAAACAGGAGAGTCGTGCCAATCCCCAAACTGCACCATGGCTGCTCTGGGTGGCTGCATTACTCCCACAATTAGAGCTAACTATACCCAGTTTAATTTATTCTTTTAAATACATCTATTATCCGTAACTAATGTCTAGAAGTGGTTTTTAAAATGTGCAGTCTAATGTTAGCCTTCAAGGCCCTAGAATTATGAAATCCCCACACCCCAGTCTGGTAATCAACTCAATTAGAGGTAAATGCTTCATGCAGCAAGGCTTATATTTATTTTATACTCAACTTCTGCTATTTATTTCATATATTTGTTCATTATGGGCAGTAGGAATTGTCTGCAAAGGTAGAAACAACAGACACAAAAATTAAAGGTGGGGTACCCAACTTTATTCTGTAAAAGAGGCACTTGATGACCAAAGCAGACCGCTGTGCGCTGTCTGCCTCTAACAGTAATGTTTTGTATCTCATGTAAGCCCGGAAGAATCAGTATAGTGTAAAATAATGTATGTAAGTGTAGAAATACCTTGCGTAATTAACGATATGCTATGTTATGTCTATTTGCAGGTAGAAACAAAGCACCAGCGCCTCCTCCGGCTGATCCCGGGAGCACCACCATGTTCCCCGCTCGGCATAAAGGTAAACACAATCATTCCCTAAGTGGTAAGAGGTAATCATCTTATTCATAATTCTTATTCATACTCTGACGTTCTGTTTCAGAGACCACAGCGCAGGGACATTTAGCCACAGCTCTGATCATCGCCATGTCGACCATCTTCATCATGGCCATCGCGATCGTCCTCATCATCATGTTCTACATCCTGAAGGCCAAACCCAACGGTCATGGTGAGCAGAGGAGCACAGCCCTTTTGCATTCACTTGTATTTCATCTTTATTTATCATTGTTTTAAATGCAATTTTTCTCTCGATTACGATTAAAATGTGGATGTTACACGTTTTCCACTGCATTCATCTTACTGGTTAAAGCTGTGCTGTGTAACTTTTCTCGTGGAGGGTCTGCCACCCGCTTGTCTCCATGGAGATGTCATTGCTTTGCCTAGAATTCCCCACATAATGGCATTAAAATGATAAATCTTACAGGTGTTTTCATTGATCAAGAATACGATGAAAACATGCATTCTTACAGTGCGCGAGGTCGCCGCTCCACAGATCTGACGTGTAACTCGGCCCGGCGGCACATTCTAATAAAAGCATTAGGGAGACAAGCAGGCGGCAGACCATCCACCAAAAAAACCGACATAAGTGCAACTTTAATAATGAATAATTACATTTTGGAAAACTACACTTGACACTGAAATGACTTTTCCTCTACAATTTAATAGCCCAATTATGTCTGACAAACAAAGCCGGGGTATTGAAATGCATTATTACAGTTTAGGTGGTTCTTTGCAATTACGATATCACCACTATTAATCTGGGACTGAACAATGCGGTTTAATTCATTCATTTATCTCGCTTTCATTCGAAGAGACGTGCTTGACGCCACAGCCATTACACCACTGAGAGCAATTCAGACTCATGGTTTAGCCCGCACATGTCTTCAGGTGACGCTAGGAAGTCAGATCCAGCCCACACAGAAACATGCAGACTCAGCATCCAGCTCTGTTAATTGCGTTTCCCCCGTTAATGTTGCCTCCGTTGTGTCTGTGCTCCAGCCTGCTGCTCCGGACAAGTGGTGAAGGCCGTGGAGGCTCAGACGAACAAACAGGAAGACAAGAAAGACGTCCCCGGTGAGCCACTGTGAACATGATGTGGATAATTAAGGCTTACCACGTTTTAGATCTTTAGCTACATCCTGTTTTTGTCATTTAGACACTTTTACACCGCGATACACTTACTGCTAAGCTGCATAATCACCTATATCTAACAGCGGAAACAATGGGTGTGTTTACGTCCATGTCTCCTGGTTATTAGTGAGACGTATCCTGTTTTTTTTACTCTCACTCTGCATCATTGAGAATACTGGGATGTATATTTTACTCTGCAGAAGTGGTTAGCATTGTTGCATGAGCTGGGCTTGTATCGATCGATCTCTATGACGATTGAGTCTTTAATTAGATTCTAAACTAATAAAAATGTCTTTCAATATTGATTTCTTTAACATAAATACGTTTTTAATACGTTTTTAATCTGAAATCTGCTCCAGACCACATGTCAGAGGATTGGCTGTAGACAAAGCAAGTCTTTGACCGGACATGATGGAGACACTATCTCAATTAAAATTCATTTAATTACACATGGACGTCTTGTACTGACTAACATGGTGATGCACTGTGCACAAACATTGCAGACACTGACAGAGCTAATGATTGGGGAAATGCTACATAAAACAAAGACAAATGGGTAAACATTCATTATCCACATTCTCTTTTCTTTGCAAACCATATGGCATGTCTTTCCCAAGCACATGTTTAGCTATTTATTTTACAATACTGTACTTATTACTTCCAGATACTCAGGAAGAAAAGGGAAAATATACAAGATACAAACGAAACCTCAAGAGCTACAAAAATAATCCATTCATTATTGTGAAAACTAACCCGGCAACTATGGGCCTTAGGTGAGGCAGAGTCTGCACACAGTGACCTGATCTGTTTCACACTGGTCCTGATCTGGTCCTGGTTTGAGCCCAGTTTAGTCCTGGTGTAGATTTGGTCTGGTCCTGTTCTAGTCCTGGTTTAGTCTAGTTCTAGTTCTGGGTTTAATCCAAGCTGTGAGACGTTTAGTTACTATGGGAGAACGTAGAGTTGTCCCAAGACTAACATTTTAAATTTGAAAAGACTCCATACCGGTTTTGAGAACTCACTGATGATAAAAAAGCATGTCATTTTCAATGCCAAATAATAGTAGCTTCTTTGATCGTACTTATACCAAATTATGTGTTAATAAGCACTTATAATAATACTTATAACAAGAATGTATTGCTTTGTTATTTAAAACAGTTATAAGTTATTGTATTTCATTTGTATCTGGTTTATTAACATCTACAAATACTAGTAAATGCATTATTAGTTTTTTATTAGTACATAAACAAATAACAGTGCTTATTAGTTCCTTACACATTTTTCTAAGGAACCTTATTGTAAAGCATTAAACCTTTTCAAGATCCTTTTCTTATGTTCAACTCAGTCCAATTCCAATAAACATTTTATTCACTGGGCATCCATTTATCTGACAACTCTGAGGAAGAGACCATGAATCCATCCAATAAATCTTTTACTACCAAATCCATTTCATTCTGCATTAAAGCGTTGTCTATTTCAATCTTTCCTGGTGAACGAGCTGACAGACCTGCAGCGCGAGTACATCTGGGTCGTATGTCCGCTCGCTCACGTACCAGGATTCAGGCGCCATTTGCCTTCACAAAGATGCTCTGTTCAATTTCAAAACCAGACTGACGCTCTGACTAACTGCTCCCATGTGGCGGAGGGCGAAAAACCCACAGGTCCACACACGTATCTCAGCTGAATCTGTGGTCAGGAGCGCGTTATATAGTATACAATTAGGCCTCTGACTTAACAATATAATATGATAAAGTTAGGGCATGACTAAAGCAATAAATATCTGGGTTATTTTGGGTCTAGTGTTAAAGTGTGTGCGAATATAAGTGGTATGCGTGTAGATGGGATCGCAGCCATTGCTCGGAGCTGTACCGGAGTTACTTGTCACTCATGTAGACAGCAGCTTAATAAGGCTTTAGGATGAAAGACGCACTGGCAGGAGCTTAAGCGCACACACAGGACCTGCACATTAAATTTGTTCCCCTTAAGGATTCAGTCATTATGCTGTCTACCACCATCAGTGTTCGGGATGTAAAGGCAAATTCACCATAACTATTTAATCCGCCATTTGTCCAGAAAGATATTCCATAAAGCAGTGATGAAGCCCACAATGGAGATTAAATGAATGTGCTGTTCGTGCAACTCTGGAAAAATAGAAATGATTGTGTCAGGAAGGAAAGCCGAGACCGATCTGAGCGATATTTGCTGAAACTTTAGTTATTTTCTATTATTTACAACCTTTGTGGTACATGTTAAGAGTTATTTGCACATATTATTTGTCTTTTTCACACATTTGTTTCACTGGTCCTCCATTTGTATTGAAACTGTTTTGAAAATGTGCCTAATTTAACTTTAAAATAACTAAACAAACCCCACACTATAACACGGGGGTCTCCAGCTTGTGTTAATAAATAGATAATGGTTGGTTTTATTGCAGGTATCTAACTGTACTGATGTAAGACTAGCTGTTTCCATGTTATTAACTTAATGCAACAGGCAAAAATGTAGCTTTCTGTCAAATTTTGTTTTGTAAAGTAGGTTGGAACATGTTTGATTCAACCAATCCAGATTTGACTCAATTTGAATGTCTCATTTGCAGATAACGTTGTGATCTATGCAGAGAAGGATGAGTTCGACAAACTGAAAGCTCCTCCTCAGAAGACTGTAAAAAGGTAAACATCGTGAAAAAAAACATGATACACATACAGAATACATACATCGCGTTTGAAGGAATATGTTGTAGAAATATGTATAAAGTTGGAAACATAAGTCGCCGGTGTCTGTTGCTTATACACCGGCTAATATACTTCCCACAGACTGGCCGCTGGTTTTTAAATGCACATAATGACCATATTCAGTCCATGTTTACATTTGCACACGCCGTCTCTCCGACTCCCACACAACTGGGATTTTATCATTTGTTTTTCGGCATCTGCCCACAATTAGGGCGCCACAGAACAAGTCACTGCAGCGCTGTCTCTGGGAACATAGGACATGTATGGAAAAAACTATTTATTTTTAATGAAGCAGAGAACTATTATGTGGCTTGGATGGAGGAGATAGGTGGTGGTGGTGGTGGTGGTGGTGGTTGCCGGTTGAAGGTAGCGTAGAGGAGTAACTGCGTGGAGCATAGGGGTATTTACTCCAAGCTTCACTTACTTTGTACAGTACATTACATTGTATAGTACATTACATTGTATAGTACATTACATTGTACAGTACATTACATTGTATAGTACATTACTTTGTACAGTACATTACATTGTATTGTACATTACATTGTACAGTACATTACATTAGTACATTACATTGTATAGTACATTACTTTGTACAGTACATTACATTGTATAGTACATTACTTTGTACAGTACATTACATTGTATAGTACATTACATTGTATTGTACATTACATTGTACAGTACATTACATTGTATAGTACATTACATTGTATAGTACATTACATTGTACAGTACATTACATTGTATAGTACATTACTTTGTACAGTACATTACATTGTACAGTACATTACATTGTACAGTACATTACATTGTATAGTACATTACATTGTACAGTACATTACATTGTATAGTACATTACTTTGTACAGTACATTACATTGTACAGTACATTACATTGTATAGTACATTACATTGTATAGTACATTACATTGTACAGTACATTACATTGTATAGTACATTACATTGTACAGTACATTACATTGTACAGTACATTACATTGTACAGTAGAGGGCAAAAGACTTAGGCAGGTTTATAAAAATGTGTGGATGTGTTCAGGTATTCAATATGTAAAAAACATATTGTACATACTGTATAGCGCCCCCACCTGGACTCAAAGACATGGGATAGAAAAGAAACTTCACTTTAAATGTTTTTTAAGTTAGTATTTTAAATCATTGTGTTGTAGAATTGTTGTTCCATTGTAGTCCCAAAAATTGTATTCCAAGGAACCCATGTTTGAGTAATACTGTTTTGTCCTGCAACTGAGGCTCATAGTGCTTTCACTTTCCAACTCTGTACATAAAGCGATTATAAATATGAAATATGAAAGACTTCGACACATGTGGGGTTCTTTTCAAAATCAAAAACATGCAAACGACGATCTTCAGCTCTTGAATTGTGAGTGAATTGTTGCTATGAAGAGGCGGGACGCATCAGTTATCCAATTTTGAACAGGAAGTGAATGGAGCCATCTATTATCAAGCCATTTTAGATCAATATTGCTGTTTACAATGAACAAAATGTAGAAAGATGATCTATTTATGTTATAGTTCAATATTACACAACATATCTCCTTTAACAAAGAAAATAAACATGGTTCATTCATGCTTTTGCACAATACTTCACTAGATGATAACAGAGGCACAATGCTGCTTTTCTTGCCCATAGACTGCAGAGGATATTCCTACAAGGGTAAACAGAGGAGAGTGCAGTATCAGGAAGGAGAAGAGACCTGCACAGCAACAACCACAGTAAACAGTGCGGTACAGCAGCTGCCAATAGATGTGCTAACTCACGGCTTTAGCTGCCAGAGCGAGGGGTCCATGTCTCCAAAACAATGCTATTTTTGTGCATTTACTAAAAAAAGGGTGGCACAGGGAAACAATGGCATTCTGTGAGGAGCGCTGTCTGCAAGGTGATTTTGAGAGAAACAGGACGCAAAAAACAGATAGTGGACCATAAATAGATAATAACATTACATGGTATCATAGGGACAATGAGGGGCTATTTCTGTTATTTATAAGACTAAGTTTAAAATCCAGTAACAATGAAGGTTCTGAAAAAAAGTGTTTATGTGGATTTGATGAAACACAGATGAAAAACTGGGGGAAATGAAGTAATAACATTGATTTAAATATGTAGGCCTTGACAATATATATTTTTTTATAATAATCATCCATCCATCCATCCATTTTCTACCGCTTGTTCCCTTTCGGGGTCGCGGGTGACTGGAGCCTATCCCAGTGACTTCGGGCCTTAGGCGGGGTACACCCTGGACAGTGGCCAACTTGTCGCATAATAATCATGATTTATAAATTATTTTCCTCGTATTAATGGATTAAAAAAAAAAAGTGCATTTACAGTAACTGTCCACGTTCAAAGTCTGAACCGTTCTACAAACCACATACCGTATTTTCCAGAGTCGCACCAGCCAAAAAATGCATAATAGAGAAGAAAAAAACATATATAAGTTGCACTGGAGTATGAAATGCAGTTACAAGTGTGAGAATAACAAATAATATCACATATAAGTTGCTCTGGAGTATAAGTATAAATATAAGTATAAGTTGCACCCCGGCCAAAACTGAATAGTCCAGAAAATACTGTATTTTTACTGTCGCAGAACTGTCTCCAGACATCTCGATTAACAAGCCGATCACTGCTGAGTTGAAAAGATTGGATTTTGATTTGATTAAAGCGTGATTAGGTGCACAGCTTTATAAATATGTCACTCTTGCCAATAAAACATAAAACATTGGTAGACAAACACTGACGGACCTAAATAAAGAAGCTGTAGCAGAAAGAGCATCGAGTGTAACACGTTTAAAAAGCAGGTTCTGATCATTTACACAATTGTAGACTTTATCAATTGAAGAGTTGAAACTAAATTGTTTCTGTGTGTTTCTGTCCAGCGAGAACGATGCCTCGTCCGAAAATGAGCAGCTTTTGGGCCGAAGCATCGACAGTGACGAGGAGGCGGCGTCGGACAAGCAGATCTCGGCCGACTCCAACAACCCCAAACCCAACCTGTGCCTGGGGAATGTGGGCAACAAGCCGGACCTGTGCCTCCTGTCTCTGGGGCTCCTGGAGCACGAGCGCGTCTGTAACGGGACGACCAGCCCGGGCAGCACTGTCCCGAGTCCCAACCACCTCAGCAACATCAACCACATCAACACCATGAACGCACTCAACAACAACAACAAAACTCCAGGGGTAAGTTATAGTATTTGTCACAATACCAACATTTCGTAGTAGATAAAGTAGTTTCTCAGTACTTTCTTTAATGTTCTCATGTGTTTTTACTTTGGGTACTGATATAGGTCAAGAACATTCTGTAACATTTCAGGAGAGGTTCATTTTTTTCTAATCTTGTGTTTTTTTGATGTCATTATTTTCAATATTGATATATTTGTTCAAATCTGTATCTAGTTTTAGTTTTGATATCAATCATCATCTGGGTATCGATATTTCTGATGACCCTAGTTGTAATAAATGTTGTAATACAGTTATATTATGTATCTGTTGTAATCCTATTTTAATCTTTGTTGCTCACAGATGTTACAGAATCGGAGAAAAAAGATTCTGGACCTGTACGCCAGAGCCTGCAGTATGACAGAGGGTAAGACGTGCAACTCCCATTCACTCTTATGGAGCTAGTCCAAAGCCAATGTACTACGCTTAAGTTTATCCTTAGAAAACATCAGTGAAGAGGGAATGACATCACATGTAAAAGCCGTAGTGAAGTAAACATATTTATATATTTACCCATCCAGTAGTGACAATTGTGCTAAATACAAGTGCCTAAACCCACTGAGGCCGGTGGATCATTTCCCCCTCTGACCATTGCATAGTGCTGTCGTGTTCTAGGCCAGACGCAGTGATTGCAGAGGGCCCTTGGAATTTTCCTTTGTGTATTCCATCTTGTAAAAAGGAACTATCGAGCTCTTGGGCATGTAAAACATAATGGCAAACCCTCCTCATTTTGTCAAATCAATCACACAATAGTTCAGGCCTTCCTTTTACTGATTTACAAGTCCTTTACAACATTTTTGTGAATTTTCAAACAAACAACAAATGCTCAGTCTCTGTCCATCAGTCCAACAGCAGCTTTACTCCATCCATCCATCCATCCATCTTCTACCGCTTTATCCGGGGCCGGGTCGCGGGGGCAGCAGCCTGAGCAGGGACTCCCAGACTTCCCTCTCCCCAGACACTTCCTATAACTCCTCCGGGGGGATCCCGAGGCGTTCCCAGGCCAGCCGAGAGACAGCGTGTCCTGGGTCTTCCCCGGGGCCTCTTCCCGGTGGGACATGCCTGAAACACCTCCCGAGGGAGGCGCCCAGGAGGATCCGGTACAGATGCCCGAGCCACCTCAGCTGGCTCCTCTCGACGTGGAGGAGCAGCGGCTCTACTTCGAGCTCCCCCCGTGTGGCCGAGCTCCTCACCTTATCTCTAAGGGAGCGCCCAGCCACACGGCGGAGGAAACTCATTTCGACCGCTTGTATCCGCGATCTTGTTCTTTCGGTCACTACCCAAAGCTCGTGATCATAGGTGAGGGTTGGAACGTAGACCGACCGGTAAATAGAGAGCTTTGCCTTTGGGCTCAGCTCCCTCTTTACCACAACGGTCCGATGCAGCGACTGCATCACTGCAGCCGCTGCACCGATCCGCCTGTCGATCTCACGCTCCATCCTTCCCTCACTCGTGAACAAGACCCCGAGCAGCTTTACTCCTCACACAAAAAAGCCTCTGCGCACTTACAATGACAGTAAATCAGACATCAAAAGCCAAAACCAAAGAACCCAGGCGTTTGTTTGTATTCCAAAGGGTTCAGAAACAGCTTTTAGTCAGGTCAGGCCCAACATGAGGGTTTCTTAAGTGTAAAGCCCTCTGGAGGTATGAAAAACGCAACATAAATCTAACCTTAAACCTTTCTTTCAGGCTTGAGCCCCACTGAGCTGCCGTTCGACTGTCTGGAGAAGGCCAGCCGCATGCTGAGCTCCTCCTACAGCAGCGAGGCGGCCGTGGTCAAGACGTGGAGGCACCTGGCCGAGAGCTTTGGCCTGAAAAGGGATGAGATCGGCGGCATGAGCGACGGGCTGCAGCTGTTCGAGAGGGTGAGCACGGCGGGCTACAGCATCCCGGACCTGCTGACCCGCCTGGTGCAGATCGAGAGGCTGGACGCGGTGGAGTCCCTGTGCGCGGACGTGTTGGGCAGCACCGAGCTGACGTCGAACGCTAACGGGCGAAGCTTTCACAGTCAGCTGGTTTGCCCTTCCGCCTGCTCGTCGCCCTCTCAGCGCTGCGCCAGTGTCTGAGTGTCGGGACTGCAAAGACTGTAAAGACGAGAGCTAACTGCATGTGACTATACAGTACGTGAAGTATATGAGAGGACAATGAGAAAACTGCAATACCGGAATATCAACTTCAAACGATGAAGGTGATGACATGAGAGATTACTCTACCTTGACCAAAGACCTTAAAAGAAGCTCTGAGTTGTTTTTTTATTGTGGAAAACCATTGATAGAAATCCATAGTCTTGTACACACTTTATGATAAAAATGTTGTTTCATGCATTTTTAAGTGCAGGTCACAAAGTCATATTTCTTCATGGGTTTCAGAACTATTGCCATGGCTTTGAACAATTTAAAAAAGGAAGCTGAAACCGAGCAGGAGACCGAATGCAAGATTATTTAAGAGGAAACAGTGTAGAAAGGAAGGCCTTATATTGCACACGTCACAATGAATGTTGCATAGATGTTTTTTTTTTCTTTTTAAACCATTATTCACTCAACTTTCAAACACAGGAGAGAGTAGATCGAGCTGCCTTCTCAAAAATGTAGCACCAGCAGGAAATAATGATTATGCCTCTTGTAATAACCAAATCAGAACTTAATAAGTGTCATCCACAGGCCATATTTGAGAAGTATTTCAAAGCACAAGTCCAGCTAAACCAAACTAATCTCTTCCATAAGGACACGAGGTACTGCCATAGTATAACTTCCTCTGTGTTGACCTCGTGTCTGTGTCTGTGCCCTCCACCCCCCAGTTCCTTCCTCTCCCCCTTTTACCAAAAACGCTGCGGTCTAGTCCTGCCGCCAGTCCTAATTATTTGGCGTGTGGCGGCCCCGGGCCCCTAATAGTCACAAGTGTTGTGGTTTACAGAGCTGGTGCAAAGTGCCTGTGATTTCCAGCACCCAATTAAGCATTTAGGACCACTTACCCACCCAAAGCCCAGTGGAAACGCAGTAAAACCGGCTTTAAAAAGATATTAGAGAGGAGAGGCATGAGAAACTGCCTGGTGGGGCGGCTGGCACGTGATGGCTACTAGACCAACATTAAAGTGCTGAACAACTATTTTTTGTACACGTGCTCTCAAAGAGTTTTGAGATGTGTTTGTTGAATATGAAAAATAAAATAAGAATTTTATTTCAGAACATGTTTGTAGAGGGTGTCAACTACAGGGTTATCAACGCTTAATAAAAACTCATAGTGATTTTTGTCAATAATACATTTTATCTGTAAAGATATTCTCTGTCTAAAAGCCTTCAATCACCATATTTCAACCATTATTTGGTTAAAAATGTATTTTAAAAGTTTCAATGGACAATAGAAACAATCATTGACTCGTCGACTACCAAAATAATTGTCAGTTACAGCAGTTACTGTTGTAGAGGATATTACATGAATAATATAAACCTTTACAATTGTAATTGTCGCAATTAGAAAATGTATAATAACATACTTGTCTTTCAGCCCTAAAACAATATATTTTACAAACAATCATAAAAAGTAATGAACAGAAGTTTCATATGGAATGTGTGGCAAGTTTTGGGGTGCACGGTGGCAAAGGCGGTTAGCGCTCTTGCCTCCCAAGAAGGAAATCGTGGGCTCGATTCCCGGACCAGACAAACATCACATGATCTCTCTGGGTGGAGTCTGCATGTTCTCCTCGTGTTACCGTGGGTTCTCTCCGGGTTCCTCCCACATGCATGTGTTAGGCAAAATTGGTGACTCTAAATTGGCCCTAGTGAATGAATGTGAGAGTGAACTGTCTGTAATGTCTCTGCGTTGACCCTGCGACGAGTTGGCCACTGTCCAGGGTGTACCCCGCCTAAGGCCTGAAGTCACTGGGATAATGACTCTAGTCACCCGTGACCCCGAAAGGGAACAAGCGGTAGAAAATGGATGGATGGAATGTGTGGCTCAATGGAAAACACATTTACCGTGCAATCTTCTTGACAAAAGTAAGCACATTTACTGAAATATCAGTCAACAAAATGTCCATAAAGTGACCACTTACTTGCCAGATTCATAAACATTACTGCTGTGTGTGCTCAGATCCATCCTGTGGGACTAATACACCAAATGAGAAAAACATGCACTTGTTTTTGTTATGAATCTCTGCATTTTGGGCCTATGGGCCTATGGGACTGATGGGCATTAGTTTGAACACAAAGAAAGGCTTATAGTCAAGGTTTATTGCGGTTTTGAAACTTTAACTCAAAATGCCAGCTGACGGCTTTTGAATTGAGCTGATCTATATCTGATGCCTCGTGTTGTCAACATAATGTCCCCTGACTGCTCTGCTGAAAATCAAACACGCCGCCAGCTGCCAAGTCCTCTCTCTAATGTTCTCTGGGGCAGGACTCCAGGATTTCAAATGAATAATATGCATTGCTTGTACAGTTCGGATGTTTTTTCTGAGATCTTTTGTCAAGGCAAATAAAACGGTCACCTTTGAAAATGCAAATGTGTGGTCCTCGCTCAGACCAACTCAAAACAGGCGTATTTTCGACTCCTTTGTATGTTTTTTTTCATGCTTTTTGTAAATAATGTGATTTGTGGATTGAGTTTTTAAAATGGACCCCAGCCCTGTTTCTGAGACAGGCCAAATCCTGTCTGGCATTGATATGTGTGTGATGTACAGAAGCCAATGTAGAATAACTTACCTCAGTCCCAGCTAAGCAGAACATGTAGAGACACATTCAAACTCATCACGCTACCAAAGTGTAACTGTACATATAACTTATTATTGTACATATTGTATACTATAATAAAGATGTATTCCAAAATATATGCTTTAATCTTCTTTCTATTGGAGTTTTGTCAAAAATTTTGGGATTATATTGCATTCAGTCATTTATTATGATAATTTATTCACACAAATGATATGTGCTTAAGGTTGTTGTTAAGGGCAACTGTTTGTACAAGGTCCTTAATTAATTTAAAGCTCTTTCATGTTCGTGTCTGATTTTAAATCAGGTTTTGGCTCGAAAATATCAGTTCCAACATCAGTTTGGGCCTCTAAACGGATGTAATAGGACCATTTCCATGAACATACTGCTTTTGTTTGGGGAGAATTCATCTGTCGTTAGATGAAGGATAAATAACAGTCCCACAACTCATTTGAATCAGTTCTGTCAAAGGTTATTCTCATTTTAAGAAAATAAATGTTATTTTTAGTTCCAGCTGATAATTTAAAGCCAAAGTATCAAAATCGGTATCGGATCTGAAGAAGCTATTGCTTTGCCTAGAATGTTCCACGGGATGTCATTAAACGCATCTATCACCATGGAGACAAGAAACTAGCACCGTCAGGTCAAGTAACAGGTTAGCTTTGTGCAGAGATGACCCCGCTCACAGTATTTGTATTTGACCAGGTACTTTTAGCTACATTTTTAGCTAAAACACATGTAATTGAATATATGTACACAAGGTTTGATGCCATAGTCTGGAAGGTTGCAGATTCAAACGTTGTTTTTTTTATTAGCTTCCTTTATGGGTGTATAAAATACATTAAGCAATACATTAGAGGGGGAATTTGCCCACCAACCGAGTTATTGTTTTTTAGTTAGTTAGTTAATGCAATAACTGTATATTCCAGCCTCTTCTATTATTTCTCTGCACTTAAATCAACAGAAACCAAAATGAGAAGCTAGTATTATCCAATGCATTTGCAGAATATGTCCCTTTTTTTTTTTTTTTTCAACAATTGGACAGATTGCCTCAGAAATAATAGATTTTCCTTGGGCATGTGGGAACCCAGAAATCTAATTTGCCCTTTTCTCCAAGTGTCACTTTGGCCATCCTTGAATCCACTGTCACAGGCTCCACATGAATAATGCATGTGCCCAGAACCCTGCCAAAAACAGAACCTACTGGTGCCAGATGCTCAACATGGTTTATTTGGTTTATGTAAAATGCATCATTCAAAATGTTGTGATTTTGTAATTAATAATTATTTTAAACAGTTTGTCAGCGGAATACTATTTATGACCCAGCAACAAGTGATGTGTAGTGTTAAAATGTTTGTCATGAAGTTATTCGTGGTCTTTGAAAGAACGACAATAAATGGATGTGAACAATTATTATGACTAAACCTTAATTTGCCTTAATAAAGCATGAACAAATAATTAATTCACAATAAAGTTCAGGCTGATCAACTACTTATTAAGGTTTTAGGAGTTAGAGTTTTACTATGAATAAGGTATTTTCTTTATTCTTTATTTAGGCTAATAAAAGTGTAGACATTACTAAGTGGTCCCAGTGGAAGTTAGTGTAATTTATTATGTATTTGTGTCCTGAAAATAACAGACATTTGCAGATAAAGTCCAAAGTTGCCAGATCAAGCCCTCTCAACCCGAGTGATAAGTGATAAATCTGTAACTTAATACAAGTAGTAAGATTATTCCTGACTTCTACCTATGGATTTGACAACACATTTATTACCGGGAGATTTAATCACAAATGCTCCAGACAATGGTCCCAGTTCATTCAAAAAATCTCATATTTAATGAATGGCCATTAGCGGTGACACATTAACCCTGTGTTTGGTTTAATGAGAGTTGATTTCACTGGTAAAACACCTCAGGACAAGACCATTACGCCATTATGTCATTACCTCATCGTCTTTTCTCTCCCACGCCAACTTGCCACTGCGAGTATCTGTCAGTATCTTTAAGACATTTGTTTTATGCCCACAAAACACATTGAAATATGACTCGCCGATTACAGAGAAGGGAATAAGAGTTGCCAAACATTTAAACCAAGTTTTCAGTGTCTGTGGATTTCCTATTCTTATTTTCATAAATGGAAATAGGCCACTGTCCCTGAGCGGTAGAAAAAGGCAGACTTTAAAATACTATGTGATGCATGCATTATAAATGTTTTAAACTGGATATTTAATGTGATTTTAGTCTAATATTTGTGCATAAGAAACTAGCTCTGCTTTGTGTTCTTGAATCCGAAAAGAGCTAATCAAAACATAGAAACCAAACAAAGAGGTTATCATTTAGAGCTTGTTGGCAAAATTATCAAAGTTTTGTACCAAACAGCACTGACTGGAGACTGAAGATCTGGAAAGCAGATTGTAAGAAAAGCAAATGGAAAGTCTGACTAAGACTATTATTGATTGATTACAACCAGTAAATTACACCATTATAACCCTTTAATTGCACTCCATATGAAGAGAATAATATGTAAACTACATTCACATATTACTAAGCTTTCAGTACAATCCACTTTGTTTCTGTTGCACATTTTACAAACAAATGTGGTTTCCAAAGTGCTGCGCAAATAATGAGTTAAAATGAACTTTAGCTTTGTAGTGCGCAGCTGAAATGATGCACTTTATGGACAAGGACACCTCGTGACATCAGCAGGTGGAATGCTGCGTTTAGAGCTGACAGACTGGATATCCAGGATTGCTTTAAATTGCACAAAATAATCAAAACACAGCTGCTTTTCATGAAAGTTAGAACATGGTTGAAAGTTTAAAAAAAAATCTGTTCAGCATAGACCTTTAAGAATAAATAAAAACATTCTAGAATCCTGATATTTTAAAACTGAGCTGGAGCAGGTCAAAATTCCAGGCTGGTTTGTGGTTCATTTCTTTGTAAATATTGGGCATATCCACATGAAAGAAAAACGTCTTCAATATCTGTCAGAAGAAATAAAACAACAAACATTCCTTACAATAGCTTCACAAAGTAGTGCCATCATTCAACTCAAAGCATTGTTGACAGTTGAAAGGATCTGAAGAGATTAAATCAATATGACAAGTTTGTGGAGCCGTCTCAAGACAAATGATAAGAAGGTTGATACATTCATCTATTTTGGATATTTCTTTCAAAAACTATAAATCTCCCACAGTTACAAAGGCCCCGCCCACCAGCTGAGATTATGACATCATCAAACTGAACGTGAACCTGGAACACAATGTGATTTCAATGGAGGGATTGGGATGGTCCATAAAAAATTAAAATAGTAGTGAGTTTGGCAAATGACCCCCACTCAGCTACATGAGCGATATCTGAACTCCGTTTTCATTTTGTAATAGTGTATTAGGATAGATATTAGATTTGTTTTTTTCAGTTTTTTTAATTAATTTTTTTTATTTATTTACGTATTTATTTATTTATTTTTATTTATTTTTTCATTTTTATTATTATATTTTTTATTATTATTACTTTTTTTTATTATTTTCTTTTTTTTGTTATTTTTTTGTTTAGTTTTTGTTTATTTTTTAATTTTAATTTTTAATTTTTAATTTTTAACTTATTTTTTTCAGTTTTATTTTTTTTATCCAGATATGTTACAAACTTCTGCACAAAACATACTTCTGTGACTCTCAAACACAAATTTAAGGTGTTTTTTCTCCAATCAAACGGACAGGTCTACCTGGGGAAATTCTAAATTGTTGCTCATTTTTTGTTACAAACACTTAAAAGCATTAATCTCTCTGAACAGATTGTTGCTACTGATATGACCTCACACAAGATGGCACAAGATGGCAGCTTCCTTTGTGCACTTGTGTCAGCTTTTCCAAGGCCTTGCAGCAAAGTGTTTGTATCCGCTGCTGGCACAGGATGATAAAACCGCTGCTGTGGGGCATTGGATCATCGCAGCGCTATTTCTATCATCGGATTTCAAAGATCCTGCTCGATAATTTAATACATCCATGATCCTGCTCGATCCTACATCATTGTTCATTGTGACAAGCCCCGTCGAACACTGTGATAACGCTGAACAAGAACTTTGTGCATCTGTGGTCTTGGTGCGGCGCTGCAAAATGGCTCTGCAGGCTAAGGA
This sequence comes from Eucyclogobius newberryi, assembly GCF_026437365.1. Classification (NCBI taxonomy): domain Eukaryota; kingdom Metazoa; phylum Chordata; class Actinopteri; order Gobiiformes; family Gobiidae; genus Eucyclogobius; species Eucyclogobius newberryi. Next base: position 24,546,602 of record NW_027315768.1, read on the forward strand.
GTGCCCGGCCCACCATCAGTAATTAAACCCAGGACCAGCTCTACAAACATTCATCTCAACTATCACCTGCTGCTCAAATGTGTTGGAGCATGTAATCTTTATGTTTTATCGTTTGCTGATTGTAGAGATGGTAAAAGGTAATATATTTAGCCGTTTTACTGTACATCCAGTGCTCTCCAGTTTCCAATTATATTCAATTTAAATGCATACATGTAGGGAATCGAAATGTTGTTTACCCTTTAGAAAACCCCAAAAACCAAAAGAAATACAAATCCTACAAATGAAAAATGGAATTCAGCCTAAACCCAGACATTCTGCGCTCTCCCTGTGCACGTTTAAGTGTGTGAAGTCACTAAACTAACAGCTCAGTTGTTATGAAAACCGAATGCCAGCAGTTACTTTACAGGTAAGTTGTTAAACCATAATTGGTCCTCTAAAAAGTGAAAGTGTTTGCAAAGCATTACACACAGGCTCGACACCAGCTGAGAGTTTTATGAGGTGTGTCCAGCCCCAGACTTCTGAGATCGACTTGTGCTTTAGTGAAAGAGCAGAACATGGCTCCGGTCCATTGGTCAGATTAGCTATTTAAACTTATTTGACTAATAATGACAAATTCCACAGTCATTACACTTTTAAACAGTTCTAACTTCACTTACAGCTCCTGCTCCGGTCATGCAGGGACTGGACAGGCCTGAGCGAAGGGCCCCGGACCCCGTCGTATTCCCCGAGGGACACGGTCAAAAGCACATGTACTGTAGAGCAGAAGACTGGACACAGCTCTATATTCTCCTTTGCATATTTAGTTTACACATTCTAATCTGTATGAGCTTTGGCAGAGACTAGTTTGGTGGTCTGCCTCATCAAGACGCTGGTTGACTTTTCTAAATGGAGGCAAGTACCCAAATAAAACCTTTATGCTCTCGCTGCCTCCACCTCCATCAAATCAAATAACATTTTAATGAGCTTTATGAGCCAGAGCAGAGCCGGGGGACTCATTAAGGTAATTTGAGGAATTTTTGGTCTGCTGAAAAAACCCAAACATAAATCAAGACTGCGTTTAAAGTTGATTGGCACAGTTAAACACAGAGCGCCGTAGGTTTGTGTGGAACAGACCAACACGGGTAAATAATCATGAGTCCACAGGCCCAATGAACATCCCGCTTTCAATACACTCAAACTATAGATAAGGGGCCAAATATTCAGCCATAATTTAGCTTATCAAAATGAAACTCAGATTATGGACTTGTTTTAATTTTGCAAAACCATTTGAGGGTCAGTGGAAACAACAGTTTGAGTCCAACATTTCAGATTGTACAAAACAACTCCTGCACTGCCCACAGAGCTGCCACGCTGAGTTAAGACTGATCCCATGAAACAACTTTGACATTTATCGACTCAGACACGTCTCTTTTTCCACCTGTAAAACGGCTTTCTGTCTCTGAGATCACTCAAATCTCCAAACCCCAAGATCAGAACCAGGTGGCACGTCCTTCTGGCAGACGATAAGGACCCGCGTTTCCAAAAAACTACTTTCACATTTCTGGACGGCGCCGCCTCCGATGCCTCAAAGACATTTTTTTCCTGACGTCTCAACTGAGACTGGGCACAACATTTTGAAATATCTGCCAAATTCCTTCAAGGACATTCGATTCCAAAGACCATACAACGCATCAGGAAGTTCAACAAATAAGCCTCAATAATACTAAATAATATGTGGATTCAGTATCTCAACGCTCACCTCGTCACACATACCGGTGTTTAGACAAACTCTTGAGGAAATAGTTCTTAATATGTGACGTGCAGGCCATTTCTGACACGACTTTCAAGAGTAAAGTGAGGATTGTTTAAATGTAGGTTAGTCTAATCTTGAACTTAAACCCAGGCCATACGTGTTGTGTGCACTGGAACAAACACATCAAACAAAGAGTGGATTTCATTATTTCAAGTGTCTCTCTGGGGCTTAGTTTGTGTTTATTACAGTTGCAGCAAATAGTTAGAAAAATGTGGAGTCGGACCAATAATGCGATAAGAGAACCTTTATTTGTACAGGCAACGCAGGATATAAGAACTGCAGAAGAAAAATTTCAAATATAAATAGAGAAAGAGACTCAAATATATTAAACTAGAATATTAGAACAAACTGTGAGTTAAGATACAAAAGAAAGTCTTTGGTTTGCAATGGTTTAGTCCAGTACTTTATAAACTTATCTTAGTTTTGGTCAGCCCAGTCTGGTTGTTTCTATTAGTTTAGACCTAGTTCAATCTCGTGTTTGTCCTACATTTGGTTACGACCCAGTTAATTTTTCTACTCTGCAAAGTTGAAGGGCAACCGTTCTTTATCTGATACTTTCAAAGCCAGATGAAGGCAGAGAATAGACTTGCTGTACAACATGGAAACAGATGGATCTCACAGCGTAAAACATATGCAATGGTAAAGAATAGTCCTCCTCACAAAGACAAACCTTCAAAAACGTATAAATAAAGAATGTGCAATGGCATGTGGCTGGAGAGGTAGTGCAGATCTGCTCCTGTACACACTGTACTTGGTTTGTGTCTCAGGAGTTACCGCAGATAGTGTAGGATGGAGGTTCAGGCACAGAAAGGTGTGAGTGGGACCAAATCTGCGCTGGAGCTCCTCAATCTGCTGAAGGAGTGCAGACGATTCAAAGAGACGCCGGTTCTTTCTGACGGAAGAAAGAAAGTGAATTAAAGTTCTACAATCACGACTGAACCAGAGCCTTCACCTGCAGACAGAAGACAGAAGACACAAGCAGGTTTTTCTCATGCTCAGGTTTTTGGACAGGCTCAGCGGCTGCACCAGCGCTGATTAATGAAAGGCTTCAGTGATGCATTCTTTTAGGTTTTTGGACTGTTTTTAGTTTCTGGCAACCAAAAGTGAACCGCTCATTCTGCATTCTGATTGGATAATGTTCTTGACAACCAAAAACACCAAATGAAAACGCCAACAACTCGTCCATCATGTAGAATGTGTCGGTAATAAAGAATAAATGAACGTTACAATTGTTACCAGTGAAAGCAATATTTGATTTGAACATTTGACCATGTTTACAAACAGGTGATCTTTATGAAATTTGAAATAAAATGTCTACATATCTAATAAAATGACTTAAAATGACAGAATAAGATCTAAAGCATGTGTCTGTCATAGCTCTATGTTTAAATAAAAGCACGAATGATCTGTAAAGACAATAAAGGCCAACAAAGTATTTACACATGTACTTGTACTGTATGTGTGGGTTATTTCACTCCCCCAGCTCTTTTATGTGGTTTACCTGATAGTGGAGAGTTTCTGAAGGATGTAGAGCTTTTCCAAAAGTGACAGCTCCAAATGAGGACTCCTGAGGACTTGAGACGCCGTGTGGAAAAACCCGGCCTCCGTGAAGCTCTTAAGGTAGCCTACAAACACAAAAACAACTCTCCAAATGACACGCAAACAAAGACATTTTTCTTCTGAAGCCTGATTTGTCAAATTTACCAAATTCCCACAGGAATGAATATAAACAAGCCATAAAAAACATTGCATCAATCAAACACAAAGTAGTGAGGAAGCAGATGCCGAGTGGAAGAGGATGATTTGGTTTGAAAAAAAGAGCTTCCATATTGTCACTGTTGACTTTGACCTTCTCTATAATAAAACATAACCTCACACAAACATATGGAGATGAAACACAGCACAAAGCACACATGTGGAACCAACGTTTCTTAGATTAATACAATAAATGTGGACCTTATGAAGTCCTAAAATTAGTCTGTTCCGGGTAAATAAACATTTGTTTCTGCTAAAGTCACATTCCACTTCCTTCAAAAACTTACTTCCTGCTGCTGGAAAACCACAGCATGGGAGTCAAGAATCAGATCTGAAAAAGCGGGGCTCGGGGGCGGCGGCAGTGCAGCGGTGGCGCTGGCGTCCAATCACAGAGATTAGAAAGAGAAGAGCGATTTGGGTCCAACAAAAACATACAAGTGCATTCAGAGATTATGTGAGGGATAAAACAGCCATTTAGGAAGCAACAACATGATTCCTTTAGTGTTTTTGTTGGGACATGGGAAAAACTTCAACGTGCACTGTGTAGAAGAAAACCACCACCTGCTCCTGTCCAAATAGATCTATTCAACTGTCGGGCCACATATAGCATGTTAGCTCGGTTATTCAGTAATGTAGTAATATGCTTTTAAAATGAATTGAATCAGATGTTAATGCCATTTCTATTTTAGACCTTCTAGTCTTAGTTCAGATTCAGTCTAGTCCTTCGAGAATTCTCTAAATGCATTTGAACTTCATGGCCTAATCCCCAAATATAATGTTCTATTATCTGTATTGGACAACATGAAATTACAAATGAACATTACGTGACTTTAGACACTGCTTAGATGAAACTGGTCTAATTCTGCATCTTATACTCAAGTATCAATTTCAAGCCTTTAGCCTCTGTGTTTTTCTCCACGTACACCATGAGTTAAACTCCATTTGCAGCACGTACAGGAGCCGCGGGAGCCATCAAACTCTAATGAAGGTTAATAATATGTTGAAAGGTATTTATGAAGGCGACTGTGAAAAGGTAACAAGGTGAGAACGGCTTAAACACACGACATGGTGAAAGCAAGTCCATATGTCCCGTTCAAATGTTCATTTACTACATACACTTTACTTTTACTGTTTAAAGTGAAATGTTGTCATGTGTACTGTGAGTCTCTTTGCTTTGGAGAAGTATTACTATTTTGAGTACTGTAGTAGATCGACTTGTTTAAGTTAAGGTACTTTTTAACTAGGCCTGTAACACATTTTGAAGTGTGATCTGATCGCTGCAGAAAGTAAAAATGATAAACAATATTGTAACTGTTTTATGCAGGATAATCCCAGAAAACTGTTTTGTGAATGCACTTTTAATTAGATCTTTGGAGTTACTTATTTGACCTTCTACAGCATAGTGTACCTTTCTACCACAAAAATAATACAAGATTCCCCACAAGTGCAAATATAAATAATGCTACATCTATCATTTATTGGATGAAATATTGATGAAGTAATAATTAACGTGACAGGCCTATTTTTACTGTAATAGGCGATCATCAGCAGGTATGATTGTGTCGCAGCGTGGCGGTAACAGCTTCTTGCAAATTGTGCTTCACTTTGCAGGAGGTCTAGTGTGGTACACAGGTTTATTTGGAGTCGTGGAAGTATTTTGAGACATAACCTCAGTCTGCAAGTATTGTAGTACCAAACTTTTACTGTCTTACTTTAGTCGAGTCCATTTACTTCAACAGAACTGTGCCTCTGCCTGTGCTTCATAAACTGTATACAGCTTCCATTGTTTTAGAATGATATTAGCGGTGACCTCTGGGTGTAAGTCTCTCCTTGTCTCAACTCATTTCGACTTCTGCTTGTTAAACACAGTGATTAGAGTCCCGTGGACGCGCACACGGCCCTGGCTCCCGCTGCCTCTTTTACAGCGCTCTGTTGTGGATTAGCATTTAGCAGCCTCCAATAATACGCCTCACAACGGCACCATTCTGCTAGGGAATAATAGAATATTCCCTAGCAGAACGGTGCCGTTGTGAGGCCATATATTAGTTGTTTTATTTTCAGCCACAACATTAAAATGCAGAGCCTGGCCACGGTTTATGATTGATGGGAGTCCAGAGCTGCTTTCCACCTTCACATATGTTCGCTATAAGAGAAAGATACGCCATGACACTCCAGAAAAGGCTGGTGTAAATCAAATGAAATAGTGATAGTCAAAGGCAGAAGGCAATTTTTGGGCAAACGTCAGTCCTGAACGCTTCAGCAGGAAAGTTATTAACAAATAGCGCATTTATCAACACCCCAGCGTGTCAGATGAGCTAATAAAGGGCTATAAACACGTCTGAGTGCTAATATGATATACAGTTTTAGTGTAAGAAACAATTATTCACCTTTTGACACCGTGATCCATTCTGTGTCATTTATATCAGTCCTTTTTTGAGCGCCTCCTGTGTTTTTCTTTCATTTTCTTGTTTAACAATCTTACCAAATAACTCCATTGTTGAAATCAGTTCATTAATGGGTTAATGGGTTAATCCCAGGAGTGCAGCTGATAGACTGGGCTTCTTTCAGTAATGCACAGGTCACAGGACACATTCTCAATTTCTCAGTGTAAAGGATCCAGGCAATATTTTCGGAGCATTCAGCAAGTACCAGTATCTGAGTCAATTGTGACGGTGAGCGCGCATGTTCCGGACGCCGTTTTGGCTTTTTCCCAGACCAGAAGTGCTCCTGTAACTGCTGATTTATAAATTGACTGATCAACATGCTTCAAAACCTGAAATCAATTGGCCAGACGTCAGTTTGAGATTTTCTGATTTACCGTTATGCGATATGCTCAGCCGTCCTCGATGTCCAGAGTGTTGCGGGACATCAACAAATCTCCATGTGAACAATAAAAATTCACTCTTTACTATTCTGGAACAATGACAGCTGACAGATTCAAAGTGGTGCATTTAAACTACAGGTGGGAGATAATAGTGCAATTGTTGTTTTGGAGATATGCCAAATTAAATAAATATATAGTCTACACTACAGTTAAAGGTCCTCAAAAAGAGACAGAAACATCTTGTGTGATCTGCCAGACATGATGTGAAGTGATAGTTCTACATTTCTATTGTCCGTACATTACATTCACAGACATATTTTTGCCCATTCCTGATGCATTGTTAAAATATCATGCATGAACATGACATGAAATTAATATAATTATCGAGATTCTGCAACAAATATCTCCCACTCCTAATTTAAATTTATTTGTTTACCCGTATTTTCCGGACTATAAGTCGCACTGGACTATAAGTCGCACCAGCCAAAAAAAATGTATAATAGAGAAGAAAAAAACATATATAAGTCGCACTGGAGTATGAAATGCAGTTGCAAGTGTGAAAATAACAACTAATATCACATATAAGTCGCTCCGAAGTATAAGTATATAAGTATAAATATAAGTATAAGTCTCACCCCGGCCAAAACTATGAAAAAAGGTGCAATTTATTGTCCGGAAAATACGGTATGGGTTAGCTTGCTGTGAAGAAAACGTTTAGGTCCTCCTGCAGTTCCTCCAGAAAACTGCAGCAGACAGAATCATTTAAAATCATTTAGTTACAAGAAAAACTGTATCAATCGTGGTACTTCCTAAAAGACAATGCGTAACTAGCTTTGTGTGGTATAGAAAGACAGTTAATACTGAGACACTTTAGGACTCTAGGACACTCCCTTTGAGTACTTTTCACCATTCAAAAGACATTTACTGTTGAATTATTATTTGCACATTTCCATCTCTTTGAAACTCGTGCAAAGTGAGCTCTTACTGGACTCTTGAGTGAGCTGCATCAGCGCGTCTACGATGCCGTGTAACAGGTCGGAGCGCAGACCGTCCAGCGCCCGGGTCAGGACATCGGCTGTGGATAGACAGATACGATCACACCTTAAAACATCCACTGTGTCGTTGAGCAAGACACTTAAGCCACATTGTTCACTCCAAAAACTCAAATAATCACGTCAGATCATTGCTCGACGATCTCTTTGGTAAGACTGATTAAGGGGGGAACAATATGATTATCTGGACCTTAATTGAAATATTTGAAACATATATTCATGTTATGTCAAAGGTTAGCCTGTACAGGAAGAATAGACATCGTTCATGTTTTAAAATTCATTGTAGATACGAGTTCGAGAGGCAGAATGAACCTCTATATCATTCAGAACAAAAGCCATGTATTTTTGAACACAATTTTTGGGATCGATTGAAGCCACAATTGTAATAATGATTAACATTTGATTAATCATATGGCTCTACTTCATTGAAAAAAAAAAACACAACATAACCATCTACAAAGTTCTTTCAAGACAATCAAAGGTTCTCGTAGATCATAAAATATGTACCTATCAAAGGCCTTTATCTCGGCTCCTTTTCTTCAAACTTTGACCCTAAACTATCCTTAAAACCCAAATATATATTCTTCAATTCTCATCATCTGAAGGTTTTACACATTTATGGCATGTTTCAGAAGAGGAAATTATAAGAGTGAAGTTTTTGCAACCTGACATAAGATAAAACATTCCTCTGCTTTTTGAAGTTTCTGTACCAATTTTCAACAAAGAGGCGGAAAAAAAAACTTTATTATGAACAATTTGGTTTATTGTTGTAAAGTAAATGATTTCTTTTGTTTTTGATGAGTTAATGATGAGTGCGTTCTGGTCTCACTCTCATCACCAGATCCTTCACACAGTCCAGACACAGACATGACTGGTACTGCTCAGACAGCAGACCCACCAGTGCTGTGGCATCAGGCATAGATGAGACGGTGTTAATGACACAGTAGTTTGTGCACATGGTGAAGAACAGCGTAGAACTGAAAACACCCTGTAAGTGCAGGTAGTTGATGTAGGCTGCTTTGTGTTCAAGAAAAGAATATTGTCTGCAGTTCTTCATCACTGGATATTTACAAGGCCTGGACAAGAACTCTGATAAAACACCTACTGACATGTGTCAGTTAATATGGGGATTTTTAGAGAAACTGTTGTATTTAAAAAACAAAGTTTTCTTTTTTTTTTACTTAAAAAAATAAATTAGATTACTCACATCATATTATTATTATACTATGTATCATGAGCTTGTTTTGCAGTTGATTCATAGTTGTTAGTTTTACTTTCTAAATACTTATTTTAAGTTCACATACCTTCCAAAACAACAATATTGCTATATCTTGTAAACGATGGGGGTCTTTCATGAAGAGAGATTAAGCCAAAGCCTGGTTTATAAGGACAATCAAGGCTCATCAAATCCTCATTTCCGTTCCACAAACGTGGGCAACCAGAGTGGGCTTTGAGTTGCCATGGTAACAAGCATCCAGGTACAAAACTTCATCATGTGCGCTCTCTGAGTTAAGTCATCGCAATTTAAAAGTGACTTTTTATTCATGTGGCGTCTGAGACTTTTATAACCAGAAATAGATGTGACTGTGGACACTGCTCTCAGCAAATAGGCACAAATAATCCTATATAAAAGCCTACGATACATGTTATTACATCATACATGTTATTACATCATACATGTTATTACTGTGATCTCTACAATCTCTCTCTTTCTCCCTCGTCTCTCATTCACATAAGCACTTTTACTGCTACGATCTCATTACATGCAAAGAGTTCAGCTACAGCTTGACTTTTATGCTCAGCACTCCACACGCAGAGTGTGTCTGGCAACTTTATATACGGTACTTAACATTGCACTGAATACAGAGTGAACGGGGGAGGAGGGGGAGTGAACGGGGGAGGAGGGGGAGTGAACGGGGGAGGAGGGGGAGTGAACGGGGGAGGAGGGGGAGTGAACGGGGGAGGAGGGGGAGTGAACGGGAGAGGGGAGTGAACGGGGGAGGAGGGGGAGTGAACGGGAGAGGAGGGGGAGTGAACGGGGGAGGAGGGGGAGTGAACGGGAGGGGGAGTGAACGGGGAGGAGGGGGAGTGAACGGGAGGGGGAGTGAACGGGGGAGGAGGGGGAGTGAACGGGAGAGGAGGGGGAGTGAACGGGGGAGGAGGGGGAGTGAACGGGGGAGGAGGGGGAGTGAACGGGGGAGGAGGGGGAGTGAACGGGAGGGGGAGTGAACGGGGGTGGAGGGGGTGTGAACGGGGGAGGAGGGGGAGTGAACGGGAGGGGGAGTGAACGGGGGTGGAGGGGGTGTGAACGGGGGAGGAGGGGGAGTGAACGGGAGGGGGAGTGAACGGGGGTGGAGGGGGTGTGAACGGGGGAGGAGGGGGAGTGAACGGGAGAGGAGGGGGAGTGAACGGGGGAGGAGGGGAAGTGAACGGGGGAGGAGGGGAAGTGAACGGGGGAGGAGGGGAAGTGAACGGGGGAGGAGGGGAAGTGAACGGGGGAGGAGGGGGAGTGAACGGGAGGGGAAGTGAACGGGGGAGGAGGGGGAGTGAACGGGGGAGGAGGGGGAGTGAACGGGGGAGGAGGGGAAGTGAACGGGGGAGGAGGGGAAGTGAACGGGGGAGGAGGGGGAGTGAACGGGAGGGGGAGTGAACGGGGGAGGAGGGGGAGTGAACGGGGGAGGAGGGGGAGTGAACGGGGGAGGAGGGTCGGCCTGTCTCTCCTCTTGCTCTTTTGATCAGAATAAGCGCTCCTTTCTTGTTCAGTCAGATCATCACAAACATCACGACTGCTCCTCATCCTCAGTGACCACCACTGACCAGGAGCGCGCACAACGTTTAAACCTCAGGCCCGAGTTTGAATTGGTCAGAGCTTATTTTTCTTTCTTTTTTTTTTTTTGAGGCTCAGGCTGGAAATGGCGCTAGATTCATGGCCCGGGATTTCAGGATAAGCATGAACGTGTGAAGCGACTTTGATGGAAGACTCCCATATTTTTGTCCGTTACCTTGTAGTACGATGAGCACGCAGAAGACGCGGGTCTCCGGACATGGACTTCGGTAAAGAGCCTGTTTAGTGCCGGGTTCGTTCACCTCCTCTGTCTCTGGATCCTCAGACTGAAGATGGCTGCGAGGCTTGGACACTTCCTCTTCTATCCGCCTCAATGTTGCTGATAGCGCCACATGCTGCTCGACAGTAAACACAAACAAACGGCACACAAAGCGGCTGCATCCAGTTACTTTTGCTATGCGGCTTTAGGAAACAAAAACAAAGTGCCTACAGTGATCTGCATCAAAGACGGTGGATAAAATACAAGGTCAGTTTGTACAGAAGCCAACGCGCAGATCCTGTAAATAACTCATGGAGACAATTAATCAGTCGGGTAAACCACTAACTTTACAAAATGTATAACCATCTGCCTTCTGCTCTCCATGACATCTGCGGCTGTAAACTCTAGGATGCATCCTCCATTTTGTCTGTAAAAACACCACTTAATAAGGCAATGGAGAAAGCAAAGATCTACTACTGTAACATACAATTATCTCTTGTTTTTAGATGTGAAATGTGAAAACAAATCACACAAAACAGGACGCATAGCTCCTGTATGTGCAATAGATAATGCTTTAGTACTGGTTTGTACTCTTGTTTGGGCCTTCCGGTTTTAAAGACGCCCATCTTAGCAATAAAATGTACATTCAGAAAGCTAATCTATCGTAATCTGACTCTATGAAGTATTAAGAAAATAATAATAATTTAGATTAATGGTCAAATCTGAGGAGACTAGATTCAATTAGATGACAATTATTAGTTGTTTTATTTAGGATGAATTATTGCACAGGATTAGCTCATGGTTTACATATGGAGTTGGCCATAGCTAAATCCAATCTTAGGTTCGAAGATTATGTTTCAAATTGACATGAGAATACACTGCAAGCCAATCATCATTTACCACTTTCAATCCAAGTGGAAATGAACCCTGTGTCAAAATAATAGCTCTTTCTGTGACTGCGTGGACATGATATCAGGCAGTGGGCACTTTGTCATCTCTTTTCCCTCACAGCAAAACGTTTAATGCTACTTACCTGTGCTACTTACCTGTGCACTATTGTCCAAGTGTCTCACAGCCCTGTGGATGAGGCGAAGGAGGCTGCAAACGAGCTCAGCCTCCAACAAAGGCGTGCGCGAAAGTTGATCTGCTAATAACGGCAGCGCCTGGGGACACAAACATAACTTACTCTAGATGATGTATCACTTCAGTCTCCACAAAACGTCTTCATGTGGCGTTGGGTATCACTCATTGTGGTCATGACACCGGGACAATTGTAGGAAAAGGTCCTGGCTATAAAATGAGAGCAAAATTGCCTTAAAGAGTCCAACCTTGAGGCATCGTTCGCTCAGTAAGATTTCTGGAGGTAAACTGTGGCACACATCTTTAACACCAGGTTGATGAATTCAGCTGTGCATCAAGAACCCAGTCCAAAAGGAGAGAGAGCAGCTTTGCAGAAGGAGTTACCTGACGAAAGAAAATACAAAAAGAATGATACGATAATGGCAGAGCAATAAACATGAGAGAAGCATTATGTCTAGCACTTAAGCAAATATCTACCAAACTACATTAATGAGAGCAATATGTAGTTTTGTTAGAAGATTTGGGAGGAATAAAGTTAAATATATATATGTATATTAATATAAAGTTAAAAATAAGTTTTTGTGTTAATTACATAAAGGAAACACATGATATTTAGTATTGAACTATAACTGTAAGTAGATCACTATTTTACATGTTCTTTCTAATCTACAATATTGTTCTAAACAGCTTAGTAATAGAACGAGTCCAGAAGCCTCTTCAAAGTGACATTTCACTGTAACAAGCAGCAGATTGTGTTTTAACCCTGCATCACTCGGAGTATTAAAAAACAATTGAAGTACCTTTAATTTGGCGTATCATATTTTAGAACAAAAACTAAAAAGTTTACGAAATCTAAATTAGTCAGTCTCTGGTATTTCCCACGCCAAGAATTGACTTTGTGCTCCATCTACTGGCAGCAAAGGGAATTACACAGAGGGAAAAAGAAACGCAAGCTTGCCTCCCACATGCTAATGTAGCCTCGCAGTTGTAATGATCCCTGAAAAAAGGCTGAAAAATGGTGATGAACTATGGACTTAAAAACAAGACAGCAGCTCTCGGAGCTCGACCAACAACATCAAAGATTAATCAAACCAGCCTGAATGAAGTTAAATGCAACTCCGGGTGTGTTTCTGATGAGGGAACAATGTTACAACATAGTAAAAGCTCAAAAAGGTAAATTCTGCATATACTGTGTAAATTCAACTAAGGCCACTGCTATAGGCGGAGATTGGGGGGAGGTGAAGATAAGAATTTTCTTCAGTTACAATACAAATACTCAAAAATACATAAATCAATCAAAATTCTAATTTGAGTACGATTAAGATGAGGGAACAATGGTATAAGGTTAAAAATCACATTTGTTTAGCAGAATATGCCCCCTTTATGAGGCCATATTGAATTCTTAAAATAATAACCATAATATCCATCTTGAGGAAATATTGCTGTAAATGCAAAAAACATTTGGTTTATTTGCAGATTTATTCTTTGAGTGTCGGTTTGAAGTGCTGCTTGTCTGCCACTGCCTGATGACATGGATAAAATGGTACCTTGCTGATGTTTCTGGGCACGGTCTTGTCTTTTTGGGGAGGTTTGACACGCTCCAGACTTTTAACATCCATTTTCTGACATCCTCTCAATGCAACCCCAAGCTCATATTTCCTCTGAAACAGCACATTTAAATATAATTAGCCAGGATTTATGATACAATAAATGTCAAAAACATCTGAATTTGTTTTATGGACCGGCTTAATGAAACACTGACCGTTCAGAGTCTCACCTGTAGGTTTTCAAGTCGGGCCTGCACCTTCCTCGACTGCCTCTCCAGCTTTGCGTTCAGCTCAATTCATTTAGCGTTTATGAATTATAAAAAATAAATAAATAAATGCATCACGTTCATTCATATGTGCAATAAGGTTATTTTTAAGTGCAATGAAGAGAACATGCTCTAGCTGTTAAGAGACATGCAAAACAAGGTATGTTATACTGCCATCATGTGGATCAGAGAACGAACTACTTATTACAGCTGGTATTTATAGTGAGTGGAAATTACCCTTTGCAGATATGCTATGTATGCCTACGGTAAGTATGTCAATATTCAAAAATAATGACAAAAAAGCAGTCTTCGTGAGATATGAAAGTGATGGAAGTGTGAAGTAATTCAAGAAGGGTAATAATATTGTACTAATAATGCATTGAACGGACTATGAGAGTAGTACAGTAAATACATATTTTTAAAAACGGGGCTGGATAGCATGTTCATACTATCACCAACTCCTTTTTGTATTTATGTATTTAATCGTCTATGTTTTTGTTTATTTATATACCAATATAATATACCATTGTCCTAACGCATAGAATAGAGATTAAGTGCCCTCATTGTCTTCCCTCGAAACCTTATTGTCTGATCATTCCTAATTACCTTTCAGTTTATTCTTAAAGATTGTCCAGCCCCACAGAATAAAGTTATAATGAAAAGGACAATACCCCAAAAATATTAGTGATAAAATAATAAAATAATAGAGCCAATATTCAGTGACATGTCATGTGATTCTGCTGAGGACAGTTTTAGTCCCAGGGGAAGTGACCAATTTGTTGACCTGACCATAAATTCTCTGAAGTCTGCACTCGATGTCCCAGCTCCTAAAGTGCGCCTCCCTATGGTACAACGAAAAACTGCGTTCACATAAACAAAGAGTAAAGGCCGTTACAGGCCGGGGCGTCCAAAGCGTCCAGTTTACATTCAAAGTCTATGTAAACGCGTGTCGAACGCGTCCCAGACAAGCCCCGGTGTCCATCGCCTCCGCTTTTGGACTTTGTAAAGTTAATAAACCAAAGCCATGGTCTGCCATTAAACTCCATTAACACCACGAGAAAAGCAACACAGCACAACTCCTCCACTGCGCATGTCCGGGGCCTCTGTCTTCAGATGTAGACGCGTCCAACTTCTCGCTTCGGGCGTGAATCTGACGTTGCGGTGTGTACGTAGCTTTGGAAAATTAGAAAGACCCTTTCGTCGCTCCCACACAGGAGAATCCCTAAAGGCATGTGTGACATGAGCGGTAGATAGCGTCCCAGTGAATGGGACGAGCACACATGTAAATAAAAAAAAAAAATGAATTAAACAAAATTCAAAGAATGCAAACAAACACGGCAAGCCATGCAAGCCATGCAAAATAGGCTCACTCCACGAGCACCTAGCAGCCCAAATGAACACACCGCTAAGGGACAGAACTCACCCTGAATGGCTAAGCGAAGGGTGTACAATCCTGTTCCAGAAAGATCCCTCAAAGGGCACAGTCCAACTATCGGCCAATAACCTGTCTCTCCACAACGTGGAAGCTCCTGTCAGGCATAATGATGGCTAAGATAAGTGGGCACATGGATCAATACATGAGCACCGCTCAGAAAGGCATCAGCAAAAATACCAGAGTTGCGAAACACCAGCTCGGGACTGTAGAACCTGACACACCAGCCTGAGCACTGCCTGGATTGATTACAAGAAAGCATACGACTCAATGCCACACACTTGGATCATTGAATGCTTGGAGTTGTACAACATCAATGGGGCTCCAAGAGCCTTCATAGGGAACTCAATGAGGTTGTGGAAAACCACCCTTGAGGCCAATGGCAAGCCACTAGCAAGTGTCCGTCAAGTGCGGCATATACCAAGGTGATGCGCTCTCCCCACTGCTGTTCTGAATAGGTCGTACTTCCGGCGCCGCTGAAGCTGGCTGCTGCGTTACGACGCTCCCTCTCTTTCCGAACTTTTTCTAACTTTCTCATTTTATTTTTTGTAAATACTTTACATACATCCACATGCAGGATGTGTACAAACCGACACGCGCTGGACACGCGTTGATTTGGATTTATTCGGCTGGATTATTTGTTTTTTTTCTTGTCGAGGCATGTGTGTGGGACCCGCGCCCCCCCCTCCCCTGGCGTGTCTACTCAATGGAGCAGCTCCTCGCGCTGCGCGGCACCGGAGCCGCGTCTCTTTTTCCCGGGAGAAAGCACACCATCCCGGGAGAGATTTTGAGAAAGACACGGAGGGGCAGGCGCACTGGTGCCAAACTAAGGGAGAAGAAGAGCTGCTTCAGACCCGCGGTACCGAGGGTTGTCATGGGAAACGTGCGGTCCCTTCAAAATAAGACAGCAGAGCTGGCGACTCTCACACGCTATGAACAGGATTATAGACTGTAGCATCATTTTGCTCACAGAGACCTGGCTAACCCCAGAAATCCCTGATCATACTGTTGCTTTGGACAATTTTAATCTCCTGGCGCAGACAGAACAAGGGAGAGCGGAAAGAGAAGAGGAGGAGGCCTTGCGATGTGTGTGTGTGTTTGTGTGTGTATATATATATATATATATATATATATATAATTACACTTTTCTTTATGCATGTTAAATATCAAAGGCCCTTGTAAATTTGGCTTCATCACTATATTTCCAAGGTTAAACAAGAAAATTAAATAAATGAAGAGGGGATTACACCAACTTTTTTAATTTCTACATAAATGCCCAATTGTTTATTACAAAACAAATCTTGCATCAATTTGCAGGCAATTATTGTCTTGCTGCTCTGAGCCATTGCAGTGACAGAGAGTAACATAGATATATTTGCAGAAAGCATAAAACACATTCAGTTAGTTCCCCCTGTAAAGAGAAGAAAACAATAATTATTAATTTCATTGTTTAATAATGAATGATGAAGTTGTGTGTTACTCACATGTGATGGGTCCAATGGAAAGTGGCTGCATTGCTACACCTTCAGAAACTGAGCGACGTGCCCTTCCAGAGCAAACCTGTTCAAGGAAAGACACAGAAATGAGAGAAAATTGTTCAGGCATATTGCATATTTACCACTATAATAAAATATTGGACTGTCAACTAGAAAATAAACACACTGTTTAATACAACTGGTCATAGTCGGTGTAATCCCTCATTCGTCCAGGAGTGTTCCATTGTAGAAAAAGGTTCAGTTGTAGTCATCTGGACTCAGTTTAGAAAAGGCTAGACATTTCGACTCTCATCTAAAAGTCATTATCAATAAGCGAATTTAGGCCCGGGAACTCAGATATTTATTCTATTCTGTGGTAAGTCCAGCCCATCGGGCGGGCCTCCCTGCAGTAGAAAAAATTGTTTGTTTCAACAGAAACGTACCCTCTTTGTTTTCTAACAAGCTAGCCTTTTGTTTACTATCAGCCCTTTAATGGGCTATTAGTCTCCCCTTTGTTTTTGTGTGACCCTGGCTCACTCACCCTGAGGACCTGATTAGCATCCGCATGTCCTGGACCTCTACCTCTGCAGGGGTTCAAGATTACGTTATAGACTACAGGCAGATTGAATCTTAACCCTCCATTCCTGTTTAAAGAAGGTCTTTATTTTTTTTAAACAAAAATAGCCTCATTAACTCCTCTTTCAAACCATCTTTTCTCCCTGCTTAAAATCTTCACCTCACGTCTTCAAATGAGTGATTAGAGGCTTCAAGATGGAGATGCACGGCGCTCTGTGGTCCTGAACAAGTATTTCTTCTGTGCTGATAGAGCCTCTTGTGCAGTGGCTGTTTAGTCTCTCCTATGTAACGCTCTTTACAACAAAGATAATAAATATCTGAGTTCCCAGCCTAAATTCGCTTATTGACAATGACTCTTGGATGAGAGTCGAAACGTCTAGCTTTTTCCAAACGGAGTCCAGATGACTACAACTGAAGCTTTTTCTACAACAACAACTGGTCATAGAATTAAAACATAGGATAGGATGAATGAATTAGTTGTGTTTCCCATTGCATTACCAGTATTTTCCCCCAATATGACACGCTGCTGACAGTATCTTGTGTTCATATAATGTTGTAGTGGAGAGACTTACTGGGACACAAGGGCCGGGGTTGCACAGATTGAGTTGGCAGTGGAGGTAGACCATCCTGTACTGACCCTGGGGCTCAAAGAAGAGTGCAGAGAAACGAGCTCGAAGAGAAGTCCCACTCTCAACCACTGACACCTGCCGCGGGTCAAACGAACACCTACGGGATAAAAATGACAATATAGTATGCTGTTAAACCTGTTATTATAGTTCTTATACTGTAGAAACACATACTTATTTTGGATCAGAGGCTGTCTCATTGGGTCATTTGGGTTGGAGGTGTATGTTACGTAGCAGTCGTCCAGAACAGTCACAAAATTGATATCGTTCTCCTCCACATAGACACCGACATACAGCGGCTGGCCCTCCTGCAAACTCACACTGCCGGACGGATAAGTGCTGGAGAAGCTCGAGTCCCGGTACAGAGACATTAATGCTCTTGGGGCTTCGCCGGATGCAACAATGCCACCGGTTGGTCTGTAAAGAAGGAGAAAAAAACCCCACTTAAATTGATTTAATTATAGCAATAAGGTATGCTAATTGTGATTTTTGTCAGCGTCCACAGACTTACACTAAGGGTCTGAGAGCAGCATTGAGCCTGGCGTCTATTTCCAGGGGATACACACATGAGAAAGGGAGACTTGCAGGGACATGGAAAGAGTTGTTGTGACCATAGAGGAATAAGCTGTTAGTGTAGATGACGTGTGTGTGGTTGGTCTAAAAGACAATAAAGGAAATCACAAACAGCACTAATAATAAGAGTTTAAAACAGTTCAGTGAAGAGCCTTTACGCTTCTGGTGTTTCCACAGACTCCTACTCGTGGCTCGACCTCGTACCACACAGTATTATTCTGCACTCTGGATCGACTGCAGTTGCGGTCCACCAGGTGACCAGACAGTGGGTCCAGACCAGAGGAGGACACTGTTGCTCTGTTCAGAGTAACTTGGATTTGATCTTGTCCACAGATGAGCTGGTAGACTTGGATTTCTGGATCACGCACTACAAGACAGATTTACAACAAAGATGAACAAAGCGTCTTCACAAACAAAGCCAAGGCTTACATTCACAGACAGCACTTGCATCCTCGATGTGAGCACAGTTATGATTTCCAAATCCGTTGTGGCGACAGTCTGTTATTGACGGCTCAGATCCAGAGCAGCCGACATCGTCCATCCAGATGGGACCTGTGCCTTGACCAAAAGCTGCATTTTGAGGTGCAGCTCGTGCCCTGCCACAGCCCAGCTGCCTGCAAACCACATTTGCATCATTCAAGTCCCAGGAATCATCACACACTGTGCCCCAGTGCCTGTTATGGTACACCTCCACTCTGCCTGAGCAGCGGTCTGCAGAGTTCACCAACCGCACATGAGACAGGGCTGAGGAGACAACCAAATTGTGTTAAGATTTGAGATCCATACTGTGTACATATTGTCATAAATGACACATGATCAATGAGTCCACATATCAAGAGCCTGTTAAGACTCTACTTTACCTTCACAGACCACACCGGCGTCCTCCCCGTGGTTACAATTGTGGCTCCCAAAGCCCCTGTGACGACAATGAGAAAGCTCAGTCTCTCTTCCTGTACATTCCACATCGTCCATCCAAATGGGCCCGGTGCCCTGTCCAAAACGAGCTGAAGAAGGAGCAGAGAGCACCCTGCCACAGCCCAGCTGCCTGCACACCACCTGGGCATCGAGGAGGTCCCAGGCGTCATCACACACAGTGCCCCACTGGCCCTGGTGGAAGATCTCTACTCGTCCAGAGCAGGAGCTGTTCCCTCCATTGGCCAGGCGCACCTCCCCTTCCACCCCTGTGCTGTTGTTCTCTGGAATGGTCGGGTTCACTGTAGTGCGTGTGACGTGAGTTGAATCTGTGACTGTTGTCCCAGAGGTGGTGTGAGTTTCTGGAGTGGTATCAGTATATGTTGGAGCTGTGCTATTATTATGACTGGTGGTGGGTTCTGTTGAAAACCAGGATTAAGACATTCAGTAAGCAGTGTCCTTTTACTCACAAAAATGTAAAGTTCAAATTCAAACATTACCAGCACAGTAAGCAAGGAAACACACGTCTGGTCTCACAAGTCTGTAGACATAGTAATGTCCATAGCAGAGCTTTACGTGGATACTTGGGACGTCAAAGGTGCAGCATCTGGAGCTCCAGGCTGCACAAACTTGACGTCTTTCGATGTAATTGGACTGAGTGGGATGAGGCTCTGTTATGTACAGAGGTGCATGGGTACCACACATATTCTCCTCTACACAGCTCTCTGGTATTTGAGCACTGGAACCATACAAAAATAAGCGATACCAGCCCTGCCAGTTAACATCGTTGTCACATTTAGGTTGCCCTGCATGATGGTTATCTGTTGCTCGCCAGGGGTCATCCAGAGCAGAGTAGTTCTCACAGGGATCAGCACAGCGGGACGTCCCATTGATAGTAATGCAGTCCATGCCATGCGGACATGTAATGCCACCACATCCAAACTGCACAGCTTGTACAAACAGGCTCGCTCTTGTGCGAAAAGCGGGACTTTTGACACATTCGAACGATCCTTGTGTGTTCTGGCAGAGCTGAGACGCACCACAGGGAGATGGCGTGAGAGAGCACTCATCTACATCCACACAGCCCTGTTTTGGGGACCATTTAAAGCCTGTGCTACAGCAAGAGGAGTCAGCGCCACATTCTTTCACTTCGTAACAGTTGATCCCGTCGCCAACAAATCCATCTTTGCACAAACAGGATAGTGTTGTGGTCGTGCTTGAGGTGTCTCCACTCTCCTCCAGCTTCAGGCAGGTGGCTTCAGCGTGGCATGCATCACAGCCGGTCACATGCACATCTACGAATAAATCAAAACTGTAAACTCTGGATATACATAACCTACTTTGTGTTTTTAGAGTCACTTATAACATGAAGATTTGTATTGATAAACTTGGTAAAAACTGCAGTCTACATCAGTCAAATAAGAATGCAAAAAAAGAACCATCATCTATTTACAACTGTTTCTAATCTCATAATTATAATCTTATTATAACTTCTCAACTAAAACCATTTTTTTTTTACATTGGCCCCAGTTATTTCCATAAATCAAATCAAATAAGCCTGCATGGTTTAAATGGTTTGGTATAAGACTAGGATGCAATAGAAATGGTAGAGCCATTATTTTGAGGTCATAAATACTTTCCCTCAAACGTGCTGCATGAAGAGACCAGATATATTATTTTCCGATATTGAAGCTACGATGCTTGTTCTACACATCTTAAAATGGACATCTGGATCCACACAAGATCAACACAAGTGTGTTTCTCCAGTGTATTTGTGTGTTCTCCAAGTATTTGAAAACATTTGTGTGTTTTTACCTGAAGCACATCCTTTACTAATCTGCAACATTAAAAACAGAAACAAAACTCCAAACTTCCCCATTTCTTCTTTATCCAGGTTTCTGCAAAACAAGAAAACATTAGTTGCACTAAACATGAATCCACAAATATCACAAATGTGGTTATTACTTACACTTCAACTCCTCAACTCTCTGTTCCCTCAGACTGATAGAATGCTGTATTTATAAGGCTGAGCTTTTATCACTGTCCATTGTTGGGAGAACACATGATAGGAGTAATTTGATGCAACTCTTTTTTACAAAGCACCAAACAATTGCAAACATTACAACGAACCAAACAAAAGTGAGCATTCTTGATCAGAGCCAGACATTCTAAACATCTGGGGCTTAGCCCAAAAAGAAAGGGGGGGTTGGCTGTTTCAAGGCGCCGCAGAGGAGAGTGTGGCATGTTTTAAACGTACAAGTGTGACTGGGAAGCAGAGTGTGGAGCGGGGTGTCCGCGGTGGCGAGGACGTGGGGGCTGGGGTGGGCGGCACGCGAAGCTAGTTGCGGTGGTTAGAGTGGCAGCTCGGGACACCGTGCTCAAAAGTGCCACAAGTCGTTCTCCGCACGCCACAGATTCACGTGTTTTTAATTAGATATGTAAATTAAAGGAATCATTGAGGCAATAAAATAATAATTGCAGCTTTTTTGGAATCAAATTATTTGATTTACTCGAGTAATCGTTGCAGCCCTACTCCAAAGGCAAAGACTGACTATGGCCTTTTTGCCTTTTAAGAGCTCCTCCCTCCACAAAACATTGAACAGAGGTGGTAGCATTTAGTTATTTACTTTTTCAAGAAATTGTACATCTTGGTGTTCTGATTTAAAACAATCAGTGACAAAACAAACATGAGAAAACCTTTCTACCGACAGGGCTAGATCTCATGATCCTGTTGTTAAGAGTCTCATGCTCTACCGACTTAGCTAGACAGTCCAATGTATAGCAATGACTATGACCATTTGTGCTTTTTGCACTGCTCATTCCGATATGATTTTGTTTAATTTTTGTAGAAAGTAAAAGTCAGTCTCACCTTTAGCAGACACCTGCCTCAATGAGCTGTTTGTCCTGTTTGCCACTGCTACACTGACAACCACAATGAATTCATTGTTTGCTGTTGTTGTCTATTCTACGTTAGATAAACTTTCTTTTCAGCACATGTTCTGAATGTCTGTGGGTGCTGAGGTCTTGTTTTGCCAATGGTGTTACTCGCGCACTTTATAAGATGAGCAATAACTCCCACGGACTCCGGTGTAAAAAATAGTTCACAAATTTTAATCCACAGGTTGGAACAATTCTTACAGAAGTAATCAAAGCTGGCTAATCTCAAAAAATAAAGGGAGTGTTTACAGAGCCGCGGCACGCGGACGAAACTGGCATGTTATTTTGTGCCGCGGTTCCTGAAATTGCTGCGCTATTTGACCGTTTTAGACCGCCCCGGGTTAGGGTTAGGGTTAGGGTTAGGGTTAGGGTTAGGGTTAGGGTTAGGGTTAGGGTTAGGGTTAGCCATGAGGCTATATGGCGTGCCGCGGTTCCTGAAACTGCTGGGCCATTTCACCACTCCGCGGCTCGGCCAAAAATAAAATGCTACGTTAAGAGAACCATTTGGCTTCTTCATTTGCGCTGTCTGTCTCCTTCCGTTTGCGTGTACCTGGCGCTATTTCTCTTAAAGTGACAGCAGCACAACTACATCAGAGCAAGCAAAATACCACAAATACATTTTACAAATAAAACAAATGTAATCAAATAAATCTAGCCTTTCTAAACAATCAAAACATTCATTTGTAGAACATAAAATTACACATTCCTCTTACATTCCATATGAACATATATAAACTAAACTTGGCTCTAACAATGTCTCTTTTTTCCAGTTGATCTGCTCTTATTTATGCCCTTCACTTTTTGCAAAACCTCAGTTAAATGAGGCCTTTTTGTCAGCTCCATGGTCAGATCGCATGACGTGCTGTCTCCCGCCCACTTTCTACATGCAGCCAATCATACACCAGTTCAACAAAAATAACCAATGAAACAGGTAAAGAGAACAAGCATCCAATCAGAGATGAGAACGGCGCAGAGGAGTGGAGTGGGACCCTTCGCTCTGCACAAACGACACGTTTCACGTTTGAAACATTTAAATATGAAAAGTACGACATGATTAAAGAGAAGCCACTGAAGGATTTGAATCCTGGGCCCCTGTGTCCCAGCCCAATGCTCTACATAAGGAACCAACCACTTGGTGAGATCATAAAGCGTTTTTAAGAGTTAAAAAGACCTTTTGGAAAAGGCCGTGGCTACAGAGCGCGGTCAAATAGCCCAGCAGTTTCAGGAGCCGCGGCACGAAATAGCCTAGCAGTTTCGGCCGCGCACCTATAGACACTCCCTTTGGAAAAACATCCAAGGCAAATGATCGATTTGGTCAACGAGACTCCAAAGTACGGCTGGGCACTTACAAGCAATGGTGCTTTGGAAAACCTTTGGGGACACCCGAGTGGATCTACAGCTCAACGAACATGCGTGCAGGGCAACGGCGCGGGCAACAGAGCTGGCAACAGCGCGGGGGCACCGCAAGGGAGCGGGCAACAGAGCAGGGGCAACGTAACGGCGCGGAGGCAAGGGAGCGGGCAACGGCACGGGGCCAACGCAACGAAGCGGGCAACGGCGAGGGGGCAACGCAACGCAGCAGGCAACGAAGCTGCACAATGAAAAGGTAAAGAAAACTGGTGTCTACAGAGCCGCGGCACGCGGCCGAAACTGCTAGGCTATTTTGTGCTGCTGCTCCTGAAACTGCTGGGCTATTTGACCCCGCTGGGTTAGACCGCGCCGGGTAAGGGATAGGGTTAGGGTTAAGATTAAGGTTAGGGTTAAGGTTAGGGTTAGCCATGAGGCTATATGGCCGAGCCGCGGCTCTGTAGCCCCGGCCAAGAAAACGAGGGAAATATTGAACCTAGCTGAACTGTACTATATTGTACCCTTCCCCTGCAATTCAAGGTGAGTCTAGGGTTGCCAACCGTCCTGAATTGTCAGGGACATCCCGAATTATGGGTGATTTTGATTTGTCCTGTCCGGGACAGTTCCAGTCCCGTATTCCAATCACAGCCTCACCGGCCAATAATAGGCTACTGTAAACGCGCCAAAAGCAAACGTTGCTATGGGAAACAGTTGCTGCTGCTTGTTGGTGTGTGTGTGTGTGAAACTCTTACTGAACATCACTGAGCTTTACGCATACATTTACCACGCGCCTCTCAGAGCTCCACTTCCTGGAATTACCATGACAGACGCGCGTCTCAGCCAATCAGCGCGGAGCAGCCGCTGGCTCGCTCTGATCCGAGGTTAGATTGAACTGAAATACCTCGCCTGTCCTCGCTCTCTGACTGCCACCGCCAGCAATCAAGTATCATTCATATCCAGAGAAGGAAACAGAAACCGCACGCGTGCCAAGGCGGAGGTAAAGCGCGCTGAAACCGAGGCGCACGGATAATGGAGTTTGGCGTGAGGAGAAAAACCCAGCTGCTGCTGCGCACGGACAGGGACGGAGAACGCGAGCTGATGTTAAACGAGCATTCTTCTTGTGGATGACTGCTGATGTGTCCTGAGAGATGGACATTCACTTAAGTCAGGCATGTCCAAACTAAGGCCCGGGGGCCAAATGCGGCCCCCAGACCAATTTTTGTCGGCCCTCCGGCTTCCTGCTAAATTGGTCCAAACAACAAAAAGTAGTAGTTTTTACTGTAAAATTGGAGAGATTGAAGCATTCCGATGTTATACCAACATAATATTAATTTTCCTAGTCTTATTAAAGGTGTGGAGGCATCAAAACTATGTCAAATGCAAAAAATCAACATTTTGGGGTTGTTTGTGGCCCTCTGCTCCGTATAAGTTTCAAATTGCGACCCTTTGTGAAAAAAGTTTGGACACCCCTGACTTAAGTGTTGTGCGTTTCCAGGAAAAAACAAAACAAACCCTTGCATTTGTAACCTACGTGGTATTAATTGCAGATTAGGGCATGCCGGGAGGAAATACAGAAAGCCATCAAGGATACTACAAAATCCAACAGTAAGAAGTGGGTGGCAATTTTCCAAAATGTAGAGAAAGCCAATATGATGAACATGTTCAGGATTGTCTCATTTGTCCTCAGTGTGTCAGGCTCAAATGCCTTTGTACAGAGGATCATCTCACTGATGTCTAATAAATGGTCGGACTCAAGAAACAGATGCAGCACGGCAGGGCCGGCCCAGCCTATAAGCGAACTAAGCAGCTGCGTAGGGCCCCGAGGCGTTAATAGGGCCCCCAATCTGGCAACCCGTCTTATGCGAAGTGCAAGCGCAGCGTGCGCCACTAGTGTAGTAGCGCTGCTGGCGCGACAGCGACACAGCGGGAACATATAATGGACAAACCGCATTTATTTGTAATGACAATCTGGCAACCAAGACACCAAACCTGCGCTGATTGTGCAACTTCATTGTGCGCGAGGAGCTCGAGAGCAAAACATAAACACAACAGAACGTGGTCCCTGCGTGGTCCTCATGTCCAGAGGAATATATCTCCTGGTGCCAAAAAACGAAAGAAGAAACTTCTTGACGATGTAAAGAAACTGCAAACTCAACAACACTCTCCAGGTATTGAACTTCTCTTACAAAGAGACGGTTAATGCTGCTGTTTGAAACAACACGATTCTGTCACGTTAGTTCGCTCAGGCTGGAGGCGACGAGAGCTCTGCCCCGCGCACAATAATATGTCTGAATGAAAGATAATAAGCTTAACATTTACACCAGCCCGGTAGTGTGAGCTGCAGGTGAGGCCGGGGAGGGGCGTCTGTGCCCCGGTCACTAAGAGGCGGAGATCCGGTCCGGACGAGCGCCGTCTCGTCCGGAACCTCTGACGTGAGACTTTGGAGTGAACAGTGTGCGGCCCCTGTCCCGGGCCCCTGTCCCGGGCCCCTGTGCAGCCTCAGTTAGAGATGAGCGGGTTTGAGTTTGCGTCCCTCTCTCTCACATCACCATGTGTGAGATCAATCGTGACTCGTGATGTCTGTTTTACTTCTTAACGTGCAATGAGAGGAACGTAAAGGTTTATGCACGTGAGGTCCATCAGCCAATCACATCGCAGCATTGTTTCATGCAGGAGTCCAGTGTGTGATGTTCTGATCAGAACAAACATTTATATTGTAATTCACTTTTAATAGAGCAATAAAACATTTCAATTTATTTAAAAAGCATCATTAGACTATTTGTTATAAATTATAATAAATTGATAGTGAAAATTAACCAGACATATTATAATTACGTCTGTTATAGAATAATACTATATATTTTTATATAAAAGTGGCAAAGTTGCAGAAACGCAGTCTCTTCACTATAGCGAGGTTTGGACCTTCACTTCTCGTTCTGTTCATTCTCTGGGAATAACATGTTTGCACTGTTTTAATTGTTAATCAAGCAATGCTTATGCCATTTGTTTAATTTAATATAACTTGTTTTGTCACTTTGGCAAGAAGGAACAGTTGGGAGCTGTAAAAGATAAATTAGTAAGGATAACTATTACTTTTACATTTTCAGTTAAAATGAATCAATTTGACCATAATTATTTTTCATAGCCAATATTGTATTGAGTAATTAAGTACACTAATGTATTAATAACTGGCTTTAGTCATTTTCTCCTGGCACAGTTTCATCACATCATCATTTTATAGCATTACAACCTCAACATTTGACTCTTACTTTAGCCGGCTGGACCACATTAAAATGCACCAGAAGACCCAAAAAAGGTCTGAAAATTTCTGGGGGAGGGCCCCCAGACCCCCCCTGTTCATTAATTTAAACTGCTAATGTGGCTGTCGACCCTTAACGCCCACAAATACGCCCAAAAACATATCTGGGACGTGTGTTATTTGTACAGGGAGTAGAAGTGATGTCAGCGGAATACCAAGTTGCATTGTGGGATTTAAGTTATCAATATTTGAGCTTGTGAGGTGTTGAGAATAAACTAACTGGATGCCCTGGAGTTTTGGTGCGCTTTGTTTGCGTTGAAGAAAGTTCCCATATGTGAATTGTTCACTGACAATGGCAATAAAACTGATTCTGATGACGTGGTGAGGGGCCCCCAAAAATGTTTTCGCTTAGGGCCCCCTGAAGGCTTGGGCCGGCCCTGCAGCACGGTCACTGTCAAGTGTGACTTGCCATGAAAGGAGTTCTACCTGGCTGTGCAGAAGGATAAGAAAATGCTTGAATCAGTCAGGAGTAGCAAAAAATATCCATGGAAAAAGTAACTTAGATGTTGAGTCTTCTTTTGACTTTGTTTGTTAATTCAAAATTCTTATTTATGCCCCACACATAACCTCATAGGTTTGGGGCAGTATTTCTCAAACTAATAATGATTTGTTTCTGTCATTTACTGCAGGGTAAGAGGAGGTCCATGAAACAGGCTGCAAAGACACAGACAACTGAGGATAACGACAGAGACACGGTACAGTAGTAAGAAACAACAGAAACAGGTCAGGATAGCAACACCAATACAATTTATGTAGGAGAGAAAAACTGAAGACAGATGGATAATAAGAAAAAGTTCTACACACGTTAAATGACAGGTTTTAAAAACTTAAATGTCAGAGTTATAATAAAATGTTAATATATAACATACATAAATGTCTGTCTTTCCCCCCCTTCAATATGATATGGCCTCCCATGTACTGCTCAGAACTGGGATAAATTTGTTTGACAATGGTTGGTTTAGGCCTAAAGCTTTTCAGTGACTGCAGCATTTGGTTATAGTCTAATGCTAAAATGACATTTGAGAGAAACTTGTAATAATTGTCTTCACTATTCACATGAACAATACATCCAAGCAAGTACAGTAGTTTGCCAAAATTATACTGAAATTAGTAGGTTTATGGTATGGCTAATGAAACCTTGCAATTTCCATTATTGGTCAGCTGTTGGCGCGCATACATGTGCATGCACACCTGGAAGAAAGAGTCCCTCATTTGGGGTTGAGCTAGTTGGCAACACTAAAGGTGATGCAACCCCTGGTTAAACTGCATTTCTGTCTAAATGTATAGTGTCTAGAGCCATGGCATCATAATGATGGTCATAAGAGGTGGATTAATTCGGGTGGGACTCTGTTGGACCTCATTGAAGGCCCAAGCCCCAGACCCACGGCTCGCCACTGGGTTGCCAGGGTGAAAATAATAAATAATATCACATTTAATTTGCTTTGGAGTATAAGTCGCACCTCGGCCAAAAGTGTGACTTATATTCCGGAAAATACAATAGTTTTCTCTCCAGTCTGTGCCGCAGTACAATACCAGCCCTGAGTCAAAACATGGAGTTAACTTCTACTTAAATCCTGTCCAATCACATCTGAGGTACAGCTTCATCTTCTTCCAGTCATGTTTTATTAATCCATGCCTCCCTAAGCTAGGCCACGCACACAGAGCACACTGCACCCACTTGTCCTTTGTATGGATAGTATTACCTTTTTGTGCTCTCACTTATGTGATGGTAAAATGTCATGTCATTCTCTCTATTCAGCCGAGTGTGAAGCGGCTGGGATGAGAATCAGCACCTCCAAATCCGAGGCCATGGTTCTCGACCGGAAAAAGGTGGCTTGCCCTCTCCAGGTGGGTGGGGTGTCCTTGCCCCAAGTGGAGGAGTTCAAGTATCTCGGGGTCTTGTTCACGAGTGAGGGAAGGATGGAGCGTGAGATCGACAGGCGGATCGGTGCAGCGGCTGCAGTGATGCAGTCGCTGCATCGGACCGTTGTGGTAAAGAGGGAGCTGAGCCGAAAGGCAAAGCTCTCTATTTACCGGTCGGTCTACGTTCTGACCTCACCTATGGTCATGAGCTTTGGGTAGTGACCGAAAGAACAAGATCGCGGATACAAGCGGTCGAAATGAGTTTCCTTCCTTCGGGACATGCATTCCCCTCGTGAGGACAAAATATTATTGTGGCCATGCCCCCAGACTAACCTATGTCCGCCAAAAATACGCTGAGTCCGCAATTTTGCTCACGTCGGACTTTAACGAACTCCTCCTAGGGCGTTTCGCCCACTGGCCTCAAAATCTGTGTAAGTCGTCTACACAAGTGGGGCATCTAAAGTTATCCAAATTGGGTCTACGTGCGGCGCAGCCGCAAATTTGGACAACGCATTTTTGAAATTTAGCAAATGTAAAAATTGCTCCCATTTGAGCAATCAACTCTGATGAGGACCAAATTTGAATCACTTTCAAGTGTGGGTCTGTTTATCGTGAAATTGCCCTACAGAGTGGCTTTTAAATTAACATGGACATACGTTATCCCTATGGGAAAAGTGCTAAATCACTCTAATTTCCACAATTTTAATGTTTCACACTTTAACGAACTCCTCCTAGGGCGATTGCCCGATCAAGCTTAACTTTGGAGGACATCAACTTCAGGAGTGGGGCATCTAAAGTTACCCAAATTTTATGGACAAGTGCTTTTTTCATTTATGCTGGTGAATCACAGCTGTGCCCCTGTCCTCCTTCCTTTCTTCTCGGGACCAACTCCCAGAGGTAGACGATGTTTTGGTGTTTTCCCAAATGTCCTACTTTTACGAACTCCTCCTAGGATGTTGGCCTGAAAAAGCTGACACGTTATACTTTTACGAACTCCTCCTTGGGCGTGTGGATATTAATCATATCAAACTATTGTCATGCATTTGTATTATATTTCTGTGCCTATTTATCATGGGTCACGATGATCTTATCAGCAGCGGCTGGTCCATTATGGGCGCTGGGGCGCCGCCCCCCCCTGTCAATCTACCAACTACGAAACATTTTTTTGTGTCTAAAAACAATATAATTTATTCAGAAATATCTTATATTCTTATTAGCGTAAATGTGTAAAACCATAATATATATCCATGTATGCATCTATAAATAGATATAGATGTATACTTTGTTTGTGCGCCGTGTGGTCTGCTGCGTGGCGCAGCCTGCGTCACTTTTCTACGTTCCCGTGGGGCGGTTTGAAAAGCACCATAAGATAAGATAAGATATTCCTTTATTGTCACACATGGGGAAATTTCATTGATGCAACGCAGGAAGATACAGAGGCAGATACAGAAGAAAAGAACAGATCACTCTCAGTAGAAGATCTCTTATAAACAAAAACAACTAGGATGTCCGCCGGGATAACGTGACGATCTCCGGGTAAGACGACTGTTCTCCGCAGTTTCATGAGTTCCTCCTTTGTGTAAACGCGGTACGGCGCCCGCCGGGGGGGCCCGGGGGGGCTCGGAGCCAGCGCACATCACGACGACACGACGAAAACACTAAATAATCCAGCCGAACAAAGTCAAAAACAAGTTAAATTAAAGCGATTCCAGCGTGTGTCCCTATCGTACAAGTAAAGTAGAAAAATATTTACAAAATACAAAAGATAAAGCTCAATAAGTGTGAAAAAAGTGTGAGAAAAGAGCGGATCGTTACACCGGGCTGCCAGCTGGACCGGCGCCTTTGTGACGCATGAGCCCCATAGAAAAGCAATGGGGATTTTTAGCCAATCAAATCACAGTCAAAAGTGACTACGTCACTATGGTTTTTGCCAAAGGAAAATTGCGAATGACGAAGCGCATATTTGAACGTAGTAGTTACGCCATGGAGCTGCGCTTTTTACGCTGGACAGAGGCATGTGCGCGCGTCGTATGCAAAAGGTGTACGGCGCGCGCACATGCTGTGTTTTCCGTGTTTATGTCTAAAAACTGCATCTACAAACGTCTGTGTACAAAAGGTACGTCCAAAACGATTCGGAATGAGCTGCTCGACTGAGCTGCTGGCTTAATCGTGTTGAAGTGAAAGCGGATGATTTTGTATCAATTCGAGCCGAGACATGTGATCTGTCAAACTTTGTGCTCCGTTACCATGACAACACACTAAAGAGGAGTGTTTTTTTTTAGTTTATTACTTGTGAAGGGAATATCAATTATTAACTTTACTTGATATAATAAGGGAATACCAACTATATTAACTTTAGATTGTATTCATTTTAGTCCCTCTAAGTTGTGCTGAAACTGGCCTCACACAGACCACATTCCTAGATAAGGAGAAAGCTGCAGACCCAAGGACATCGCTGTGCGATACAATGGCGGATGGAAGAATACTGAGAGAAGGCCTCAACCTTCATATCACGCCCCATATGAAAATGTATAAATTGTTTGAGCGCACAGGGGGCGTCCGGACTACGCCTGTGTAAGTCGCCTCACATTCGATAGGGACATTTTAGGTAAGCGCTCTGTTTATCTGTATCAGTCTTGTACATGGCAGGGATTAAACATCTGACTGATTTTAACTTTCTGATTCTTGCTCCTTCTTTCATAAACGAGCGCGCCAACAACTTGCATAAGGCTAACGCTAAGTATCGCTTAACTTCTATTGATAAAAATATGCTTTTGTTATTAGAAAACCTATGAAACAATGTTATAAATGACATGTCTTTAAGAACAACAGCAATAATGTCTGTGATGATTAAATACAAAAATGTAAAACTAATGCCACTTAGAAGCTGTTATATGAAACACCAACAATTGTTTGTGTTTTTATTTCCTCTTAATGTAGTAATGTCTACTCTGCACTATAAGTTACAGTATCACTGAGATTTTTGATTTGCTCTTTTCAATCTGTAATTTTATAAAGTGTAAAATTTAATTTTATGTCAAAAGTATTTTCTTACAAATGATATCTGCCTCTAAGTCATTGTCTTATCATTAACAATATGTATCCATACAGTCAATGTTAAACATTTCAATTTTGGACATGGTCATGTCAAATAGCCCCCCCTATATTTTGTACCACCAGCCGCCACTGGATCTTACTGCATATGTGTCACGATGAACTTTCTGTGTACTTTCTGATTATCTTTGGACTGGTATAAACAATCTTAAAGACTGGTATAAACAATCTTGAAGCTGATGTCATGCCATCGTCATGCCATTTTATTAGACCCAAGCAACAGCTATATAAAACACAGCTAAATCTTGTGAAAAGTTGAATCTCAGCGGCAAGACGAACAACATGCTACTGTTTTTCCCCTGTTTTCATCAAATAAAGACCTTGAAAACGATCCTCGCCTCTCGCAGTCTGTTAGAGTAAACTTCGACAGAATTGGTGGAGGATGCGGGCATCTCATTGTGCTTGGAAAGGAAACATCCGAATTGTGCTCTAAAAGATTCCTTCTGGATTTTGGCTGACGACGTATAGCGTCCAGTAATGGTTCAGCTGGGAAAGTGGGAAAAATGGGAGAACAAGGACACCGAGCCGAGAGAGAGACAAGAGGAGACTATTGCCAGTTTATTTTCGACCTACAATTGTGACTGGGACCATTCAACAAAAAGTGAGTGTGGCAGTAGGCCCTCATAACCCCTGACAGCCTATGGCCTGTGACCTGGGCCTTTAAAAGGAGGCTTCCTCACCTGCGCTGGCCCTTCTCGCCTCTGACGTCACCCGCCACCTGGGAGCAGTGCAAGCGGCACGAGGACCGGAGCATTCGCTCTGATCGCCCCAAAAACACCCCAAAGTTTAGGCTTAAAGCCAGCGATCACACCAGCGTGTTAACCAGGCTGGCTTGCGCCCTTAAGATCACGTATTGTATCCGTGTCCACGGCAACCTGTGACTGCCTGCCCCAGGCGCGCATAGTGCACAGATTTGAGCAGATTGAGCATCTCTTTTCATCTCTCCCTTGCTTATTGCGCACGGTTCTGAACATTCATATGAGAGTTAATTTCCAAAATATTGTACATTCTGGGATTGGTACTCCGCGGGTCTCTCCTTCGACCCTAAAAAAAAACACGAACTTCCCTCCAAGTGCCCTTGTATGACGGGGTTTCCTGGACTCAAACGCACGTTTGTAACGTGTTCGATAAAAACTAATTGGCCAATCACAGCCAAGATTACAAATTTGATGTCAATTTCCGCCCTAATGGTTAAAGTTTGAATACAAGGCACTTGTTTATATATTTATTCTCAATTTTAGCAGTGGTTGGTAATTTTTATCCCTAGTTCAGACATTGTGGGGTGAAATTGTGAGACAGCAACACATTGTCATGCCTGAACGCGGAAGAGCTCAGCCTGCACTCAATGGGGTCCACTCTCGAGTGACATCAACTATCAGGGCAGGCCGTGGCTGCAGAGCCGCGGCGCGGTCAAACAGCAGTTTCAGGAGCCGCGGCACAAAATAACATGGCAGTTTCGCCGCTCTGTAGACGAGACACTCCCGACTGTTTAATATTTGACTACCGAGCTCTTCGGCGTCCAGGCATGACAATGTGTTACTGTCTCACAACACCAATGTCTGAACTATATTATGATAGATCAATGCGCTTAGACACGCGGAAATGTGGGACGAGCCTCACGCGGCTGCAGGTGAGCGGTCGGTGCGTTTTATGATTGATACGTGGCAGGACTAATCGGCCGTCCACGCCACAAGGAAATAAGACTCAGATTTGGGCCAAAAAAGTCGTCCATTCAACCTTTAAGTATTTATCACACAGGCAGGTAGAACAGATCCAACACAGCAAAGTAAATGTGTTTCACCGTGAACCAACAACTGAGAATTGTACTATTATTACTGACCATGAGCAACTAAAAAAATCTGTGTTATCGCAGTTGTTATTTTAGATATATTCAAAATTAGAATATAAAGTATATTTTCTACAATAAAAAGCTAAATATGACAGAAACTGGCAGTGTGAGATTTCACACAACATTTTTGTGGTTCATTTTAAAATCCATGAATATTTATGGATACTTGAACCTCAATCATGAAGTACACAAGTTTTAACACATTTCTGATGGATTGCCACAATATTGCCTAAATATTGTCATGAGGATAAGCCAAAAAATATTGAGGTATATTGAGTTTTCATCAGAATCACCCACATCTACTCAAGGTACATTGAAAAAGTGTCTTGAAATGAATATTGCATGAGTCTTATAGGAGAACTTTTATTTGACATACAATGGGGACATTTCAGTGTTGCAACAGCAAACTTGAGTTATTTCATCATAACCGGAGCACAGAATGGAAAGTGTAGAGTTCCAAGGAGTAAAACTACTTCAGCTTTCTCTGTAAAAGGTACCAAAAATGAAACTCTTTCCTGCAGAACTGAAGGAAGAGACAAACTGTGTCTTTTTGATGAGCCTTTTTTTCATCGGAGGTTAGACTTGTGACCACCTGATTTAGCCTCGCCAAAAAAAATTGTGTATGACACGAGCTCATGAAACACAATTGTCCCAATCACATAAACCTAAATAAATGAACAATTTGCCACATTGTCCCCTGTGAGTGCAATTCAGGTAAAGTGAGTGAAATGTCTTCAGTATGCAATGTCCGTAGCAGGTACTAAAGTGTCAACCATTTGGTTAATGGGCAAATGTCTGATTTTTAGATTTACTGCAGATCGACTTGGCAAGAGTCAACGTCACATCCTAATCTTGAAATGTGTCAATCAGAAAAACAATATTCCCATAAAAGTTTGTTATACAATATGCATATAATAATATACATAATCTAACATAAAGATACAAGAAGACAATCCAAGAATAAAACAATCCAGTCCACAACCTTGACTGAAACCCATCACGTTCACAAGGGTTGCCACGCTAACTCAGGTTGCCAAGTGGCTCATCATTACCATGTGTCCTATTGCTCAGAAACACTGGACTGAGATGAACAGACCTACAGAACTACGTACCTGGACTTCAAAACTCCTGCTATTGGAACATATCCTTGGCGACAGGGGAAAAAAGGCCCAAGGACTGAACAGACATTATAAGGAAAAAATGACATTCGCACTTGATTTGAAACTGGACAAATTTGAAAGACTTTGGACCAAAAGTCACAATTTCTTTGGTTATGTGCCCTAAGTTTTGGTTTTAATTTTATATCCATCCCACACTCTGGTCTTGTTCTGATTTATGAGCGTTGTTTTTCCAATCGGGTGGAATTTTATATATAAAAATATTTGGTAAAAAAACCCAAAGAAACTCGTCTTGATTGACGACGGGTCCGAAAACCTTTTGAAAACTGAAAATTAGACTTCATGCTTGACATGAATTAAATAAATAAGTAATAAGCTATAAATTGTGAGTAATTTGAATGTGTTTTCACCCGTTTCTGCAAAAAGCTGCTGTGAATCTGAGCAAAAGTGAGCTCGGGACTCAACCTCTTCATCATGTTCAGATCTAAGGAAAGGAGACGTTAGATATCACGTCATAGATTGTTATCAAAAGCTTTTACACAGACTTACTGATGTGGGGTGAGGATTATTCCTTTAAATAGTCCATGTAAAACTTTGCTGTATGCTTTAGAATCCTTGCCAGGCCAATGAGCCGTGATGAGATTTTGTAGAACACACAAATCATCTTCACGCTGTGGCAAATAAAGAAAAACAGAACAAAGATATCTGTTATTATTGCTTATTGCAGAGTTACATACAATTAAGATGTCTGGAATGTTGTTGTTTTTGTCTTTAATACTGAGAAATCTACTCGACATATTTGACCAAGGACGTGATGTTAATTTGGTTTAGTGAGTTAGATGTATAAAACTGGACCTGTTTTCTTCTGCTCACTGAAATGGTTCGTTTCTCTGCAGTTGCCATGTTTCTATCCGCGTGTTTGTAACTTTAAACCTTTCTTTAAACACACTTAGCACCGCTCAAGAGAACCACTCGTACCATAAAGAATGATATTACAGGACATAAAATACACTTCAATGCACCAGTGCCATGACCAGTGCTGAACCTCCAGCACGGTCAGGAGGCGGGATGCGTGATGTAAGAAAAAAAGGTGAAATATGACAGCGCCCTCTAGCGGCAGAAACCGGTAGCGTCTCTGTGGTCGCTCAGACTCGTTTTCAAGAGCGATTTAATGCGACTGTTTAAGACACTTTTTGTGGTATATTGCACTAGAGAATTGTATGTGCTATATTCTGCTCCTCTTAATGTGAATGTGTTATTGTGTGCAATAGAGTGTCATTATTAGTGCTCCCCAATAGAGGGCGCACTTGCCTTGAGTATGCATGTTGTTACCAGTTCGCGAGCAAGTGATGCTCCGCATGTACCTGTGATAAAGTTGTGATTAAAATACACGACGGAAATTGAGATGTTGTTCTACTTTATTTCGGCCAAGATACAACATCTTTTTGGCGACGAGGATAAAGAACTTTGAACGGGTAAGGATTTTGTTTTTTGGTGAAAAAAAAGAAGGGGGAGAGAGAAACGCGAAAGAAAAAAAAGCTGGAAGATGGCGACCATTGGCACTCTAACAGCGTTTGATGCTAAAAAGCAAAGCTGGGAAGAATACTGTGAAATAATGGAACAGTTTTTTGAGGCCAACGAAATTGATAACGGAGACAAGCAGAGAGCAATTCTCCTCAGTGTGGTCGGCGCATCTACATACAGTTTAATGCGGAATCTCCTCATCCCGGAGAAACCAAAAGATAAAACTTATCAGCAACTGGTGTTGTTGATGAAGAACCATTTTGACCCGAAACCAAGTGAAATCGTCCAAAGGTACAAGTTTGATTCCCGCAGTCGTAAGCCAAACGAGTCAGTGTTGGATTACGTGGCCGAGCTGCGGAGGCTGGCACAGGACTGTAATTACGGCGACACATTACAGCAAAAGTTGAGAGACAGGATCGTGTGTGGAATCAATGATGATCGCATTCAACGACGACTCCTGGCAGAAACGGACTTAACTTGTGAAAAAGCGTATTCTATTGCAGTTGCTTCGGAAACGGCAAATAAAAACGCATTGGACCTCCAGAATCCAAACGCAGTGACAAGGTGCTTCAAACTAAACAAGGGTTCGTACAGCAGTGGAGCGTTCAAGAGCACAAGGCAGGAGTGCTATCGTTGCAAAGGACAACACAACCCAGGGGAATGTAAGTTCAAACAAGAAAAATGTCATGCATGTGGAAAAGTGGGACATATTGCAAGAGCTTGTCGAACAAAAAGTAAACAGAAGGGACATGCTAAATTTAATGCTGGAAAAAAGGATCAGAGAAATTCAAGCTACCGCTCACATAATGTTCAAGAGCAACAAGAGGATAGCAACACGGACAGCTCAGAAGACAGTCCTTTTGCATTACAGTGTATGAAGTTCAAACTGGGACGTATAAGTGAAATACATTTGAGGAAAGTTGAGCCGTACATTGTGAGCATGAAACTAAATGAAAAAAGGATTGGTTTTGAAATAGATACAGGCTGCAGTCTCACAGTAATGAATGAGAAGACTTTTCAAACAACATGGGAAGATGGAGAAACTCCTCGCATCAAGCCAGTGCAAATAAAGTTGTAGACTTACACCGGAGACCCAGTGAAAGTGGTGGGAGCTGCTTATGTGAAAGTCAAATATAATCAGCAAAGAGCTAAACTGCCGTTGGTTGTTGTTAAAGGAGAGGGCCCCACACTGCTGGGCAGAGGCTGGCTTGAGGAAATTCAGTTGGACTGGAAAGAGGTGAAAGCGAAAAATAAGGCTCGTCAGGTACTGCACTTACACTTGGAGAAACAGATAACGTTACAAGAAATACTGTGTAAGAACGAAGAAGTGTTCAAAGAGGAACTTGGCACTTTAAAGGGCACTAAAGGCCACAATTCATGTGAAAGAAAATGCTGTTCCGCGTTTCTTTCGTCCAAGATCGATTCCTTATGCAATGAGAGCAAAAGTGGATGAGGAAACTGACAGATTGTTAAGAGAGGAAATTATCACGCCTGTGAAATATGCTGAATGGGCCGCGCCTGTTGTACCCATCCTGAAACCAGTGGGAACCGTTAGGTTATGTGGAGACTACAAACTAACTGTAAACACTGTTTCCTCATTGGAGCAGTATCCAATACCCAGAGTGGATGATTTGTTCAATGCACTAGCTAAAGGCACACAATTCACCAAACTAGATATGAGTCATGCTTATCAACAGATATTGATGGATGATGAGGCAAAGAAATACCTCACGGTGAACACACACAGAGGACTGTTCACTTATAACAGACTACCGTTTGGTGTGGCGTCAGCTCCAGCCATATTCCAAAGGACCATGGAGAGTCTCTTAAGTGGGATTCCTCTGGTCGTGGTTTATCTGGATGATATTTTGGTCAGTGGGGTGGACAAGGCTGATCACTTAAAGAATCTGGATATTGTGCTGACAAAGCTAAAAGAAGCTGGATTGCGCCTCAGAAGAAATAAGTGCACCTTTCTTCAGGATGAAGTGGAGTATTTGGGATACAGAGTGGATTCACAAGGATTACATCCCGTGTGTAAAAAAGTCAAAGCAATCCAAGATGCTCCAGCTCCTACAAATGTCACAGAGCTGAAATCGTTCCTGGGACTGTTAAATTACTACAACAAGTTCCTTCCCAACTTAGCAACAAGATTGGCTCCGTTACACGAACTGTTGAGACATGATGTTTGTTGGAAATGGAACAAAGAACAGGAACAAGCTTTTCGAAACTTTAAAGACTTGCTGAACACGTCGGATGTTCTGGTACACTACTCAGCTGATCGAGAGCTGATACTGTCGTGTGATGCGTCACCGTATGGAGTAGGAGCAGTGCTATCACACGTCATGGAAGATGGAAGTGAGAGACCGATTGGATTTGTCTCGCGCACTTTGCAACCTGCCGAGACAAGATACTCACAACTGGACAAAGAAGGACTGGCCGTGATATTTGGTGTGTAAAAATTTCATAAATACATATATGGACGGAACTTCACCATTTATACCGATCACAAGCCGCTGATTTATCTGTTCAGTGAAAAGAAGCCGATTCCCCAAATGGGATCTCCAAGAGTTCAAAGGTGGGCAGTTAAACTCAGTGCGTACATGTATAATATTGTGTACAAACCAGGAAAAAAACATGCTAATGCCGACGCCCTGAGCAGATTGCCAGTTCCGGTCAAACTAAAGGAAGAGGAGAGGACTGAGCAAGTTCTGATGATGGACTTGTTAGATGAGACATTGGTCGATGCAAACCAAATAAAAAAGTGGACTTCCAAAGACGAAATACTAACTCACGTCCATGGATACATCCTAAAGGGTTGGCCTGCAGAAACAGAACCGGGCCTTAAACCTTTCCACCAGAGAAGAATGGAGCTCAGCGTAAAAGACGGCTGTGTTCTCTGGGGAGCTCGAGTTGTTATTCCAACAAAAGGGAGAGAGTATATGCTCAAACTTCTACATCAAACTCACAGCGGAATGACAAAAATGAAAGGTCTGGCAAGATCATACATGTGGTGGCCAGGAATGGACCAGGATGTAGAAAAAACTGTTCAGGCATGTCATGAGTGTCAATCTCACCAAAAAGCACCAGCTCATGCACCATTGCACCCGTGGGAATGGCCTGAGTCGCCATGGTCAAGGATTCATGTGGACTACGCGGGACCTTTCCTTGGATAAATGTTTCTTGTGATTGTGGATGCTCATTCCAAGTGGTTGGACAATCATCCAACAAAGACTAGCACTTCACAAGTGACAATTGAGAAACTTAGACAAAGTTTTAGTGTTTTTGGTCTACCAAAAATGCTTGTGTCCGACAACGGGACCTGCTTCACAAGTGCGGAGTTTGAGACATTCATGAACCAAAATGGCATACGTCACGTGAGGTCTGCTCCCTTTCACCCGTCCTCAAATGGGCTCGCTGAGAGAGCGGTTCAAACCTTCAAAGTGGGGATGAAAAAGCTGAATGAAGGAACAATACAAACCAGGCTTTCGAGATTCTTGTTTGGTTACAGAATTACACCTCACGCCAGGACAGGTTTGTCACCTGCAGAGTTGATGATGTCACGCAGACTGAGATCCGCCCTGGATTTGGTTATGCCGGACATGAAAACAAAAGTTCAACAAAAACTACTGAAACAAAAAGAAACAGCCACAGCAAATCGAGATGCTATTCATCTGGAGATGACGTTCTCATCAGGAATTATTCCTATGGACCAAAATGGATTCCTGGTGTGGTACAAGACTGTTCGGGACCTCTTTCTTATACCGTCAGTGTTGGAAGTGGTCAAGTGATGAAAAGGCATGTAGATCAGGTTAGATCTAGATTGTCCGATCCGGAGCTAACTGTTGAAAGAGAGCCTACCTTGCCGTTGTTTCCAAGTGTTACCCAAACTACTCTCAAGTCAGTGCAGACACAAAACAAATCCATGTTAGAACTGACTACTTCTAATCAAGAGAGTGTTGCAGAATTACTCAGGTTGAGTCAGAAGTGAGACGCTCGACTAGAGAAAAACGTACACCTGTTCATCTTAAAGATTTTGTTCGCTAAAGTAAAAGAAAGTAAAAATGTTGAGTTGTTTACAAATGTGTTTGCAGTGTCATGTTGTGACCTTTAATTATTGGAAATTACAGTTACGTGTTGTTCGCTTAAAGGTGGGGGAGATGTGGTATATTGCACTAGAGAATTGTATGTGCTATATTCTGCTCCTCTTAATGTGAATGTGTTATTGTGTGCAATAGAGTGTCATTATTAGTGCTCCCCAATAGAGGGCGCACTTGCCTTGAGTATGCATGTTGTTACCAGTTCGCGAGCAAGTGATGCTCCGCATGTACCTGTGATAAAGTTGTGATTAAAATACACGACGGAAATTGAGATGTTGTTCTACTTTATTTCGGCCAAGATACAACATCTTTTTTAAGGTGTTTGTTATTGGTATTGGTTGATAAGTAAGTAAGTAAGTAATTATTTAGATATGTAAATTAAATAATGTAATAAAGTATAGAGTCAGTAAAGTAGGGCTGCAATTAACCTTCATTTTGCTAACTTATTAAGGAATTGTTCTTTCGTTTAATCAAACAGTTGATTAGAATGCAAAAGTCATGTGATGAAATTATGATTTGCTAAATTCGACCCATATAAAGCTGAAGTGAAGCTGAAGTGAAGCTGAAGTGAAGCTGAAGTGAAGCTGAAGTGAAGCTGAAGTGAAGCTGAAGTGAAGCTGAAGTGAAGCTGGTGGAGTACATTTATGGACCAAAGAGTGTTTTAATGATCCTTCACTATATCGCGGTTCACTTTTCACGCTCTCGCTGCTTCACGGATTTTCATCATGCATTGTGTTCTGCATTCTGATTGGCTAAACAGTCTCTCCTCGTCTTCTCTACCCGTGTGTCAATAACGTTATGGATTAACGGCTCAATCACTTGGAGGAAATTGAGAATCCATGGGTAAAATCGGTGCTTATGACCTGGAAAAAGCTACTCAAAACATGTAAATTAAACAAAGATATTAAAGTCCTGGGCTGGTTGGCTTATGACCAAGGTTTCAAACCAAATGGCACCAATTTGAGATTTAAGACCTGGATAACAAAAGGCATCCGAGTGTTTTACCAGATTGTTAAAGACAACCAGATGAAAAGCTTTGACACACTGAAAAACACCTTTGGCTTGGAGAAGCAAGACTTTTATAGATATCTACAAATAAGAAGTTATTACAACCTAGAAATAAAACAAAGCAATGGTAATTACAACCCCCTGACTGAACTCTTTATCAAGGCTTACGAATCTGAACTCTCAAGGGGAATAATAGCTAAAGTATTTAAATGCATTAAAAACCTGGACAACCAATCTACCAAATACATCAAAATCAAATGGGAAAAAGAGGCTCATTTTGATCCGACGGACGAGGAGTGGGAAAGTGCCCTTTATTTCACAATGGAGAAGCACAAGATCTCATGTCTGGAGGGTGTCATATGTATACATGTTATGTGTTGACACTTGACCCGGATGCTCGAGGGCAAACACTATATATGGGAGTGTGACCACCTGCATGAGATCTGTAATCAAACCTGTGAGTGATAAGGATTACCTTGTGCTGCCTGGTTCGGGGAAATAAACACGTTTGCAACTAAACTACCGCTCGTCATTACATGGTGTCAGGAGTGGGATCTGGACCGGACGATCGTCGTAAAAAAAAAAAAAAGAGACTTTGAAGCGCAATGGCAAAATTTAATCCACCCGTGAACTTTCCCTTCGACAAGCCGACAGAATGGCCGGACTGGAAACAGCGGTTTGAGCGATACAGGATTGCCACAAAACTCAATAAAGAAGAGGGACCAGTGCAGGTGAGCTGCCTGATCTATGCCATGGGCGCTGAAGCAGAGAACATTTATAAGTCATTCACGTTCGCTGCAGACGAGGACCGTGATGACATAAGGATTTTACTGACAAAGTTTGACGAATACTTCTTTCCGCGGAGGAACGTGATTCACGAGAGAGCGTGTTTTCACCAGCGCGTCCAGCGGCCCGGCGAGAGAGCGGAGAGCTTCATACGAGCTTTGTATGAGCTCTCGGAGCATTGCGAGTTCGGAGCCGCCAGAGAGGAGCATCTCCGTGACCGGATCGTTGTGGGCATCTTGGACAAGGACATCTCACGAAAACTGCAGCTGATGTCGGATCTCACGTTAGCGCTCACAATCCAGAGTGTGAGGCAGTCCGAGGAGGTCGGGGCTCAGATAAGTCTGCAAGGAGACGCAGCAGGGGCTGTGCAGGAGGTGCGGCGCAAAGGCAGAGGCACGACGTGGAAAACGCCATGCAAGCAAGGCAAGTCAAATGTGGGCAGAAGATGGGGTGATTCAGACAGAAAGTGTGGCAGATGTGGGAAAACGGCTCATAGAACTGAGGAGAAGTGCCCAGCTTCAAAAGCCACATGTCATTGTTGTCACAAGATGGGACATTGGGCCAGAGTGTGTCGTAGTGGCAGGTCAGTAAATGAAGTCACAGAGAATGAAACTACTGGACAAACCTCCTACTTTCTGGGCTCAGTCAGCACCCCTAAAGACAAAAATGAATGGACTGTATTTCTACAGGTGGATTCTGTCCCGGTCGAATTTAAAATCGACACAGGGGCGGATGTAAATGTAATAAATGAAGACACTTTCCACACAGTTGCCCCTGGAATAGCACTGCAGCCATCCGATCTTCCACTGGACAGCCCAGGTGGAGAATTAATGTGTCTTGGTTGTTTTGATGTGACTATAAATTATAAAGGCAAACGTTATGCAACAAAAATGTATGTGGTCCGTGGACGCAGAGTCAACAATCTACTCAGCCGCTCCCTGTCAGTCAAAATGAACATTGTGAGGAGAGTAGATGCAGTCTCATTGAAGGAGGGACAGCCTTATGGGGAACATGGCACTTTAAAGACTGAACCAGTTAAGATCCTGTTAAGAGAGGATGCTGTGCCATATGCTGTACACACCGCACGCCGTGTGCCATTTCCAATGCTACAAAAGGTTAAAGAGGAACTAGTTAGAATGGAACAAAATGGTGTAATAGAACGTGTCACTCAGCCAACTGAATGGTGCGCTCCAATGGTCCCGGTTTTAAAGAAACACACGGGCAAAGCGAGAATCTGCGTGGACCTCACAAAACTCAACAAGTCAGTGAAAAGAGAGCGCTACATTTTACCAACGTCCGATGAGATAACCTCAAAATTAAGTGGTGCAACAGTGTTCTCATCTCTCGATGCGGCCAGTGGATTCTGGCAGATTCCCCTGCATGAGAACAGCTGTAAACTAACAACATTCATAACACCATTTGGCAGGTACTGCTTCAAAAGGCTACCTTTTGGAATAACAAGTGCACCGGAAATCTTCCAGCGGAAAATGCTTGAGACTCTGGAAGGTTTGCCGGGTGTGGAGGTTTTCATGGACGACATCTTGGTGTATGGAGCCACTATGGAAGAACACGACGCTCGTCTAAACAAAGTTTTACATCGCGTTGAGACAGCTGGCCTAAAGCTCAACAAAGAAAAGTGCTCCCTGAAGCAGAGTCAACTGCGATTCCTGGGTCATCTGATTGACCACTCTGGGGTGAGACCAGACCCCGAAAAGGTTGAGGCTATTAGGCAGCTGCCGCCACCACGGGACATCCAAGAGCTGAAGAGAGTGCTCGGCATGGTCAACTACCTGGGCAAGTACATTCCGGCACTTGCCACTATTGGTCAGCCACTGTATGATTTATTAAAGACTAAAAATGCCTGGACCTGGGGTCCCTCACAGCAGTCATCTTTTGAGGATATTAAAAGCATGCTGACAACAGCACCAGTCCTTGCATTTTATGACATCACTAAACAAACTACTGTGTCCGCAGATGCAAGCAGCTACGGGTTGGGGGCGGTGCTACTTCAACTCCATGGGGAAATGTGGAAACCAGTCGCCTTCTGCTCCCGACGTCTCACTGAAGCTGAAACTCGTTATGCTCAGATAGAGAAAGAGTGTTTAGCCAGTGTTTGGGCTTGTGAAAAGTTTGACAAGTATTTGTGTGGCTTAGACCATTTTAGGCTAGAGACAGATCACAGACCGTTAGTGCCTCTCATCAACAGTCAGAGCTTGGATAATGTACCACTGAGATGTCAGCGCCTTCTAATGCGGCTGATGAGGTACAAACCAGAGGCTGTTCATGTGCCAGGTAAATCTCTAGTTGTTGCAGATACTCTGTCACGTAGCCCACAATCATACACAAAAGAGCAAATCGACACGCACAGTGAGGTGGAGTGCTACATAGCCACTGTGGTGCAGGGCATTCCAG
This sequence comes from Eucyclogobius newberryi, assembly GCF_026437365.1. Classification (NCBI taxonomy): domain Eukaryota; kingdom Metazoa; phylum Chordata; class Actinopteri; order Gobiiformes; family Gobiidae; genus Eucyclogobius; species Eucyclogobius newberryi. The sequence continues at coordinate 24,590,930 of NW_027315768.1, forward strand.
CCTCTCCCAGCCGCATGGACAGTATAAGAGCGGCTACAGCAAAGGACAATGATCTGCAAACCGTCGTTAAGCTCATCAGGAATGGATGGCCTGAATTCAAAGACAAAGTACCACTAAATGCCCGTGCGTACATGAAAGTGAAACATGAACTGTCAGAGAGCAATGGCTTTGTGATACGGGGGTGTCGAATAGTGATTCCCAAATCGGAGAGGGCAGATATCCTAAAGAAAATACATGCTGGACACCAAGGACTTACAAAGTGCAGAGACAGGGCAAACTCCTCTGTTTGGTGGCCAGGACTCTCTACTGAGCTCAAAGACATGGTGACTCAGTGCCGCACCTGCCAGGAGCAGAGGCACACCCAGCAGAGGGAGCCACTCATCTCAACACCGTTGCCAGATCGACCTTGGAAAAGACTAGGACTGGATCTGTGTGAGTACAACAAAACCAACTACCTGATCGTATCTGACTACTATTCACGTTTTTTGGAAATTCTGCAACTGCCTTCTACCACAAGCTTTCAGGTAATACAAAGACTGAAAGGCACTTTTGCCCGATTTGGGATACCTGATGAGGTGGTAAGTGACAATGGACCTCAGTTTTCCAGCGCGGAATTCAGAGAGTTATCGCGTGAAATGGACTTTAAACATATCACGTCCAGTCCTCACAACCCTCAGGGAAATGGCCATGCAGAAAGAGCAGTGCAAACCGCAAAGAAAATCCTCAGGCAGGAGGATCCGCTCATTGCTCTCATGTGCTACAGGTCAACACCTTGTGCCACCACCGGAGTTAGTCCAGCTGAGCTCCTCATGGGAAGGAAAATCAGAACAACTCTTCCCACACTGGAGAAGAATCTTCAACCAAAGTGGCCCAACAAAAAGACTGTCATGCAGAAAGATGCCACAGAAAAGGCCAAACAAGCTTTTTACTTCAACCGTCGCCATGGGGCCAGACCACTTCCTCCACTGCGTCCAGGAGATGCTGTAGTTGCTAAGCTGGATCAGGAAAAGACTTGGGTGACGCCCGCCGTTGTTTCAGGGGAGGCCACTACTCCAAGGTCTTACCATGTCCAAACTCCACAAGGAGCAATGTTGCGTCGTAACCGTCGCCATCTTTGTGTGAATAACTCTACACCATCTGACACTGTTCCTCTTCCTGCATCAGCTGAGAGTGGAGCCATTGAGCCTGCTGCGGTTGAGCCTGCTCCGTCCACTGGCTCCTCCGCTCAAGAGACTCAAATTGACACACGCCCATCGGAAGTATCGCCATCGCGAGTGTGTACCAGGTCTGGACGTGTGTGTAGACCAGTTAAGAGGCTGAATTTATAGCTTCTATGGGTGTATTTTTCACAATATTGCTTTTGGGGATGAATATGTAAAAAAAAAAAAAAAAGGAAAAAAAAAGACATTGTAAGCACTTTTCTAAACATTTACAGTGTTTGTTCAGTTATTGTTTAAGACCCTACGTTATCTGCTAATATGAGTAAGCTGAAATAAGTTGTTTATTGTAATTTTGGTTTGGGGAGGTTACATAAAAGGGGGAGATGTCATATGTATACATGTTATGTGTTGACACTTGACCCGGATGCTCGAGGGCAAACACTATATATGGGAGTGTGACCACCTGCATGAGATCTGTAATCAAACCTGTGAGTGATAAGGATTACCTTGTGCTGCCTGGTTCGGGGAAATAAACACGTTTGCAACTAAACTACCGCTCGTCATTACAGAGGGAGTTCGGTTGGAAATGTGACCCGTTTCTTTATAACACCTTATCAAAGTTCTCATGACTCACAGGGCGGGGCTGAATGTTGGAGGAAGTGTGGTTGCCAGGAGGCACATCATTATCACATATTTTGGGACTGCCCTGTTGTACAGACTTATAGGACAGAAATTAATAAGGCACTACAGGTAATCTTTGACACTACGATCCCATCAGACTTTAGATCCATGTATTTGGGTCTCAGAACTCCTGCCATGGACGTTGGGAATGGATATCTCTGGAGGATACTTCTGTCGGCCGGGAAAAAGGCCATCACAAAAAAATGGATGACACAAACTGCACCAACAATAAAGGACTGGACCGACATCATAAAGGACGTACGGGAAATGGAAAAAATCACATATGGACTGAACTTGGAAATGGACAAATTCAACATAAACTGGACAAAATGGGACTCACATTATGGATCAGGTGCTCAAACCTTGTATTTTAATTCATTTGGATGCATTATTCTAAAAACGGTCATCTCAAACAATACACACTTTGTATTTTCTCTGGCTCCGCCCACTCCGCACTTTCTTTTCTTTATTTTTATTTATTTTTTCTCTTTCTTTCTCTTTTTTTTCTCTTTCTTTTTTTCTCCTTTCTCTTTTTTCATTTTTTACAATGTTATTGGACTGTATCCTTCTTTACCCACAAGTACTGATTGATCTGTGTTTATTCTTTCAATAAAAAAGAGAAAGAAAAAGAGAGGTCCTTAACAAAGCAGTTGCAGCTGTGAGCTATGCTCACTTTGACCAGTATACTCAGGAGGACACAAGGACACTAAACGCAAGATTAGCTCATTCTCGTCCTCCGTGAAGTTGGCCCCCATCAAACGCATATCCACAAAAAATGTGGGGCCCGACCTCACAGAGGTCAGAAACCAGGATTCTTGGCTAATGCGTTCAGAATACACCACCTGCCCCTGTCACTCCTTCATAGTGTCTGCACCTGTCAGACCGAACTGCAGTGACAAAAGACGCAATCAGTCCAAATTTTACAGGTCCAGCCACAAAAGCAATGAAACCTCCTTTCAACTGACTTTTATTAATGTTTTTTCCCCAAAATGTCTGTGTCTGATGTCCTGGGGCAGCTTTTTTCAAGTCGTGAGCTGATGGATTGTTCAAAGCCCGTGAACAGCAGCATGTCATTTCACCCAGTGACCACATGAGGGCAGTGTCGTGCAGGACTGCAAGTGTTTTTTCACTCAGTTCATTAGTTCACCGTATAGTTCATAATCACACGTTATTATATTTTAACAATATAATAAGAATATATATATATATATATATATATATATAAACTGTTCAGCTTCCTGTTTTACGCATAATTTGGATTTTTTCATCATTCATGTTGTGCCACAAATAGCCAATGATTATAATACCGTAAGAGCCACACTTAATATTATATACTTTTTGTAAATTGATCATTTCCATTCGTGCTGAAAAGTGTTGACTTTATATTTTATAGTCTTAATTTCATGGTTAATGTAACTTTGGTTACTTCCCTTCTAACGTGCTCTCAGTTCAATCACCTTGTCCCTGCAGGGAAATAAATTAGCATATAAGCCTCTATAATAACACAGTTCTTCAATTAGGGAACTATGAGCATAGTCCACTTTGTATTAAAATGGTTAATTGGCCACATTAACATACTTTCTTATCAAGAGATTTGCAATGGATTTGTACCAAAAAAGGGTCAAACTGTCCTCTTCAGTATTGAGTGTAGCTCCATCTAAATCTAACATGAGATGTCTGTGATCAGGTGTGTGAGTTTAGATATAAAGGCAATTTGATTTTATCTATCGGGCTAGTAAGGCTACTGATAGCAACATTATTTTTAGCCTGCACATTCTTGGGATTTGTGTGGCAAATCTATTTTAGTTACAGCAGTAGAGAATTACTGCAACTGGCACCATTTCAAAGACAGTGCCCGGATGACCTTTGAAACCTTATTTACCATAACCAGTGTCTAATAATGTAGTTCTATAATAAGAAGCATTGACAGGTGTAAAGTTGTGGGAGGTCAAGGTTGAGGCTAAAGGTTAAAAGTCAATGAGCCATAAAAAGTACCTGTAGTCTAGTCATTTTAGTTCTTTGTTTGGCTTTTGCTCCTATTACAAATGCAATAAGAAGATAATTGTTCCTGATTGTTGCAGAGTAGTTCGACGTTCATAAAAAATGTAATTCCCTTTTTATTCTAGGCGTTTGAGCTTCCCCTGGGGCCCTGTTTTTAGCGCGCCGCCAAATAATATCTGCTATTGGCCTGTGCGCTAATGAATTTGTCTGTGCGATTAGATAAAATGGGATGATGCCACTAGTTATCGCCTTCTGTTTCGTGTCAAACTCATATAGGCTGAGTGAACAAGCCCACGGGACACACTGCTAAACAAAGGCAATCAAATCATGGAATTAACATTATTGGTGTCTTGTACTGCTGGGGCAATTATCTCCACTCTCACCATACAAAGGCATAGGAAGTGTGGCGCGGTGGAGATGATTTGATCTTCAGTACTGTGGTGTTATGAGCGCACAGGACAGTATTATATATGCTAATGTGAGCTGTAAAGATGGGTCTGGGGTTCAAGAAGCCCCCACCGCAATTACACTTCCCGGGCAAGAAAGACATATCCTGAGCAACATCCAGCTCCACTGTGGGTCGTTTCAACTGGAAATATGGATGATATGAACAAAAAAAATGATTGAATCTTTCTGTTCTGCACATAAAACATCATGGACTTTGATGATGGGCAATTGAACTGTCGGACAAAGGCTCATGTACAGTGTTGATTGTCATATTGTGGTAAAGTATGGCCTGTATTTGCGATCAGTGTTGAACATTTGCAGGTATGTAGCACAACAGGATTTGCCTTGAACATCCAGAATGATATCTCTCTGTGTTTTTATGAAAATATCAGTCCGGTCACCGTTTTCATATCTGCGAGTTCAAGTGGGATTAGGTGTATTAGGGACGGGCATGGTGGAAAATAGAAAGAAATCAATGAGCGAAGCACAAAATGTAGTTAATCCGAGGTGAGAGAAGCTTAATTTCTAAATGATAGATGACCAATGAGCTCCTTTGTTTCACATGTGTCACGGGAAGCAGATCAGGAAGGCATATTTATGACTGAAACCCATGAATAGTTTAGACAAATATGTTATTGTATTGGACGTATTCAAATCGCTAATCGCAACATAAAGAATAGATTAGATAGATTGCAATTAGATCTTTTTCAGCCTCAAAGAGCACCATATAAATAAAGAGCACTCTATCCTGGACCCTGGAAATCAAACCATTGGTAAAAATCGATGCGAGCATTAATAAAACCAAAATCCACAAAATCTAAATCCCCTTGAGTTTCTACTGATGTGATAAAATGCTTAACTCATGACTTTAACCGTTTAAATGCTTCAGATGTCATTTCCAGTCCAATGGGAACCTACCACATTTACACGCTCGACTTCTTTTGTGCCCTGCAGGATTTATCCATTTAATCTGTCACACTCTTTAAAAGCTCTCTGTATAATAACATTGTCATCTTATATTTATTGGATTAATTCCAAAAGATTTAATTGATACATTAATATTTGAATGTTTTCCTTTTTCTTTCACAGTACGAGGCATTTGGGGCCATTTAACACTGCGGGGAAAAGAGAAGAAAGTCCAGCAAAGATCATTTTTGTAATGGAAATGTTCATCACTCTTTAAATCATTTATGTATTCATGTTTTAATCAGGTTTTTTTTAGATCATGACTCTCCTGTATTTACAAAGAATAGTTTTAATTTCAAATAAGTTCTTTTTCCTTTCACTCCCGTTTGCTTGGCATGAGTTAACATGATGGTCCCAGTGAGTTGGGAAGCACAGACCTCCATATGAAACCATGAAATTTTGACACTTTAGTTGCGTCAAAAGCCCTGATTTTTTTTCAGAGCACTGTCCCTCTGTGTTAGCCCCATGAATTGAGCCATTGTCCAGGCCACAGCCACCAGAGGCCACCACTATAGGAGCAGAATACATTAACACTGTCCGTGATAGTGAGACTGACCTCCACTCCTACACAACACACACACATTCCTCACAACACGTCTGTCTGTGTGTCTGCAGTTTTATGGCAGCATGAATGCAGCTTATTGTGCCTTATCTTTAAAGGTGCACTATGTCACTTTTCTGATGGAGGGTCCGGCCCGTCCAGGTCACGTTACAGGTCAGGTATGTTCTCCGAGGTCTTTTTGAGTTATTAGTTCATGTTTACGTGCACACCACAATTTGATTATGATCTGATTTGCGGATCGTTTGGAATATGTAACTGACACAACTTATGTGAGTGTTCAGAGGAACTATGATCAGGATGACATCAGATTACTCACATCAGATTTAGCTGTTCACATGTGTTTAATAACTGTAGAAATGTGATATTAAACATATTTTGAGTGCATATCTATCTGACGTGGGTAATTTGAATTATTTTTGATTCTTCACACTGGTGCTGGTTTTGGCAAGGGAAATTATGCAAGAAAATAACTAAAATGGCAGGCAAAAATGAAAGCAAAATAGTTAAAATCAATAAGTACTCTAAAACTCCTCTAAACAGAGAGACACGTATATTTTGTGATGAGATCAGATCTAATTATTGGGTTATTGTATTATTCTAGATATCTTAATTGTGTTCATGTAAATGTAATTGTTCCCACTAACTAAATGCCAGGTAGTTTTAATGCCAAACTGTGAAACACTCCAAGCAAATCAACATCATCAACTCAATCCATGAGTACTAAATGAACACACTGACCACTGGCTTGGACATATCGCTCCACATGCATCAGCAGAAAGAGGTCAAATGCAGGGAAAGAATTCACAATGGACATAATTTACTTCCGAAATTTCCCATTGAGGTTTTGCACTGGTCATTTAGCATCTCACTCAAGAACGGAGCCAACGTTCTTTGCTCTTCTCTGCTGTGTGCGCGTTGTTAGATGTATCTTAACTTTTTAAAACAACAAAACAAAAGATCGCTATCTCACCCTGACATTTTCAAGCTTCTTAAATATCACAACAATCCCTCAGACGTCCAGTACATACTCCGGAGACAGGGCTTTGATAACACTTCTGTGCAGACGGCGTTGGAGGCTGCAGCAGAGATATATTTGAGCAGAGGACCTCGCTTAGCGACCCTGGCGGGGCAGTCATTCCTGCAGGCCTGAGTCATGTGGGATGGCTCGGCACAGCGGCCCATTTTTGGGAATGTCATGTTTTAACAACTCCCGATGCCTTTTTAATTCCCGCTTCAGTAAGTCCTGTCTGGAAGTATTGGAATGCTGCATATGTGAGCGAGGGCCCAGACGCTAATATTTGGAAATAATGTGTGTGCGATTGGCCTCGTTCTCAGGGACATGGGAGCTAAGAATACACCTTACAAGAAGTGGCCCCTGTGTGTGTGTGTGTGTGTGTGTGTGTATGTGTGTGTGTGTGTTTGTGTGTGTTTGTGTGTTTGTGTGTGTGCGTGCGTGTGTGTTTGTGTGTGTTTGTGTGTGTTTGTGTGTGTGCGTGCGTGTGTGCGTGTGTGTGCGTGTTTGTGTGTGTTTGTGTGTGTTTGTGTGTGTGTGTGTTTGTGTGTGTGCGTGCGCGTGCGTGCGTGTGTGTGCGTGTTTGTGTGTGTGTGTGTTTGTGTGTGTGTGGGTGTGTGGTGTGTGGTGTGTGGTGTGTGGTGTGTGGTTTGTGGTGTGTGGTGTGTGGTGTGTGGTGTGTGTGTGTGTGTTTGTGTGTGTGTGTGTGTGTGGGTGTGTGGTGTGTGGTGTGTGGTGTGTGGTGTGTGGTTTGTGGTGTGTGGTGTGTGGTGTGTGGTTTGTGGTGTGTGGTGTGTGGTGTGTGGTTTGTGGTGTGTGGTGTGTGGTTTGTGGTGTGTGGTGTGTGGTGTGTGGTGTGTGGTGTGTGGTTTGTGGTGTGTGGTGTGTGGTGTGTGGTGTGTGGTGTGTGGTTTGTGGTGTGTGGTGTGTGGTGTGCGCGTGTGTGTGTTTTGTATTGAAAAAGGATCTTCAGGAATATAATGAAATAAGCGACATCCAGTTATGGCTTTAGGAAATAAATGTTTGTATAAATATATTTGTTCCTGAAAGGAATTTACAAAATGTGTGGGCGTTAGACGCTTTGTAGTACATTTGTACAAACCTGTAGCAAAATATAAGAATGGATATATTTACATACTTTGCATCTAGAATGTAAAAAAATCTTTATAAATAGAACAGATAACACGACATTGAATGATAGTAAGTCATGATAGTGATGATCTTGCAGAATGGTTCATTAGGTAAAAAACATAAGGATATGAATATGTATGAATCTGGTTGAAAGGTAATGTTTGTGTCATTAGAAAAGGCATCAGTTTGGTCAGTGTGCGCATCATTCCACATTATTAACAGACCGGGTTGAATACTCTGAAGAATACAATGATGTGAGTTAATGTAAAGTCGTAGGTCAAATCCATATTGAATGTTATTAACATGGTGTTTATTGTGTTCATGTGTTTCCATATAAACTGGGTTAAGAATAATGTAAATTTCACACAGCTGTTTTCAACATGGAACACCTGCTGGACAATCTGCTGTCCAACTCCTTCAAAAGACAAATCTTTCTTTTTAACTATGGAGTCAAACAGTGCATGAAGCTGTGTTCAACCTGACTTTCTGTTCTGAAATAGTTTTGCAAGGCCGACTGAGTGCATCAGCAGCACAATGAACAACAGCCTGGCACTAAAGGCTCAGGCCCAGCTGTGTGAACCTCCTCATTCACACGTGTGAAACAGCTACGAGACTCTGGGCATCTGCTGCGTTAGCGTGAGAGCTAATCTGACCTGAGCAGCAACACAAGATAGAGCTGCAGCCTGTTAGCATAAGGCTAGTCACATTTAAAGGGCACATCTGCTAAATCAACTTTAATGGGCTTTAACCTTATTGCAACAGTTTTCTATGAATCATCAGTATCTTGCTCAAAATAGTAGTAATAGTATGCACAAAGTAATCCTGTTTAGTCCTGCAACTGAGGCTCCAGTGGCTGCTTTCACATACCCCTCATTCCCGCCCACATCCCCGAACGTATTTCACGTTCTTTTTTTTTTTTTTTTAAATCAGACTTCCATTAATTCATGTCGGGTTCTGGAATGTCACACAGAAGATTTACAAAAAAACAAAACAATCCACTACTTTCAATGGTAAAATGTCACCATGAAGAGTCAGTTCTGCAGGTTTGAACCGGAAGTCGATGAAACTTCTTTCACTTATCAAGTCATTTTAGACCAGCATTGTGGTTTTTGATTCATTTTAAAATCATTATGTTATAGTTCAATACTAAGCACCTTTAAAAGTATGCCTCCTTTAACACAACAATTACAATGGGAATATAACAATAAAAAGGGAGACATAAGGAAGTATAACATGTGGTCTGGGGTTGGTTGGTGTGCATTTTCCCAAAAGCTGCTCAAAATGAATTTCTGTCATTTTAGATTTTGTAAATGAACATCGAAATACAAAGGTCAAGGAGCTCCCCAAGTTCAAACGCCGAGTGAGTTCAGTATTATGTTACGGCAAAAATATTTGTATTGAAAAACCTGGAAAGACATCTGTAAGGTTAGGTAACATTCACATGAAACTTATTTATTGACAAGGTATAATAAGTTATAAAATACGTTCTGGCAAAGCAACACAGCAAAGAGTTATAATAACTGGCTTCATTTTTAATAGATTAGTCACTGCTGCTTTCAGTGAAACAAGTGCTGAACAAAAGTTAAAGAAAACACTAGATCTTCACTGAACATGGACACACCTGTACAAAAGACAAAATACATGCGGTCAAATAAGGTTTATAGCTCTGTTTCACAAATAGAAAAACAACAGATTTTGCGTCGTTAATGCAGTAATAAAGTACATTTACGGAATCGATTGAATGAAGTTAACAAGATTAGAGATTCACAATTAATAGACAGTAATTGCGCCCAATTTGGATTAAATAGGATATCGTTTAAGGAATAGGCCAATCAACTAAAGGTGCTGTACCTGACTTTTACGAGAAATAATTTATTTTCAACAGTTTGCAACAGTCTAAGCTTATTCCTCGCCTTCTTAATGCATTCATATTAATTATTCCCCGCAGTAAGTTACAAGCACATTTCACATCTTGTAGAGGTCAAATCCAAGTTTTGAGGTCAGTCCACTGCAAAGAAGATTCAGCCTGCTTCCAGCGCTGCAGTGATACTTCCTGGTTCACAGATGTAAAGGAAAAACACACAACATACACAAAGTCATGGGTTCGATTCCCGGGCCAGACCAACGTCACATGATCTCTCTGGGTGGAGTCTGCATGTTCTCCCCGTGTTATCGTGGGTTCTCTCCGGGTTCTCTGGCTCCTCCCACCGTCCAAACACATGCATGTGTGAGGCAACTGTAAATTGGCCCAGTTGGATAGGCTCCAGTCACCCGCGACCCCCAACGGGAACAAGTGGTAGAAAATGATTGAATGAATGAATGAATACACAGAATCTTAAAACTTTAATGCACTGTTGATCCTGAATTCTGAGCATAATTATATTGTCTTAATACATACACTTTATGTTTTATGGAAAGTTGTTGCAATATTTTTTTTCTGGATATCATTGGGAATAAGCACAAAGTCCATTTATTGGTATAAATATTGGGACTGATGAAGCTCTTGAAGCATTGCAAGGCAAATTATTACTGTTATTTATTTTATCCAAAAAAAAAGAAAAGAAAAAACGCATAAAACGTTATGTTGGTTTTGACTCTGCAATAAAACCTACCTTCATTATAAATTACATTATCTCAGCCCATAATGCATTTATCCGGGCTTGGAACTTGCTCATGCATTCACAAGCCCTTTTAGGGAAATCAGGGGGTCACCTAAAACCCACTTTGACCAGCCACTTAAAATGTGTCAGTCTAAAATTGTGTCCACTTAGAGGATCAGCACAGACTCTCCCTCATGCCTCTTCTTCATTTGCATGTGTTGGCAGCACCAGCAGCTCTCCCTCTCTTCCACACCCCTGCCCCAGCACAGAGTGAGCCGGTGAGGGGAGCGTGAGGGGAGCGTGAGGGGAGCGTGCGTGGGCTGACAGAATGGAGAGGAATCCCTGATAAGCCCCTGTTAGCCTGGCCCAGGGCACACTCACAGGAATGGCTGCTATGCCCGGCATTCACAACAGTGTGTGGTGTCACCAAACAAAGGCGTCCCTTCTCCCCCCATCAAAGACACCATTGTGGCGGGGCAGAGTGGAGGGCCTTTATATCACATACATTCCACACATGCCCGCCACCCCTCCTCCTACTGCCACTCATACAGCAATATAGATGGAAATGGATAAAGAGGGCTATAAAATGATCCTGCGCCAAATATGATCGTGTGGAGACAAGGAGAGAAGCACCATGCCAATTCAACTCAAGGCCTGGGGGACAGATGAGGCCCTCCACGTGATCGGATCCGGGCCATGACCCATCTTCCAAATATAAAATAAACATTCTTGTTTACTGGTTTTGTCTTGGTTTTGTCCTTTAATTCTGGTTCATACTGTGTTTGAAATTTTACAGGGCAAGACGTTTGTCTTTTATTTTTTACAAAACATTATACGGTAGTTATAAAGCAGTTTTTTTTTTAATAACGTTTTATTAGACAGAAGAGGACAGTGTGAACTGGGGAATGAAAGAGAGGGAAGACATGCAGTAAATCGTCGGAGTCGGGATTTGAACTCACGACACAGCGTCCGGCTGCACTTGGAGCCTGGCATATGTGTGCTGTGATTTAACCACCCGACCACTGGGCAGCACCATATAGCAGTTTTTATCACTGAAACAGATCTCGGGGATATTTTGCACAAACCCAAATTTAGTCAAAATTGGTGCCTATCCAGGCCAGTGGCCACGGCCCTCCGGAGACCCCCTGCTGGACCCCCTGCTGGACCCCCTGCTGGACCCCCTGCTGGACCCCCTGCAGTTCGCCAACAGAGTCAACAGGTCTGTAGATGACACCATCAACCTGTCACTCCACTTCACTCTGCAGCATCTGGACTCCCCGGGAACCTACACCAGGATCCTGTTTGTGCATTCAACACCACCTCCTGCTCTGCTCCAGGACAAGCTCTCCCAGCTCAGCGTGCCTGACTCCACCTGCAGGTGGATCACTGACTTTCTGATGGATCGGATGCAGTGCGTGCGGCTGGGGAAGAATGTCTCAGACACTCGGACTATCTGCACAGGAGCTCCACAGGGCTGTGTACTTTCTCCTCTGCTCGTCTCCCTGTACACAAACTGCAGCACCTCCAGCCACGACTCCGTAAAACTGATCAAGTTTGTGGATGATTCTGCCCTCATTCGGCTCATTTTCGGACGGGGATGAGTCTGTCTACAGGAGGGAGGTGGACTGGCTGGGGTCCTGGTGGAGCTCAATGCCCAAAAGACAGTGGGGATGATCCTGGACTTCAGAAAAGTACAGCCCCCCAGCCCCCCCCTCACTATCACAGACTCCCCCATCACCACTGTGGACTCCTTCCATTTCCTCTGCACCACCATCACCCGAGACCTCAAGTGGGAGCCCACCATCAGCTCCCTCATCAAGAAGGCCCAGCAGAGGATGTACTTCCTGTGGCAGCTGAGGAAAGCCAAGTTGCCAGCAGAGACGATGGTGCCTACAAGGCCATCATTGAGTCCATCCTCACCTCCTCCATCACCGTGTGGTACGCTGGAGCCACAGCCAGGGACAAACAGAGACTACAGCGAATTGTGCGCTCTGCTGAGAAGGTGATCGGCTGCAGACTTCCTTCTCTGCAGGACCTGTACGTCTCCAGGGCTCTGGGACGAGCAGGTCGGATCACAACCGTCCCTTCTCACCCTGGACATGGGCTATTTGAGCCACGTAGGAGGCTATGGTCACCTGGACTCATGAACACTTCTTAAACACCTCACTTAGTCACTTTGATTTTAATTTAATCAATCACTCACTGCATTATTCACTTACTGCTCTATATCTGTAAATTAACGGTAACAGTAATATGTACGGTGTACATATTAAGCCTATTTTTATCCGATAGTAGATTTTTTATTTTTTTAATGCATGCAATTTTTGATTTTATAAATGTTGTTTTATTATTGTTCATTGTTTTACGTTGCACTGAATCACCAATGCAAATATATATATATATATATATATATATATATATATATATATATATATATATATATATATATATATATATATATATATATATATATATATCTCCCTCCCTCCCCTCTTCTCCTCTCACTGTGGAAGTTCTTGTCAGCTGACTCTCTCCCGGGGGTCCGACAGCGACAGTGCATGCGTCCCGGGACAGTTAGGTGTAACTGTGCCACGGGGCCGTCTTCTTCCTGTTGCTCTGACAAGCTTCTGGCTGCTCCTGCCATCCCTGTCCTGGCCACAAAGGCCTCATGGGAAGGTGGACATGACAGGAGGGCGGGTGCCCAGATGCCGCATGTCTGACTATCCTGAGTGCTTCAGCAAACACCTGTCAATCACTGTCAGGAGCTACAGTAGAACAGGAATGTGAGTGTTTGTGTTTCACATCAGCATAGGCCCAAGTCCTATCAGAAAGTTAATGAAATTACAGGACACTGAGTTATGATGGTAAACACTTTTACAACATTGCAATTAATGAGTTATTCTTGAAACTACTGGCATAAATATAGTAGTTATATAGACAGATGTGTTACCCGCTTGGAATAATTTATGTAATTAAACACTACAGGATGCAGTCTATAAATGGTCAAATGTGATTCATCATCTTTTTTTTAACCAATTGTTATCCTTTTAATTGCCATTTTATTTAACTTTTCTGGACCTGTGCCTATCTGTCTTTGTATGTGTGTTTGTTTGTGTGCAGGAGGAGTGTGTGGGTTTGTGTCCTGACAGGTTTAGGGCCGGGCTCCTGAGCGCTGGGACATCCACAGTTCACTTCCCCTCGGGCTGTGAGAGCACCTTTAATGTACTTTTCCTGTAATCTACTGTGTACTAACTGTTATTATTTCATTTACATAAAGTTGTATAGCTAATACACTTCAGAAATGTAAGATGTAATTTTGATGATGTCTATAAAAAGAAAAAGTATATTTAAGAAAGACCAATGGCACCTTTCATGCACACTCAGGGTTTGAGTTCACAAAATGGTGATGTATATAGCAAGTTCACTTAGTATACAACATAGTAAAAACAGTAAAAACTAATTCAAGTCAGTAAATACATAACATAATCCAGACACATTTTACTCATAAACTGTAATAAAAAAGTGTGTATTTAATCTCGATTTGAAAATATTAGGCCTTTTTTCAAGACGCACACTTTATGAAAGGGAGTTCCACAACTGAGATGCAAAGAAACCAAATGAAGCTTCACCATGCTTAGTCTGGGATCCACCCAGAGACCAGTACCAGCTGATCTCAGGGTTTAGGGCTCATAAGGTGTTTGCATGGTGTGTGCCATATGACACATTAGACCACACTTCTCAGTAAAACAAAGGGAGTATGATTATATTTAAGAGTTTACCAAAAACTTTGCCTGTTTTTCTTCAATTTGGCCATTTTGGTGATGTTTATGATGTTACTTCCTGGTTTGACATGGCCAGTCAATATGACATAATTCCACACTGTAAACAAGGGCCCAAATCCATTTAAATCATACCATAATTATGATTTGACAAATAATTACCCCTGAACTGCAATCTTCAACTTTTATTTGTCAAATTATCTTCACAAAGTGCAACTTGACTGATTCAAAACTATGAGAATGATTTACCACAGGGACTCACCAAACAGTGTCATAATCAGACAAAAATTGCGTCTTTAATGGTCAGTTGAACAATTGTCTCTAACAAATTGATTACAGTCGGTTGATTTCCCAATCTTCAGCTCACAGCTTTTAAATGATCATTCACTTTGACTTTTCAGGGCCTATCTGTCTTTGTATGTCCGTTTGTTTGTGTGCCGGAGGAGTGGGTTGGTACAGGAGCTGACAGGTTGAACCCTTTAGGGCCGGGCTCCTGTCAGACTGCACTGAGCTCTCAGCAGGGACATCCCCAGTGCAGAGGAAGCACCAGTCCACTTCCCCTTGGGCCGCAGTGACAGGACAGGACAGGCGCTCCGGCCCAAACAAGACGCCCCGCGGAGTGGATGTGAGGCCATGGGGTGCCCGGCCAGGAGGGAACCAGCAGGGGCAATGGAGGGACAGTGGGACAGCGGGGAATTAGCTGACAATTAGGCAGAGTTTGTGTGAAGAATGATGGATGAGGAGCTGTCAGGACCCAGGGAGCTGAGGATGATCTGGATAAGTCCATGTTATCCTCAGATTACACTGGCTCTGACACACATGCACGCACACACACAGAGGGCAGGGCACTATAGTGGAGCTAATCTGATTTACCAGTATATGGCTATGATCAACAACCGCAAACATGGTCAGTGAAATGTGGAATATAATAAAAATAACCCTTGTAGCGCTTTTCAACTCAAAGACGCTTTAAATAAAAAAGACACATAAAAACAAACAGAAGATAAAGGTTTAAATATTCTTATTATTTCATTTCAAGTGCATAAAAAGTAAATTGAATCTCCACATGCCAAGGGTCCAATTCAGTTAGTATTTTAGTGGTAATTTTAAAATAAAATACATTTTCCCAGCCCCACAAGACAAACTGTTTTTGTTCAAATGAATTAATAAATAGATAAATACAAATCTGTATCAAGATAAATTTTATAAGCCAAAAAAAAAGATAAATGTTGGTGCGTTCATTGTTGAATCTTGGTTTGAGCCCAGTTTAGTCCTGAAATAGATTTTAATTTGTCCTGTTTTAGTCCAGGATTTATTTCAAATTTAGTCCCAGTTGAATCCCAATTTTGATGTGGTTTATGCTCAAGTGTGAGGGCACCTTATTTCCAAAGTGAACTGGATCCAAACGCATTACTCTTTATGTGTGATATTATTAACTAAAACAATAGAATAAATGGTTCTAAATTTGAATACAGACACTACAGTAATGTGATTTGGACACAGTAGAATATGAAATAACCAATGAAAGGTCTTCTAAATCTTAATCAATCTCCATCTGTCACTTTCATCCACTTCTCCAGCACGGCTGCATTCACTCACAGCACGTGCCTCCATTTCCTCTGGACACAATAGTTTGTAAGTTGTTTTTTCTCCTTCGGCAGATACAGGTTCCAGTGACAGCTCCTATGAAGTCAAGAGGATGTGCTGAATGCTCCCGGAATGTCCCTTTGTGGCCCCGGTATGTGAGCTATGAGCGGCATGGGCAGTGTGGGACAGCAGCAGCAGGTAGGGTCACGTCTCTCAGGGCTGTGATTGAACGTGATTGACAGGCAGGTGGCCCAGCTGAGCCTCTCTCGCCAGAGCAGGTGGAAGACAGTTTTGTTAGTCTTTTTTTTTTGGTTTGAGACAGGAGACACTTTTATGTAATCTAATAAGGGATATGTTTTGCATGGGTAAAACAACAGTGGCAAAATAAGTTTAAATTAACCATGACTCTTTGATCAAGTGGTTACTAAGTCTAAATCATTCTGTTGGTGTGATCATAAAGAATAATTACTGTTTAATTGCTCTTAATACGTTGTCCAGTTGACATAATTGAACTTTCTTTTGCTATGGAACTGACCCTGAATAACAGAGGGATTACACTGAAAGTAAAATAATAGTAATAAACATTTCCGCAAGAAATAAAAAAGGAAACTATGCAATAAAAACACCTTTAATATTGTAAAGGTGACCATAAATAACAGTGACTTTAAACATATTTACTTTACATTATTAGATATATATGGATGAGTCCTGGGTTGTAATTCAACCAAAGATTGTGCATAAATTAGACCATTTATTTATCAAATTATACAATCTAGAAACAATCATCTGAAGTGAGGAGTGAGACCAGTGTGTTGTATTAAGAAAAAACACAAAGAGCACATTCAACTTTATAATTCTATATTTGTGCATCAGTACCATAAAATTAAACTTCTCTAAACTGAAAATAAACCACTTTTTGGAGGCAATTTACTGTCTGTGTCTGTAATCCTCGACCTTACATTTTGAGTTTGTTTATTTATTTGGGTTAGTGCACATCCTCAGCCTGATAGTATCTTATATTAATCTTATATTGTCATGTTTGAGTTGACGTTCAATGACAATTACATTTCCCTTATGATGAATGAATTACGCCAAGTCGTTGTTTTATTTTGATACACAACTTCCTGTTTATCTGCAGTTCAAAACACTACAAAAGAGAAAAGTGGCTGTCTATCCTGTGAGATAGACTTAACACATTAAACTTAAATAAATCTTGACCCATTTTGTCCCAGCGTGTCCCGGGCACGTAGATACAAAAATAGCCTTATAACATTCCTGTAATAGTGTTGTATAAAGTGTAGGAGCTGTGTGTGTTGCTCTACAGTAGAGAATGAGCAGGGGAAACAGGTGCTGGAGTCTAAATGCTTTCAGCGAGCGCAGGAATGACTGCTATGCACTGTGTGGTTCCTGGCACTGCCCCAGAGTGAAGCTCACACAAGCAATGCTGCTGCTACAGGCCTTTATGAATGAAGCTCAGTCCAAACACAGGGCAGCCACTTCTTTTACTGTTCCATATTGTACAAGCTGTGATCAACCAACCGTGTTTTCTTCCTCATTACGTTCATGCAGCTGAGTTTCAGGTCATAGCCTGTCACTCTTTCAAAAGTTTGTTGACTGCTCAAGAAGTAGGAGGCCGTATTGTTTCAGTATAGTAATAGTGTTGGAGAAATGTTTCTGTCAAATAAAAAGTTCTGTGAGATATCTGTCATTCAATATCCAAGTTTACTGCTTCATTATGTTCATAATTTAAGGTTAAGGTACACTTTATGATGTCTGTATGTTACCTTTAAGCTCTCCAGTCTTTGGATATGGATGGCCACAACTGTTTTAGACGTTTTAAGACAAGTGTACTATTATAAAATATCCAATACACTGTCTTTACCAATGTATAATACTCTATACACTTTACATTTGATCTATGAACATGAACAGTTTCCATATAACAACGGGGATGTAAAGAGATGATGTCCTCACTCCTGCACCGGGTCCAGCCATGTTCATTATAAAGGCATTTTGGTGATTTTAATCTGCTCCAGGGTTTTGACATTTAAAAACTGCATGAAAATGGTCAGTGAAGTCTGGTCTTCCTTTAGAGATGTTTAGACATGAATAATACAACAATTTTCCATTAAAATTGGGGCCTGAAAATAAAAACTAATGCTAAAAACAGTTGACATTACCTGGTATTATTTTGTGTAACATTAAATTAATCACAAAACTAAAACTCAGGAGTTAACTTCATAAAGTGAAATATAATGTGCTGTCTTGTTTTGTTGAAATATTGATAACTCTTTGTGCCGCAATGACAATCACTTGCATTCTGAGCAATAATCTGCAAATACAGGATGAAGATGTAGTGTTTTTAATGTGGTGCAAAAGCTTCACAACACCAGTGTGCTCAGTGTGTGGGCAGGTAAGGAATGTGGCTGCTTTCTATAACCACTGAGGATCTGCAGCACATTGTAAACAGCTATAAATGGTGATCATTTTTGGAGGTAGATCTGTGTATTTAATTTTGATTTAGCAGCCCGCCCTTGGCCCACGTACTGCTCATTCCCTCATCATAGGCCAGTGCAGTCTTCATGTGGACATAAACACCACCATGTTGATACTGGAATAAAATGCTTATACGTTTCTGCCCTCAATCCCAATTAAACATCCTGAAGTGATAAAACTGAAGCATGATGGTTTATTGCCCAATCCAAATAATGTCAGCAGTTCTTTTCATGACAGTGTCTGCAGGTCCCACCAGCAGACAGACTAAACACAGTGAAGATAGTGCAGCGGTTCTAATCCGGAACGGGAACTTCATTTGACATATTCACTCGCTGTCATGTCAAAAACTCCAGTCACACTTAACTTTGTGCCGGTCCAAAGCCTGAACAAATGGACTGAGTTGCTTTGAAGACTTCTGTATGTAAATATATGACTTAAAGATGCACCATATTCAGGAGGATGCTTGTCTCCATGGAGATATTGATTTGCTTGGAATGTTCCACATGATTGAGTTTTTGTGATTTTGTGGTCACACCTCTTTTCCATGAATGTTTAATGTTGAAATGTGGATTTTAAGACCCTGAATACTAAACTAGAAGTAGAAGTATTCTGACACTATAGTAATTGTATTTTGTAGTGACCCAGCATTTTTATCAGGTTTGTTTACAGCTTGTTTTTTGGTTTACATTTGTATACAGTTCATTCTCTCTTAATGGTTTAATAAGATAAGATAAGATAAGATATTCCTTTATTGTCCCACATGGGGAAATTTCATTGGTGCAATGCAGGTAGATACAGAGGTAGATACAGAAGAACAGATCACTTATAGGAAGTCTGAAAAACACTTTCAGTAGAAGATCTCCTATAAATAAATAAAAACTCCCATAGACAAATAAATAAATAAATAAAAACATAAATACCATTGCATGTGATCACGACAGTAATTGCACATGAATATGTGTCACGACAGCACATAGATTGCACATGAATTTCAAAGTAATTGCACATGAATTGCACATGAATTCCAACAGCAATTGCACATATGACAGAATTGCACATCAGTATTAGGTTAGGTCAGTATTGCGAGTGTTCAGGACTAACAGTGTTTGTTATAAAGTCTGACAGCAGCAGGAAGGAAAGACCTACGGAACCTTTCCTTCACACAGCGAGGGTGGATCAGTCTCTCACTGAAGCTGCTCTCCAGAGCGGAGAGAGTGTCCTGCAGGGGACAGAGTGTCCTGCAGGGGACAGAGTGTCCTGCAGGGGGCGACACTCATGGTCCAGCATAGATGTGAATCTAGCCAGGACCCTCCTGTCCCTCACCTCCTGCACCGAGTCCAGAGCACAGCCCAGGACGGAGCTGGACTTCTTGATGACTCTGTCCAGCTTCTTCCTCTCCCTCTCTGTGATGCTGCTGCTCCAGCAGGCCACACCGTACAGGAGGGCTGATGCCACCACAGAGTCGTAGAAGGTCTTCAGGAGTGGCCCTGTCACTCCAAAAGACCTGAGTCTCCTCAGGAGGTAGAGCCGACTCTGGCTCTTCCTGCACAGTGCGTCTGTGTTATGAGTCCAGTCCAGTTTGTGGTTCAGATGAACACCCAGGTACTTGTATGAGTCCACTCTCTCAATGTCCCGTCCCTGGATGTTCACTGGCGAGGGGGCAGTGGGGTGGCGTCTGCGGAAATCCACCACCATCTCCTTGGTCTTCCCCGCGTTGATGAGGAGGTGGTTCCGCTGACACCAGTCCACAAAGTCCTGCTCCAGTCCTCTGTACTCCTCGTCATCGTCGTCCGTGATGAGTCCGATGATGGCAGAGTCGTCAGAGAACTTCTGCAGGACACAGCTGTCCGTGTCATGTCTGAAGTCTGCATTGTAAAGGGTGAAGAGAAAGGGCGCGAGGACAGTGCCCTGGGGCGCCCCCACACTGCAGGTCCGAGTGTCAGACACACAGTTCCGGGCTCTCACAAACTGGGGTCGGTCTGTGAGGTAGTCCAGGATCCACTCTGCCAGGTCATACTCCACACCAGCCGTCTCCAGCTTGTCCCTCAGGAGCAGCGGCTGGATGGTGTTGAAGGCGCTGGAAAGATCGAAGAACAGGATCCTCACAGAGCTGCCAGGCTTTTCCAGGTGAGAGAGAGAGAGGTGCAGCAGGGAGATGACGGCGTCCTCCACTCCGATGCCAGGCCGATATGCAAACTGCAGCGGGTCCATGGCTGAGCTCACGGTGGAGCGGAGGTGGTCCAGGACCAGCCGCTCCAGTGTCTTCATCAGGTGGGACGTGAGAGCCACCGGCCTGAAGCTGTTGAGGTCTTTGGGGCGCGGTGTCTTAGGCACAGGTACCAGACAGGAGGTCTTCCAGACCTGTGGTACCACCCTCAGCTTCAGGCTCATGTCGAAGACATGCTCCATAACTCCACACAGTTCATCTGCGCAGGACTTAAGGAGCCTGGGGCTGATGCCATCAGGTCCTGCTGCCTTCCTCACTTTAATCCTCTTCAGCTCACTCCTCACCTGTGCTGCTGTGACAGTCAGTGGTTGGCAGGGGGACCGTGTGCTGGGGGGATGGGTGAGTCCAGGCGAAGTGTGGAACTGATGGTCCGGGGCAGATAAGCGAAGAGGAACAGATGCAGGGCATTGTCCAGCTGTGGAAGAGGGAGCATGCAGCTGTGCATGGGGAGGGGCGGGTGACCGATCAAACCTCAAGAAGTGAGCATTTAAATCATTCACCCACTGTAGATCCCCCTCTATCTGGGCAGGGGGGATTTTGAAGCCCGAGATGGTTTTCAGGCTTCTCCACACTCCCTGAATGTTCTTTTGCTGCAGCTGCTCCTCCATCCTCCTCTTGTAGCCGGCCTCAGCCTGCCTGATCTTCCTCCTCAGCTCCTTCTGCACAGTCCTCAGCTCCTCCTTGTTCCCTGACCTGAAGGCTCTCTTCTTCTCCTTCAGCAGAACCTTCAGTTCACGGTTAATCCATGGCTTGTTGTTTGTCCGGGAGGGAACAATGTTCTCAAAACAGAAGTTGATGTAGTCCGTGATGCACTCTGTGATGGTGTTGATGTCCTCCCCATGTGGGTCATAAAGCTCAGTCCAGACAGTGGTGCTGAAGCAGTCCCTCAGAGCCTCCTCGCTCTCAGCAGACCACATCCTCACCTCACGGGACACCACAGGCTGCCTGCGCACGATGGGTTCATACACAGGCCTCAGATGTACAAGGTTGTGGTCCGAGCTGCCCAGGGGAGGGAGGGGGGAAGAGGAATAAGCCTCCTTGGTGTTGGCAAAAAACAAGTCCAATGTTCTATTCTCTCTGGTGGGGCAGGTAACATACTGGGTGTATGTTGGTAGAACAGAAGAGGGAGAAGCGTGGTTAAAGTCACCAGAGATGAGGAAGAGAGCCTGTGGATGCTGTGTTTGCAGCCTACAAGTGCAGGAGAGCAGTGCTTCACAAGCATTTTCAGCATTGGCAGACGGGGCCACATAGACTGCGATCAAAATCACATGTGAGAACTCCCGGGCAGATAATATGGCCTCATGCCAATAGCCAATAGTTCAATATCCTTGTTACATAGCTGCTCCCTCACTGTGCAGTGTTCGGGTTTGGACCAGCTTGTGTTCACATACACAGCCAGACCTCCACCTCTTTTCTTCCCGCATTCTCTCCTTCTGTCGCCCGCAGCAGATGAAAATTGTCCAAACCTACAATAGAGTCTGGCATTTCTGCTGTTAACCAGGTCTCTGTGAAGATCAAGACGCTGCTGTCCCTATAAATCCTCTGGGACAGCATGAGGCTCGCTATTTCCGTCATTTTATTTTGAAGGGACCTCACGTTACCCATGACTACGGCGGGAACCGACTTCCTGTTTTCTCCTCTCTTCTCTCGGAGTTTACGTCCAGCCCGTCTGCTTCGTTGCGTTTTCCTTAGGATGTCCGCCGGGATAACGTGACGATCTCCGGGTAAGACGACTGTTCTCCGCAGTTTCATGAGTTCCTCCTTTGTGTAAACGCGGCCAAGGCACATCGCAACGACACGACGAAAACACTCAATCCAGCCGAATAAAGTCAAAACAAGTTAATTTAAAGCGATTCCAGTGCGTGTCCCGATCATTCATGAAGTTCCTCTTTCATATAAACGTGTATATAAACGTGTACCGACGACACGCCGTACTTTAGCGGCGGCCGGAGGGCGCGGGGGGGGGGGGGGGGGGCTGGTGGGCTGGTGGGACGTCACAACAACACAACGAAAAACGCTCAAATCCAGCCGAAAAAAGTCAAAAACAGTTGAATAAAAAAAAACACGCTGTTTTACACGCTGGTACACAAAACATGGTGGAAGTTTTTGGACATTGGAGCCCAAGCTCTCTGGCCTCTTCATTTACCTATTCTTTCTGGCTTTTCTTACTTCAATTTTGTTTCATATTTTATTCACATGCTTGTCTCATGGAGATATAGAAGTTTAATGCCACGTTTGCAACATTTAAGGCAAAGCATCACATCTCCTTGGAGACAAGCAAGTCTATTTTCCCATAGAAAAGTTAGTTAATAGTAAAAGTATCTTATAATTCTAATGACTCATCAATATCACGTGCGTCTTGTAAGCTTCTAACCCACAAACCCACATAATGTGAATGTATTTTCAAATTGACTTTTTATTGAAAACACTGGAATATAGATTTAAATGTATGTTTCAAGCTGTTTGCTGGCACACAAGTAATTCTCTGCTGCCGCTGTTGTACTATAAAACAACTACCAGTAATAATTATTAAGCCTTTATTATGATCATTATTATTCCATGTTCAGCAAGAAACAGTTTGATAAAAGATCTGTGTTGAAGTTATTGAAGTATTGGCCATTGAAAGACTCCAGGATAACCTCGCTGCCTCAGTCTCTTTCTGTGTGTTTGTTACATTAAAGCCTCATTATACTGGACAAAATGAAATGGTAATGATCTAATCCAATTTTGCTTTTATCCAATTACCTTTTCAATTTCTCTGCCTGTTTTAATCTTTATTAAACAGCTTGTTCATCTGCTTGGCATCATTAGCTTCACTCCAAGGTTAGACGCAACAATAATAAGCCTCTGAGTGAAACAACAGTATCAATGGTCGACTTGCACTAATGTGGGTCAACCTGGGTGTTCCACCAGCTATTTTTGAAACACTGGAGATTTTTGCTGAACTGAGCAGAACAAGTGTGGTGTGGCGCTCCCAGCATGCATCATTAGGCCGCCCTGTTGACACAAAGCGTACAGAAATCTGAGATGTTCGCTAATGCTGCTAATACTCTTCCTCACACTTGCACTAGAAAGGCAAATTAGCTCTTAATTACCTCAGTGAGCTTTGGGAATGAAGCTAGTCAAGTCTGAAAGAGAAAAGTGTAAAAGGGCAAAGGAGAGAGATCGAAAGCAGTAGTGCAAGGGCTACACAGTCAATTCAATAACTTTATGTATCCTCTGTGTTTCAATCTAATTAAGAACACTCTAAAGAGACTACATCTCATTATTTCCTGTTAGGGCAGTGTAAAATCAATACCCAAATAATCAATATTGAATCTAGTATCAAAACTTTTGTATATACACATTTAAGTATCAATATTGGTAAAAAAAAACCACATCAATAATAGTACAAAAGACGTGTACTATTCGCTTAATATCAGAACTAGAATAAGAACACGTTCAAACTATTGTTTTTATTAGGTATTTAGCCTCTCCCTTATTCAGACCCAGCACTGTTTTGTTTGGTTGTTTGTGGCGTCATTGTGAACTGTGCATGAACATTCTGGTACAGCCTCATCTCTGACCTGCACAGACACAGTCAAAAAGAACTGGATGGAACTTCCATGGCTTTAAAAACATGAAGATCTGTTTCTGTTCAATATGATTTGCATTAACAGCTCAATATTCTCTGTTGTAAGACCAGGAATATTCTGAAACATTCCTGGGTTTTATAAGATATTTGCATTGATAAACGTGATAATAGATTGAGTGTGGCTCTGTGCCCCTCTCTGTGTGTTCAGTTTGCGTGGCAGCTGGTGTCGTGAGCTGATTGTTAGACTAATCATTGGCTCAATTACTGAGGAATGTGTGGTCGCTCATGTTATGACTGATCAGCTCAACGCCGCGCTCACCCTAACCCTTCTCAACCCAACACCAACTTTGTATAAAAAATACATCTGAATTATCATTGAGAAGTTAACCTCATCACATCATTTTTTGCATACACATTAGTATTCAGTTATACAGCTTTTACTACATTATCATTTCAAAGAATGTCTCTCTTTATTTATGGGAGTGAGACATACATTTGTTAGGTTCTTGTGTTGGTTCTTCTGCAGACCAACGTTATAATGGTTAATGCATCGATATTGCAGGATGTATTATACTGGTTGTGGAATCAGACTAAAGCAGCGCTGCTGAGTGAGTAAACTACTTAGTGAAATGTCAGTAACTGAAGTGCTTTTGAGCCGGTCTGCGTTTCAGTGGGAACCATGATTTCCAGCATCGAGTCCCAGTCACAGAGAAGTCTGTGAGGGGATGGCAGGGTCAGTGCCCGATGTGGACTCAGAGGAAATGGAACTTCTTCAAATTAATGAAGTCTATGTCCCAAACAGTAAAACCAATATCGGACACAAAAGAAGCAATCAGAGCAATAAGAAAACGAGTGGTCAGAACCCCAGCCCTAGATTAGCTTTGAGTTCAATCAACCATCTGAGTGTGCATTAAAAAACAACATCAGCACTGCAGAAATGTTAAAGCTTAAAGTTCACATTGAACATTTCCTATGCATCTTTGCCCCTTGGGTTATATCTAATTGAATACAGTAGTTCTCTCTTCCTGCTCTGGAAGTGCCTGTGGTGCTTCTCCGAGGCTGCCTGTGGGAGGCCTTTTACCATTTACATCCTCTACACACACACTACATGCTCATGCTAATCAGAAGGAGGATGTATGTTACTGTCTGATCATATCATTCATATAATGATGTTAAATGCTTCAGAACAGTCAATGGAAAAACATGTCATTGGATGGTCAGATCAGTGAGAGTACTTTGGGTGTCTGCCCCA
>NW_027315768.1:24628904-24656404 GCF_026437365.1 Eucyclogobius newberryi
CTTCAAATGCAAAAAAGGGAAAAATAATCAGAGAACATTTCAACAAAAATACTCCAGCAAAGTAATTTAGCACGTACACATTTACAATAATAAACAAACAACAAATTGCCAACAATTATGCTCTTGAAACAGAACTTTTTCACACATTAAAACAAATTTGGTTGTAAAGTTAGTAGCTTTCTTGGCAGTCAACAGTTCAAATTAACAAGCCTGAGTTTTTCTCCATAAGAAATAATGTGGACAGTGCAATACGTTTGAGTCTACAGTAAGCATACTATATCTACTTTGTACATACAGTGCTGGTGTTGCAGCCATAAAGCTTCATAGTTAGGTCCCTTTGGCATCGATTATGAAATCATCTGGTCATTGTCTTTTAAACACCAGATTCTAGCTTTGGTTCGATCTGCAAAATCAAGAAAAAAAAAGGTTTCCACTTTGGTATTTTTAAGGGAGGAGACGAGAGGCTGTGGACAGCTGGGGCCTTCTTGCATAAGCGTTTGAATCATACATCTCTATCGATCCTTGTATGCTGGTCGGAGCCCACGAAATCGGCGTGTTTGGGCTGCTAGCGTCCAATTCTGTTTTGACTCCATCGCTGAGAGGACTTGAACTGGCCGAAGTCTGGCTCTGGTTCCTCACGCTGGGCAGCAACAGCGGGCTAAACCTGGGGTCTAGCGTGGAGCTGTGAGCGGCGTACGACTGGAGCATTGGGTGCGGGTGAGCGTGGCGAGGGTGCATGCTGTGGCTGTGGGAGTGAGCGTGGTAGACGTCGTGCACAGTGGGATAGGAGGAGGTGGTTTGGGGGCCGAGGCTGTAGGACCAGGAGTCGGAGAGGCTGGAGGATGGCGGTGGAGGAGCGAGGCTGTTTTGGGAGAAGACGTGCCCGGTCCAGAGAGAGCCTTCTGGGGGGAAAGACACGGGGCTGGTTGAGAAGTCTGGGTGCACTGGGGCACTGGGCTGGGAGGGGCAAGAGGTGGTCCAACCGGAGTGACTTGGGGACTCGAGAGGAGAAGAACCATCTGGAAACACCAAGAGAGAGATAAAGAGAGTTAGCTACAACATACTAGCCCTTTAATATCACCTACTACAGACACTGTTTTGTCCTTGTGGCTTGTTTTTATCCAGTGAGGTTGGATCAGAGCACATGATCTACTTGATCATACACAGCCAATTGCATATTTTTAATAATATCTCCTGACACGTTTTAACAGGGCTTGGGATCACCACTACACTTGTAAGTAACCCCCAATGCAACAACTTAAACAGTCATCAATAAAGCCCTGTGTAGAGCAAGGAGGGGCATTCTAGCAGACTAAAGGAGTACACTTTGTGGTCACTGAGGTCATCTAGAAAAACTCAAGATGCAAGGACATAAGAAATATGAAAATAATCTTTGCAGTCAAGTTGAATAAGTAAATATCAGTGTTTTCATAAATCACCAATCATGTTCTAAACCTCAACCTCAATATGCTTTGCCTTGTAGCTGTAATAGGGGGTTCTTGGAGTTGAGAGGGTCCTCGAGAACCACTATGTTGAAAGACTTTGAACGCTCACCTTTCCATGCTCCTGTCGAGGTCGATGGGGCCGGCTGTGTCACTCGGATTGGCTTGCCCTCGCTGGTGAAGCTGCTGGCCTGGCTCAGGGCTCTGGAGAAGTGTTCGTCCACCACGTCCCCGATTTCCCCTTTGAAATAAGTGAACAAAACGCAGCGGGCGCTCAGGTACTCCGCCCCCGCTGGCTGGTTACTGTCCTTCAAATCGCCGTCCATGGGAGACCTGCGGGTAGGGTCCGATCCCGCGGCCTGACGGTGGAGGTTGTGAGGCAGCATCGCTCTAGATCCAAGGGACTGCTGATCCATACACTCCTGCATCTTGTTGTAGACACTTAGCTTCCTCTGCAAAAGACAGCACGCAATTTTAAGCATTATGACTCAACCCAACCTCATTTGATTGGAGGAAATGTGTGTAGTGCCCTGGTTTCTTTGAGAAAAATAGTGTGTTTTTTAGATACAGATAGAAAATCACAGGAAATAGGAAAGCAAAGTTTCTATCTGTCGTGTTTGTGTGGAAAGCTGTATCGCCAAACCCATAATTCATGTTTTAAGTTTTGTATTTAACTCAAAACTAACTATTTTCCTTCATTTCAAGACATAAAACAGATTCTAAAAAAGCCAAATTTGAGCTTTTCTTATATTTTCTTCAGTTCAACAGTTGCCCTTAATGAATATGTATTAGTTTTTCCCATGCCACATTCCTATCCCTTGTAGAGCTCTCTCTGCACATTCCTAGGTGACGGGTCGGCTGTCATTACATCACCGTTTGACTGCAGGATTAATAGTTCTGTGTCATTACGCCTGACCTGAAGCCAATACAAAACTTCAGACTGGAATCTAAACACTGAGAAGTTAAGTGATTGGGGGTGTGTGTTCAAATACCAAAGTCAGCCAATACTGGAAAATGCTATGACTAATGATTAATATGTGGAGGGGAAAAAAGAAGAAGAAGAAAAAAGAAGAGAGAGAAGGCTATTCAAACATTATTTTGGAATGGTATTTCTCTTGCAGTTCTTTGAAGAGACAAAGCAGTCGGCTAAACGACAAATAATTCATAAACACAACTCTAATCACTTATATTTGCACGTTTTGAATGTGTTATGATAAAGTTTTCAAATCAACTAAACAGAAGATGGAAGAAAATACCCATATAACGAGGTGATGGTGTCAAAAACGCCCTATGTAAAAGCAATAACATGTTAAAAATAGTTTGAGTGAGCCCTATAATAAGATTTCTCACGACAATAATCGACGGTAGAGCGATAGAAAGGTAAATGAAGTGGTGAAAGTTGGTGCGTCTCACCTGTTGCTGCTGCTGGTTGTAGTACGTCGCCTTGTACGCAGCGGCCGGGAGGTAGTGCGCTCCATGGCTCTGGTGGTACATGACATCCAGGCAGCTCATGGCGGGGAGCGAGAGAGGAGCGAGAGGGGCTGTGCCAGGGAAACACGCGCAACACGAGCGAGGCCGACTCTCCCCGAGACTTCACACGGGCTGTACCCTCCGGGCCGCCGTCGCCTCCATATATGCCCAAACGCGCACAAAGGCCATGTCGGGCAGTTTGCATAGGGACAATGCGCCTCCAGCTGCGCGCTCCTCCACACGCACCACCCCGGGCCGCAGAATGCGCCGCGGCGAATTGGAGTGTCCCACAACAAAATCTTCGTGGACAAGTTCTGAAACAGTCTATGATTGGATAAGGATTCTTTCCCTGTGTTTTAAGGGGAGTTATATTTAGAGAGGGACGTGGAGTGTTGCGCACGCCCATCAGGGAAGGGCCTGCAATCTGGTACAGTTTAAACACAAATTCCACGTGCCAAAGGGTTTACAAGCCTAACACTTTTGTCTTTCATTTCAATCAAACCTGTCCCATTCCTTACAACTTGAAGAAGATGATGTGGAGGAGAAAGCATCATATTCTACTCCAGCATGGAACACTTAAAGTTGGCAGTGAGAGAGCGACAGGTGCGCGCATGCGCACACGAGAGGATGCGTCTTCACTCTTGTTTAGTGCACATTATGTGCAGATTGTTTATTAATCACTCTAAAATCATGCCTGTAATCCAGACACCATCTAATCATGTTCATGCTGTTGATGTTTGTCATGATCTTCTGATTGAAGCGGGATTCTGCTGAGTTGAGCTTTTTGCTGCCACCTGTTGGCGACTGTAACACAGTACACCACACAACAAGCATTGTGTTTATTTGTAAGACAAATCAGAATAAAACTGTCTTTTGTGAAGGCCATTGCCAGGGTTACAGTTCAACGAGTCATAACATATAATGAATACAATGAGACAGAAATATATTTTATGTATAATTGCATCTTTGTCGGTTTTCTTTCTGATAAAATCAAGGCGTACATCTACAGTTCAAGAAGTAGAAGTAGGACATATGGTAACAAAAGCTCTAAACTTCTGTTTCAACTTTATAGAATTGTGTTAAAATAAAGTTGGCCTCTTCATCACTTAAATGTTGTGTCCTGAATTTCTTCCCTGACAGGCGCCATGACACTTGGACAGCATCAGCAGTCTTCAGGTGAGTGATGAAGATGGCAGCATCCCCATCTAGTGTTCTCTCTGAGCACATCACAGCCTCCAAACTCACTCCAGCGCAGAGGCAAAAGTGGGCCAGTAGAGCACTCACAAACGCCCTGAGACAAACAGGAAGTACTGCAGCTACAGCTTTATGGAGTCCCCAAATACACAGCTTCTCTGAGAGAGCAGTGACTGGACCTGCAGGGCTCAGACATCTGGAGCAGGCTGTGCCTCTGCTCTTCAGTGTCTTAATGAGGAAAAAGTCATCATTAGTGAATGTTTGAAAAGAGCAAAAAGAAAAAAGAGATGGGATTGGAACTGTTTACTTTTCTGACAGAGAAATCCCACAGTATTCTATCCAACAAAAGAAATCCCATTAGAACAAGTTTAAAGTGTCTCAGTGATGCAAAATTAGGTCAGGTACAGTATGCTTGCGGTGAAAGTATTATAGGGCTTGTGTTGAAGGGTTTCATCAATAATGCTTGTCCTTTTAAAGTAAAATATATCCCATTCAAAATGATAAAATATTGGTTTTTCAAACCTAAAAAGACACACTTTTGAAATAGCAGTTTCTTCAATTGTTAAACATGTTTAATTTCCACTCATGGTTCATGCTGGTTTTACTCATTAAAGTGCAATTGTAAGGTTGTGCTGCTGCTGAGGCAGGTGCGGGGATAATGTGGCCTCACATTAAGCAGTTTGCAGCATCAGGAGTTCAGGGAGGTTTGTGTTGAGGCCTTCAGTCTCAGAGGAGCTCACACCTGTCTGAACATGTCCCTGCTCACGGCTGATGAACACCATCAGCAGGACGTCAGTGAGACAGACAACAAGACTCCAGCAGGTGCAGAGCAAAATGCAAACTATGATAATCTGATGCAAAAAATCCATTGCTACACGATGTATCACAATCAACTCACAATTTCAGTTAGTGCAATTATCAAGTCACTAAGGCAGCAATTATAGACGGCTTCTATCAAAGAAGAAATACATACAAAATATTATTGTACCTTTAGTTAGACCTCTTCACATCTTTTGAAACACATGAGATTCTTGTCTTATCTTATTATTTCGGTCTTTTGCGGATTTGAAAACATAAATTACTAATCTAATCCTAATCTAATCCCCTCAGGAAAGAGGCTACGGTCGGACCAGAACCTCCAGCCACAAGAACTGTTGGACTCATGAACACTTAACACCTGCCACTTTAACAAGTATTCAACCAATACTGTTCACGTTTTACTTTCTGCATTATTTATGACCGTCTGTAAATTTCTGTGTAAATATTTGTGTACATACCGAGACAAGTTTATTTTTTACCATGTTTTATTAGTAAATTCTTAATTTATGCGCCTCATATTTGATTCTACAGATGTTGCTATTCTTCTTCTTTTATTATTCATTGTTTTATGTTGCACCTTAAAGCCAAGACACGTTCCTGTGTTTGCAAACTGTGTTCAATTATAATGGGAATAAACCTTTTCTCATTCTGATTCCAATACATGTCAGAACAATTGTAATATTTTAGATATTTTATCAACATTTCTACTGATGCCATTGGCATGTTTTTCTTTAAGCCAGATGCCCTTCATAATTTCATAATTCATAATCTTGTGACCTCTTGTGGCAGGTTTAAAAGTAGATGATGCATGTTGTAAGCAAGACATTCATCAGTTATTAAAAAATAAAATGACTGTTAATGAACCCAATGATCACAGTTTACTGTATTGAATGTGAAGTTGGGGTACACTTATTTGCCCCATCCTTCATGCCACAGGGGAACCCTGTCAGGAGCAGGCTTGCAGGACTAACTCATTAGCTAGAGGAAGTGTGTGTGTTTATTATACAAATTACGGTGTAAATACTTCTGTTTATCCATTTTTATACCATTAAGAACCAACATTAAAGTGCATATGACAAGTTGGACAGCACATTAACATGTGGTGAACATAATTATATTTAAAAGATTTTAGTTATGATTTCACAAACAATAAATCACTTTTTTATTTTTTCTTATTGTTTAAAATGTGTCAGCTGCTCACAAACTGTCCCATTTTTGATGAAACGTCACTTATGGAAGACATAAACAGAGGGTTTCTGTTTTTGTGCTTCTTCCTGTAAATTTAAACTTTTATTTTTCTTCACACACTGCAACTTGACTGATGAGAAACATTTACTACTTGGATTATCCCACCAAACAAAGTAATAATTAGATGATGAACATGAAAATACAGTGAAAAACATACAGCGATCACAATTGAATAAACTATACAATCAGTTGATGATTAAAATACATCTTAATTGTCAATTTTCTTTGTCACACTTTCTTGCTTTTTCTCAACCAGGTCCAAAATATCACAGCGAAATTGAAATAACATACAATAGTTTTGCATGAGTCATTTAACTTTTCCCATCTACCTGGACCGACTATTGCTCCTTGATTATTTCTCACCGTAAATGATTCACACAATGTTCCTGAATCCTTTGCGTTCATGAGTGCTTAGAGAGGGGAGATGGAGGGGGAGGGGTCCGCACATTAAAGCCTAATTAAAGTGCCATTAGTGCTTCTCTAGCGTGATGCAACATGGACATAATTGCACTCCTTTTTGTACAATAATAAAACTTGTGCTTAATTTACACACTCGCATTCGCTCAGTTCGTTTTAGTGGGACAAAACAAAGCATGGATGGTGCATTCATTTGCTATGTGCTGCTGGTCTAATGAAACAAAGACTCTCATTTGTAAGTTAATGGGTAAAATTTCCATTTTCACCAAAAGGAAGAAGTGATTTGTCAGAACAAAAGCAACACTGTTTCTGCTTTTTCATTATGGCTGTGATCTCTCCTCTTCAGTTTGAATTCTTCTGGCCACAGATGTGCACTCGTACTTTTAATTGAGCAAAATAGGAAAAGTCGTCATGTTTTGTGCAGCATGTTGTGTCACTGACCAATACAATTATTTTCAAATTAATACATTTAAATAAAAGGTCTATTTGTCTAAAACGTTTGTCAATCCATCTTAGTAACATAAAGTGTAAACATTGTAAAATTTATAAACCGCACACAATAATTTTGCTTTTTTTTTGCCGAAATAAACTACATAATGAACACATTTAATGTGTTCATTATGTAGTTTATTTCGGCTAAAAAAAAGCATTTTACCACCGAAAAACTGTTCCTGGATCAGCACTAAATCTTTGAAATGATAAGATAGGACCAGTGCCAGTGGTTTGTTTGTTTGCTTCTTACATTTGAAATAGATTTAAAAAAAAAAATTGTATTCTTCAAAAAAATCCTTATGCACGTGGGTCAACAAATGACAAGTGAATATTCACCTCTATTTGCCGCCCGACCTTATTCAAAAAGCATATAATTACTGCCTAAATGCCTGGGTTTTAGCTCGACTCTGCTCTGTTAAAGATAATGAAATGCGTACGAGTCCCGCGCAGGAAGTTAATGAAGTGACAGTGTTCAAAGACCTGGTCATTTAAACATATGAGAAACCACTTACAAAGACGCATCCCCTCCTCACGGGGTCAATGTGGGTCACCATTTTGGTTTAAAACAAAAACTGGTTTAAATTGACTCTTAACATCCACAAAAAAATCTGTGAAAATGAAATACCACCAACAGTAGCTTTCTTTTGGCTATAATGAAATTCTACTGTTGAAAAAAGTTGAATATATTGCTCGCATCTATAGCAGGGGCAAAAAATCCAATCATATCATGTTTCATTTTTATGGAAGTGCTACAATAAGAAAAATATGATAAAACAAGATGTGCAGTGTCTCCTGAATCCCATCTGCCGTCGAACAATAAAATATGGTATTTGTGCCTGTGTCTCTCCATGACAGACATTACTACTGAGCAATAAATACACTGGGAATACAAGATGTTTCTCAAGACGAAAGAAGAAATGGATCAAATGAAAAGTTGAGGATTGAACATTTAGTTATCTTTATTCATTATCTCAATGGATTCTTACCTGGTTGAATAAATGAATGAGAATATGAGAATGAACATTGTTAGGGAAACTATAATCAATCAGTCAATAAGGAGTCTAGATTAGGCATTGTAATTAATCAGAAGACTGGGAAAATATAACAGTTACAATCTGTATTACGACATTTGGGCTGCAAATAACGATCATTTTACTACTCAATCAAACAATTATTCTTAGATTAATCGATTTGTTATTGGGATTGCAAACGGCACATGAATATGAATACAACATTTGTCCAAGATTGATTTAATGTGATGCCTGTAGAAGGAGTAGATTTAGAAAAACGTTAGTGTTTCTTGTGTCATTTTGGTGTAATTCTTGCTTAGTCTGAGCCATAAAGCTGCTTCTCTCAGCACATGTTCTGAAGTCTGTGTTGAGTCCAGACAACAATAATTTGATTCTTAAATTAGTTGAAAATCATCTCAATAATCGATTAACTTCAGCCCTAAATGACACACATGAAGGATAAACCCTGAGATAATTACACTATAGACATAAGAGTCATGGGCCTCCATAACACTGACCTGTGTCCATAGACGTATCACTGATGCCAATGACAATCAGATACAACACATAATGAACTGCATAATTGTGCCCTCGCTTGGCACTGGATGTCTTACAAATGTCTGATTAAACGTGTCTCTGATTGATCTGATGTGTCTCAGCAGCTCGTCCCTCCTCTGCCCGGCGAAGGACTCGTCCTCCGATGCCCTTCCGTTGTAATGACTCTAATTCCCCCATGTTAAAGTGAGTGCGCCGCTCCCCTGCTGGGACCACCCGCCCTGTGCAGTGGTCACAGCTGCCCCGGGGCGGCGAGGGGGGCCGGAGCACAGACACACACACACACACAGTTCTGCTCCGGTGCTCGTAGGATGTGCTCGCAGACAGATTGGACTCCTCAGGCAAAAGAAACCTGTGGATAAAGCACAGCGTCATTGAACCGTGCGGGAGCGTCTGCCTCGCACAAAATTGGCGCCAGCAGCAGATTTAAACAATAACATATATGACCTCAAAACCGACTGCGTGTGTGCAGAGCGAACACCTGCCTCCGAGCTCCATCTGCATCTCTCTGCATACACGTGTCCTTATGTGCGTGTCAGTGGGCCGCCGCGGGAGGCCGGGGAGGTGAGGGTGGCACCGGCGATGAGCAAACACTACGGGGCAGAATAATCTCTCATTACCCACAATTCCCCCGGCGCTGCGCTGCCGGTGAGTGCGACAGGATTCGTCCCACGGGCAGGAGTCGCGAGGAGGAGTCACTCAGTCGATTTATTGGACGGCCTCGGAGCGGTCCCAGAGCCGCGAGTCCCGCTGCTCTCGCCCATCGTCACGTCTCGCACAGAGTCCTGCTGCTTCCGTATGTCGTCTGAGGAAGAGGAGAGGCAGAAGACCGCACGACTTTACACGATGCAGGGATAAACAGTCTGGTTATAGCTGTAAAGCCAGTACAGGTCTGCATAGTTTAATGAACAAAACCAAATGTGACCAACTGTGGCTCATGACTTCATCTAAATCATATGAATGTAGCCGAATAAAATGTAGGTTTATTTATTTATTTCCTTCTAATCTGCATTTGACACAATTTACAACAAAGATTCTCAGCAACCATAAACGAGCTGAGAATCTGCCTGGTTTGACAAAGGATGACCGTGGAAGCTTATATGAATTTACTGCAATTTAGAGAATATTTGTTTTATCAAAAGCTCAGTCTGGACAGTTCTATGTGCGTTAATCTTAATTGACCAAAAGGAGCTATAACTGCTTGAATAATTGTGTGAGAATTAATAAAACGCTATCATAACAGACAGAATCTTCAGTTCTTATAATAATAGTGTAAAGCGTAACATTTCACTGGGAAGGCACTGACTTTGTGGAGATGTATTGATTTTCCTGGAATATTGCACAGTAAGGCACATTCAATTACTAATCTCCATGGAGACAAGCAGGGGACGGGACTAGCACCAAGTTACAGGTCAGATCTCTGGAGAGGCAGTAGACGCTCACAGTAACAATGCAAGTTTATCACTGAATTTCTGAGCAATAAACAGACATAATAATATTTTTTAAAAAGCCAGATATACAGTAGATAAGTTTGATGTGATCAGCAGATGATGGACCCGCCACCAGAAAGGTTACACTGTCCACCTTTAACTGACAAGTAAAGTCATTTGACTCCAACACTGTTAATAACAATTCAGTTTATGTTTTAAGCCCATCTGTTCCATCTCAGAGTCTAATTAAAACATTTTAGCCAATTTCCCCCACAAACTCTCATCAACTACAGCAGGTAATTCCTCATTTTTCATCTGTCCTGTCACCTGCCTCCCGTCACCTGTTCCTTGTCTCTCATCTCTGTGCTTTTGTAGACATTGGCGCTCTCTCTCTCCATCTGTGCAGCTCTGATCAGAAGTATCCATCTATCAGAGCAGAGTGGGTCGCTCGAATCCCCTCTTCTCCCATCACCGCCTCTTCACTGCAGCGCGTTCGCATGCACACATATTTCAGCTATAGTTACATGTCAGGGCTGCGTTCTTCATCATCGTATTACGAGTGGGATTTATGCTGGATGAATATGACTGGAGGAGATACATGAATAAAGTAGGCCTCAGGGGGTCGGAAGTGGCGCTGATGTGTAATTTGTAACGTTGACGACACAAATATAATGTACATTTATATCAATATTGCATAGCTTCAATAAAATAAGTTATCAAGGGACTTCTCCTCGCTCAGATTTGGAAATAGAAGCGAAGCAACTTTACGTTTTACTTCAGAATATCATTATTCAAATAAATAAATGATTTAGTAGCCACTTTATTTTATTATTTTAGGCTATCCACATTTCAACATTTCCATTAATATAAACCAAATCTACTTCAATTTCAAGTTGTTATAAAGCAAATTTGTAACTTTTCTGTTAAAAGCCCTAAATGCTCCTTTCCTGGAATGTTGGGTCAGAGGTTTTATGACACTAAACTCATCTATCATGTGTTCAATTACTGCTATTTTTATTGCTAAAAATACATGACTAAAACATTCTTATAGTACGCCCTGGGGTATTGCGAGTTTCCACATTGAGTTTTTGATTTATTAAAACAAAACTTTGAGCGAGGCAGAGATTCTGCTCAGAGCGACGAGAGATAAGCACGTTTCTGTAATTTTGTGTTTTGTCCATACACTTTAAGTAAACATTCTTGGCTTGGGTCACTCCATGACGACAGATACATTGAATGCCATATAGTGTGGAGCATTCCAGGCAAATCAATAACATGGAGACAAGCAGGTGGCAGAACCTCCCATTAGATTTAAAGAGAACCAAAATGGGGTTAATTTCTAGATTCTTTGCACCGCTGCACTGAACGTATCGGTCTAATATTTCGAGTTATAAAGAAGAGACCAATGTGAAAAACGCCACCTCAGTCTTTTACTCTTTTACTCTGTCCGCTGGTCTGTGAAGAGTGGGAGGGGACCAGTGTTGGTAAGTGTTAGGATTAGTGCGATTTGGGAGAAGATACCTCTAAACTGAGCAGTTTCATGTGTTTTACAGCCAGGACTCCCACTGATCCAACCTCAAACTCATTTCACACATGAACGTCCCGCTCAGCTCCAGTCTGTTCTTAGTGCCCGAACATTACACATCCACGCGCCCCGGGGCAGGAGAGGAGAGACCAGAAAGAAGAGGAAAAAAGTGATGAGATGAACTGTTTTACAAATATATTAGGTAGTTATATTTCCCATTTTGTCTACTTATTGGCATGCTTTAACATACAAAGACGTGCAATGGCTGAGGTGGTGGTATTACAGCATTCATTGTAGACAATATTTTTCTTTTTATCATCACAACAGCAAATGATGTTTCTAGTATATGTGATTGTTCAGATGTGATTTCAGGTTTTGTGTCAGAATTTCCCCCTGCTTGGGACTAACACAAAAGTGCTTGTGACATTTTGGACTCTTCAAGCACTTCATATATTACAATTCAAGTAGATAATCCATATCTATGAGTTTCTGTGACATTGCACAACATTTTGAGGACTTTTGATCATTCAAAAAATAGAATATTTTGTTTGAAAAGTAAACTCACAAACTGGTAATGGTGCATCTTTTTTTGTATCACTCTGAAACCCATGGATACACATACAAATGATGTTGATTTATCTCACTCTGCATCAATTATTAGATAATTAATTACTTGCTAATTGTTTTAAACATATTTTTCTTACATTACCAAAAGGGAAATGGGTTCATTGACTTGAAACGTGTAATTTATGGATTTAACTAGTGCCTTAATGCCCCACATTTCCTCTTATGCTATCTTAACATGATAAATGTCTATTAAACCACAGTCTGCTGCCCCTATTAGAATATGCATGTCTCTGCCATAACAGCGACAGACCCGGTACCTGGATCCCAGTGGGTGCTTCAGGGCAGATTTATCACCGCGGGGGCCCCTGTGATGATGAGACCGTTTAGTGGGGGTCCCTGAGGTGCTCCACTGATTAGTGCCAAACATCTTCCCTAATAACCTTAACAAGAACTACGCCTCAGGACCCAGCACTCCTCTCTATGGAGCCCAAACAGTGCTACAGGCGACCCATCCTCAAAGTCACCTCCTTGCCTCTTTCCCCAACTTCTAATGTCTGGTTATTTTGGGGCTAATATTCTCTCCTGTCTCTCAGTGCACATATAAATTGAGTTGGTCATGGTTCAATAGTGCCACATAAAGTCAGCAGCAAGATGGAACAAGACAATACTAATGTATGAACAATGATAGACAATAAAACACAGCCTCCTGGGACGAAGGGATGGGGAGGAAATAGTGGAGTAGTGAGTGATGTTAGGAAGCAAGGAAGGAATTTATAGAAAGCATTTGTTCCCGAAAGTAATACAAGAAGGGAACATCTGCTCTGATATCCGGCATAGTTCTATGGCTATAAAATATAATCACTAGCGGATGCGATCAGAATAAAACCATATGCAAAACTGCCTCACTTTTTCTCCTATGAAAAGTGTAGGCTACATGCTGTACAATATGTTTTATTTCAGGCTAGGCTTTAGTGCTGTAGAATGATCAAACACATTTTATTGTTATTGCATAGAGATCCACACATATTTTGATTCATTAATTAAATTTCCATGAATAGTCCGGGCCAGAGTTTCTCTGGGGGGGCGCAGTGCCTGCCAAAGGCGACGCGAGACATAAAAACGCCAGGTGCCAACACATGGTCAGCGCGCTTCTGTCCTGTTCACTTCGCTCTCTTCTTCTTCTTCTTTGGTGTTTTGTGGCGGTTGGTATCCAAGTGTAACGTTACCGCCAGACTCTATTCTTTTCCCACCAACTACATTTCTTTACTCTGATACGTCTTCTTGTCTCGCTCTCCTTTTTGAATCTAAGTTTTGAACTTGCTCCTACTGACCGGTCTTCTTCTTCTTCTTTGGTTGTTGTTGTTGTTGTTGTTGTTTTATGGCGGTTGGTATCCAAGTGAAGTGTTACATTACCGCCAAACTTTATTCTTTACACTTTATTATTTTCTTTACACTTCAGTCTTCAGATTCCGACCAGCTTTATTCCAGTGCTGACTCTTCTTCTTCTTCTTTGGTTGTTGTTGTTGTTGTTGTTGTTTTATGGCGGTTGGTATCCAAGTGAAGTGTTACATTACCGCCAAACTTTATTCTTTACACTTTATTATTTTCTTTACACTTCAGTCTTCAGATTCCGACCAGCTTTATTCCAGTGCTGACTCTTCTTCTTCTTCTTTGGTTGTTGTTGTTGTTGTTGTTGTTGTTGGCATCTTACTGACCGGTCATGTGACGGATCATGTGAAAAGAATGCGTGTGCACAGATTCCTTTCGGCTTTGATGCCATGGTCTTTGAAGACAGTGAAACATAAACGCAGTGGGAGAGTCTGCAGCGTGTGTGACGTGGTGGACCTGCAGTGGTCAAAATGATCCACAGTGATGAGAAGTAACGTGAGCGCGTCTTCTCTTTGTATCGCCCTCTTTACCGCAAGCGTCAATTCTGCGCGCTGTCCCAGAATTATGAGATATTACACATAAATATAATATATACAATACATATAATACATAAAGAAATATTTCCATGTGGGCTCTATTGAGGCAGTTTTTCTTTAAGACCTGACTGAAACTGAATTTAGTGTTAGAACAGTGACAACATAAAACTCTGAAATGCATTTAAATAACTCAACATTTTATTGTATATACATATAATCTGCACGTTTATTCTCTACAGTCTTTGTCTAAAAGTAGTTTCTGTTCGTAAGCTTTTGTGTGTCGCTTTTCGTAAACTAAGAAAAAATAATACTGTACACTGTAACAATTAAGACTCGAGCTAAAGAAAAAAAAGCGTATTGAAATTATTGAAGTCTACAGTTAAAAACGACAGCAGTTTTATATTGTATACAGATTTCTACTGTAAAATATGATTTATGTGTTATTTAAATCCCAGCTTTATTGTCCCGGTTGTGTGATTTCCAGAGTCTATTGAACGCGCCGTGACGTCAGCCCCGTCAGCTGAGGGAGGAACGGCGACAGAAGTAAACCAGGAAACGGAGGCTAAAGCGAGCTACCGTCCCGATCCCGAGCCCCAAACACGGCTTCTACCACGGCCTGACCGCCGACACTTCTATACTTTTCCACTAGCTTTACATTAAACGGCGCCATGGCTTCGCTTTTCAAGAAGAAGACTGTAGACGGTGAGTTTGCGCGGCGTCAGAAGCTAGCTAGAGTTGTTTTTAGCACTGTGGGCAGAATTCAGACTTGTTCCTGTGATTGTCATGTTGCTTTTTTTAACACTTGTCTGACCTGTTTTAGCTCGAGTCACAAATCCTGGCTGAAAACTAGGCCGAAACTGGCTGTAGACTGAAGCTAATAACTCAAGAGATCTGAATTAATTGTGTTGTGACAAAAAAAAAAGTCAAAAACATTTATTTTGACGTGGTTTTGTCACCGTGAAACTCGACAATCACGTTAATATATGTTAGCTATTGTTCAGTCTTTCTGTTGACGAGATCTGTCGAAACTACCAGCAAAAATGAGGTAATGAGTTGTATTAATAGTGTTTTACAGCTACATCTAGGCTATAAAAACACCTGATGTATCATGGAAAATGTCAAAATTAATGACACTATTCTACACGTTGATCCAAAATGGTTGAATTAAAACTGTAAATTATATATTCTGTATTGAGCTAAAACATAATAGACATTCCCCCACATTTGTCACACACTTGACTTTCCACTTTTGGCGTTACTCATATTTTGTCTTGCTGTCAGCCCTAAGTAAGTATGTTAATTTAGCTCATTTCGGCTCTTGTCAAAAAATGTTAAAAGACCAGTCCAAATCTTTTGACTCCGTCTCCAGGCGAAGTCATCATCGCCATTACAAGGTCAAACGGAGCACTTAATAAATGTCCCGGGTCTGAGATGAAAGTCCTGAAGGCGGTCTGGGCTGTGAAGTGGAGAAACATGGCCGACCTGCTGTGCATTGTAGTGTTGTCATTTTAAACATTTCCCGTTTTTGCTTGTTGGAGCCTTCCACCTGCCTGCTCCTCCCATCACTGTCACGTTCCAGTTCCACTCGCTCCGCACAAACTTACCGAAGCTGCATCCGAAGCCTCTCCTCTCTGCGATGCTTCGACATCCCTCCATCCCTCCATCTCTCCATCGCTCCATCGCTCCATCTCTCCATCGCTCCATCTCTCCATCGCTCCATCTCCGTCTCTCGTTGGTTTCATATTTCCTCCGTTTTTTGGCGTTTTAGGTGAATCGGCAGGTGCGAAGTGGTTATTCGGCGAAAAAAGAAGTCATGGGGGGGGGTTTTTGAGATCGCACTTATTTGTAGGACGATATCCCTCCCACTTTGAAACGTTGGCGTCGCGTCACCGTTTACGTGTACTATCGTGTCATACTTGGGATATTTTTACACTTTCTGGTTGAGTTCATAAAAGAACTGCTTTTCAGCCCGGTGAAACTTGCGATGGGTTTGTACAACTGTTTGATTTTGTGGCTCACGCATTTTGGGAGTTCTTGTCCTCGATCGTCTTCACTGGCTTTTATTTATTTATTTAAAATACTTTTGTACAGTTTCTTTTATAAGTTACATTTCTTTCTTTTTTTTTTGAATTATTTACATTTTTACGTACTACTTTTTTATTATTTTCATTTTTTCTTCTAACTTTCTTCTTTTTTTTAAAGGATTTATTTTTCGATATTCTTAACAACATGGCTCTTTCTATCTTTAATTCATAATTTATTTTACATTTTTATATGGATTTGAATCAGAATGTATGTAAGGGGATTCAGCCTCCTGTTTATTGGCCCCATTTTGAGAACTTTCAAAAGATATAATATTTAGTTGGTAATTGCTATGCCAACGATGCTACTTTTTCATCGTTCTATAACTCATGGATATTTGCTTTTACATAACTTCGGCTGTGTACTTCCCTTGGCTTATTGTTTGATTAGTTTTTTCGTGGACAATTAGTCATCGCTGTTGAAATAGACGAGTGTGGTCACATGTTATTTGGATTTCTCAGGGTGACCTCACACTTTTGCTCTAAACTGTGTCTGAACGTGCGCTACAAATCACTGAGGCATTTCAAACTCATGTGACTCTGAATAGGCGCAGTTTGGAGATGTTTTGTAGACCTTGCTCATGCGTTTCCAGCAGCTTGTGCACGGGAGCTTAAACCAAGCACATCTCTTGCTCTTAAACGCTCGTACTGTTTAATCTCGCCAATTAAGAGAATTCATTTTGAATAATTTGTCTTAAGATTTCCCCTCATTACGCTGCGCTTGTCAATTGGTTTCATAGAAATTTAGAAGGAAGAGTAAGAAAATATAATTGTTTGTTCATAATGGTTTCTTTCTTGCCTCTTCATACCTCTTTTTTATATCTCTTTTAACCTTAGAATTCACATATGAAAGTGATTAGACTTGATATATTACTTCTACTGTCTCTGATATATCACACTTTATGATGTCTTTCTATGGTCGGGAAAATACTACTTTTTATTGAAGTTAAAATGTTTCAAATTCATTGCTTTTTAATTAATTTATAGAATTTTAAGAGGAGTTCTGACTTTGGAGCTATACATTTGTCATTTTTTATATTGTATTAAATAGCACTGCTTAAAAATCCAACATGTTTTTTGAAATTTAGACGAAAACCATGTATTTGTTTTTATTACTAATTATTTGAATTAATTAATTTGAGAATTGTGATCGATCAGTACAAATATATATTTTTGTCATATTATCGCCGGTCCTAGTTTGAATGGAGATTTGTATATAGTAGTAGATGGTCAACAAATTCAAAGATATCTGGTTCAGCAGCTGTAATATAAAAGAATTATAAAATTAAATTATAATATAAATCCCTTGTCCTCCGCAGACGTTATAAAGGAGCAGTCGAAGGAGCTGCGCGGGACTCAGCGACAGATCACCAGAGACAGAACGGCACTGGAGAGGCAGGAGAAACAGATGGTGAGACACTAACGGCCTCCTCGCACTCCAAAACAGTCTTAATGTTCCCTATTGGCAAGTGGCAAAGTGTGTTATCATTGTGGTGCTACTATGACCTCCTGGGGCTGTGCAATAGAATGAGTTTTAATCATGACTACGACTGAAATCAAATCTCAAATCAATTATTGCCCTTTAAACGGATGATTTTCTTCCCTTCTAAACCTGGTGGAAAGCGGCTTGTCTGATTCATAACATGACTGCACAATTATAATAAGTCTGTACTAGCTCCACAGTTTATCTCCTGACGGTTCATAAATGTTTTGAATTTGATGATGTAATTTCTAACCCAAATATTTATGATTATGATTTTGTTTTTCTATTAATCACCCACGTTTTCTATGTTCTATTCAGAGGACTAAATGTATGAGATTTTATCCATCCTAACCGTGTTCTGAAATTTATGTAATTTTTTTGTTTTGCAGTTCATATTTTAGTTTTCTCTCAAATGTGCCTCTGGACATGAGTAAAATGTGCAAGTAACAATTACTTTAGTAGTCGACTAATCGGGATCAGCAATTATTTCTTCTATTACTCGACTTGTCAGACGATTATTTCTTTTATACATAGGAATACTCTTTTTAAAGGAATAATAGAGGATTTTTGGTGTGCAATCTAAGTCTCATTTCCTCGTGGCGTGCACTGAACTACATGTCAATCATTGCGTGCTACTGCACACCTGCAGCCTCGTTCTGGCTCGTTCCCAGGATAGCAGTACGTTTCCCTGGCTGCACATGCGTGGTTGATATGTCGGTGTGTGTTTAGCGAGTTTCTTCAGTGTACAATATAAAATGACGACAGAGAAAGACTGTGTTCGAGCGCAGAAGAGACGAGAGAAGCGATGCGAT
This sequence comes from Eucyclogobius newberryi, assembly GCF_026437365.1. Lineage (NCBI taxonomy): Eukaryota > Metazoa > Chordata > Actinopteri > Gobiiformes > Gobiidae > Eucyclogobius > Eucyclogobius newberryi. The sequence continues at coordinate 24,647,375 of NW_027315768.1, forward strand.
CCGTCGTGCTAATAAACAAACGCACGTGTAGCAGCGGGGCTGTTGCAGGCTTCAGCAAAAGGTTTGATGGTAGACTTGGAAACAACAGGAGGGTGGGCGGTGAGTGCGCATTTTGAAAAAGGGACTAACAGTCGCTTGAGTTCTCAAATTGGCAAAAAAATCCTCTATTCCCTTAAACAAATATGGTGACTAGAGGCTTCTACTTTTGAGAATATTTACGAATGAAGTGTATTATTGAGGACAATTTTGATTTACCGTAGTAATACTTTCTTTGTTATAAAGGTATTTTTTATGTGTTTTTGGGTCTGAATAGTCCAGATAACAATTCTTTTCAATAGTAGACTAGTCACGATCAGTCAATGAATGGTTGCAGCCCCACACTGTACTGAATCTTAATTTTTATTTCTCAATCTCTGAGATATTAATCCAATATTGTTCTGCTTTTACACACATACTTGAACTTGAGCATTTTCCCCAGATTTCCTTCTTATTGCATCAACGCTGATCCGCCTGCGTGTACTTCCTGCATCTTGGGCTAAATGGGACTAATGTGCAGCGATGATGGAGCTGGCTGGGTGGTTTAGCTCGAGGCAATATCTTCTCCCTTTAGTGTCCGTACATAGACACAATGATGAACAGTGAGATGAAAGAGCTGCAGTGTCCTCTAGCCTCTGTTGTAGTAAGTAAATATGATACAGGACATAATTACCTCCCCGGGGAAGCAGATTTTATTCCTCATTAATGTTTTCTGCTAATTAGTTGATTTTTTTTTCTCCTCCGAGCTTTGTTGCACATTTTGAATGAAAAACTCCTTTCGCTGTGATTTGGAAATGACCTAAATTTGCAGTTAAGCACTTGCTGTCGAGGCAGTCAGTTTGGTGTGTGTGGAAGAACAATCAAAGACTCGCACACAAACGGTGGTAGAGAGAGAGAAGTGGCCGCGGCGCTCACTCACACTCACGTTTAATTGGTAATTTTACAGATGATTATTAACCCAGCGAGCGATGACACGCTCCAAATTGTTATGGAGAGAAATTATGTCTCTCGTAAGAGCACATTTTTTGAATAGCAGGAAACCAATTATTTCAATAATTTGTATTTTTGCTGTTGCTTAAAATTTGACTATTGTGGAAATATTGGCAACGTTTTGATTAGGGGATACACGATCCAGCATCTTCAGCTCCGATATCGATACTTGGACTTTGTGTATTTGATAAAACCCAATATCAATCGATACTAATTATTTCATTATGTTATTATGATGTTATATTCTGTGATCAGCAGATCTGTTTTTTTGACCAGTGGAATGCAGATGATGTTATTTCATCTTCATAACCATCAACTATGTATGAAAGGGAGATCTCACAAATGAAATGCATGTATTAAATCCAGTTGAGTTAGAAATGGTTATTTAAGTGCTCAAACAAATACGTTTTAAAAAATCTAATAAGTTGCCTTAATGACACTTTATGAATTGACACTGATTGGATGTTAATATTTATAAACTGTTTAACACTATTTTATGAGGGTTTCTTTACACTGAAATGTCAAATAAATTCAGATTTTCAAAACAAAATGATACTACAAATAATCTAAAATGATAAAGATGCAAAAGGTCAAAAATACCTTTTACAAATAGTAATAAAAACAGCAGCTTACTTAATACATCTTAACTAGTCAAAGTGGCTCAAAAAATATACTGTATTTTAACCAATTGTTGTTGAACCACTATTGCTTTAATTGTAAGTTGTTTTAGATTGTGCTAGCTCTAAGAAAAATGAAACAACAGAATCATTCTTATTCCGAGTTTGTCATGTTTCTCTCCTTTACGTTCTCCAGCCCTCACTTCCCCCCTCCTCCTCTTCCTCTTCCTCTTGTCTCTTCCTGACAGCGCTGTAAATAAGACGTTACTCCACATCAGCGACGGTCCCCCTGCTCTCCTCGTCGCCGCTTCTTTATTGCAAACATTGGTCTCCCAAATAAACATTAATATTGTCAGCTCTGTCGTCGCCGTTGTTAGTATTAGAGAAAGTGTTTGTTTGCAGGAAAAGTACAAAGTAGTGAGTGAGCAGCACCTATAGCTCGTCCCACTCCAGGCATAAATATTTGATGTTATATTCTGGAGATGCTTTCAGTGCATAGACATAAACAAATGCTGATGGGTCTGTGCTCGGGAGTAAACGCCGAGAGGACTGGCTCTGGTTCAGTGTGACCTGCAGCCCGATCGTTTTCTGAGGCTCATGTTACAAAAGGCCACGTTTGTCTAATTTAATTTTGTTTTTATTGATTGTTTCAGCAAATGATTACCGGCTAGTATTTGACCTAAACTGCACTCACAAGATCACAGGAGTTCAAAAAGTAATATTTATACACCACTACTTAAACACTGTGAAAAGTGTGTGTGTGTGTGTGAAACACTGTGAAAAGTGTGTGTGTGTCTGTGTGTGTCTGTGTGTGTGTGTGTGTGTGTGTTTTTGATTGATTGATTGATTGATTTCAGTCAGCCCCAGGTCCACTGTGAACCTTTGAAAATGAAGTAAGTTAATTAACAATGACTTGCTGGAGAACTGCGAGAAACTAGTCAAGTTTGTAATGTGCAAAAGTCCAAGTCGTTATTCTTATTCCTTACATTTAAATTGAGGCAGTGTGCAGTATCAGACAAGCACGTATTAGTAGTCAAGTAAAATGTTAAATGCCAGTCTTTTAAAAGTTGTTGGGGGTCCGAGTAATAAAACCTCTTCTCTCAGCTCATACTTGACAACTATTTCTATAATTGATTAGTTACGATTAGTCGATTAACTTGTTGCAGCCCTAAATTATTGTCTATTAATGCCAGTCTTTTAAAAGTCCAAAGCCTTGTTTAATTGCATTGGACTGGTTCAGTAATGGAATATAAATATCAGGACACGCATTATGCACCAAAATCTACAGTAATGGTGTGTTCGGTGTTCCCTTAACCCACAACTGCTTTTGCTTAACAAATTTCCCACCCAAATGACTGATTGTTGTTGTTGTTTTTTTCTCTTGTTCAGGAGGCGGAGATAAAGAAAATGGCCAAGAGCGGCAACCGAGAGGCCTGTAAGATCCTGGCCAAGCAGCTGGTGCAGCTGAGGAAGCAGAAGAACCGAACGTACGCCGTCAGCTCCAAAGTCACGTCCATGTCCACGCAAACCAAACTCATGAACTCACAGATGAAGATGGCCGGGGCGATGTCCTCCTCAGCCAAGGTGAGAACAAGTCTGCGATCAGAAATGTCGGATGATCGCACCTTTTTTAATAAGCTCAGATCATTAAAGGGGAAATCATCCGGTTTAACAGTGAATGAAAAGTGAAAAGCAAGCAATACATCCTTTTAAATCTCCCAACGTTTTCATATTTTGCAGAGGAATGTTCTGGTTGAATCCTCTTAGTTAGACACCAGTGGTTTTCTGATCCGATTTCAAAGTCAACCCAGTTTTATACAAGATCTGTGGCTGGTAGTGTTTCGCTCGAGCGACGGCCGATAGCGACAGCCATGAATGTTTTGAGAATTTTTCCAAGGACGATTATATTTGTAATGCATCAGAAAGGTGCCAAATTGTGGCCGTTTAACTATGGACTGAGAAGGGAAACACAAACATGCAGAAATACATACTAGGGATGTCATGGTGTCAAATTTGAGTGTCAAATGCTTATTGTGAGAAAAAGGGATTTAACTATTATTCACGGTTTTCTCTGTGAAATCCCGTCTAACGCATGACTATGTCTCAAGTTTGTGACCAGCTTTATGAAATTGAACTGTCTGAATGACAAAGTCAAGTAAATGTGACAAAAACGGCCAGATAAAAAAAGTAATTGTATATCTTTCTTTTTCATTAAATTAAAACTACTTAAATTTGTAAAATAGTCACAATTATACATTTTCATTTCTTACATTTATATTGTGACCTTTACGATTATCGATGAAACGCATCATTTTGACATCCATACAATCTACCTTTGTCTAGAAGATTACCAATCAAGAAAATCAATGTTCTTTTCATCTTTTTGTACAATTTAAAAAGGATTTCCTGTTGCCAATATAACACCCTCTATTCATTTGTTTTTGCCATTAAAAACCACACTTAACGCTTTCCGACTTGCACACAATTGTAAGTTCTGACTCAACACTTGACCATATTAAACATATTTAATCCAACTTTATTTGGACAACACATTTTACCAACACAAAGTCTCCAAGTCCTGCTCAGAGTACAACACATGCACTAGTAAAATGGATTAAAAAAATGAATAAATAAAAGAGTAAAGATCTGGCTGATCAGTGTTACAGTGATGGAGATGTGTAGAGATGAAAGCACGGATCAGCCTCTCCAGGTGATGTCATTGATTTATTATGGACATTATTGAGCAACTATGACTTCCTTTGCCCCGCCGTCAACAATCAACAATGACAACACTGACTACAGTCGCTTGGAAACTTGCCCTGTTGCTCCACAGCTCCAGGTCTCTAGAGTTTATCAGCGACTTCCAGTGTCAAGTACTTTATTGTCATGATGTTGATGTATTTTCTATTTGTGGTGGATTTGTTAATGAAGTGTGTGAGGAAGTAAAAGGCCTGAAGCCGAGCACAGCCAAGAGGTCAGAGGTCAAATATAATTAGACTCCAAACTAATGGAGTGGAGATAATGTGCTAATAGTGATGTCAAACTGACTGCTTTTGTGGTAAATGTAATGACGTTTGTCTCCTTCTGGTGACTCATTGTTGTTTAAATCGCTCAAAGAAATGATTATTAGAATTGCTGATACTTTAAAAATGTTAAGGATATTACGGTAATATTTATTCATGTTGATATTATGAAAAAGTTGAACACAGATCTAGAAGAGAACATCATGGATAAAGAAGTAGCTTTTTATTGCACAACCTGGTGATAAAATGGTGAATGTCTTTGTTGGCGATTTTCATGATTATTCAAAATGTATCACGAACAATTGTTTTAGGACAGCAACTAACACATATTTTAGTAATTGATTGGTCTAGCGATTATTCTTTTGATTAATTGATAAGTTGTTTAGAATGTGGAAGGCCCGTGAATATGAGATATGAGATTATTATTTTTAAAGCTGAACTGAATCCAGTGGGGAATATTTACAGACAAAAGGGTATTTTCATCATAAACACAACATTTACATATTTATGTAATGCTTGCTCTGTCCGAGTAATAAAACCTCTTCTCTCAGCTCATACTTGACAACTATTTCTATAATCGATTAGTTACGATTAGTCGATTAACTTGTTGCAGCCCTATATTATTGTCTATTATTTTTCATCGTCCCATCGGTTCAACTTCACTTTTCAAGGCTTTGTTGAGAGGAAATAATGTAAACGCTCAAAATTATTATTATTTAATGTTACTTTATTACTTTGGCTTTTAATCTGCCAGTTGAAAATATAGTTCAGAATATCAAACTATTTGGTAATGTGTGATTTTGTAAAAAGTAATTGATAATTCTAATTTAAAAGAGCTCTAAATCAATAATAAATATCATCTCATTTTCTGCTGACCCAGGACAGGAATGAGATCTATCATTTGTGAGACGGTCTTTGTTATGCTAATGTAACAGTGGAAACGACCCGACCGACTTTAGCCTAGAAAACCACGGAATTATTAACAAATTTGTGTTGACGCGAAACTATTTGACTCACCCTACAGACGATGGCGGCAGTGAACAAAAAGATGGACCCACAGAAGACGCTGAAGACCATGCAGGACTTCCAGAAGGAGAACATGAAGATGGGCATGACCGAAGACATGAGTAAGCAAAAAAACACACACACACACGCGCACGGACACACACACACAGAGCAAGTGTTTTGAGAACCGGACAAACCCGACCGTCGGGATTCCCCTCCGTGTTTGTGTGGACAAAGACGTGTGCGCATAAGGAGAGGCAACAATATGTGTAGCGGGAAAAGGAAAAGATTTATAGACACGCTTTGGACTAGAAAATGGCTGCGAAATCAACAGAAATCAGCAAATTGTTGATATGAAAGACCCAGCTTTTTATAGCTATCAAAGCATGGGAGAAAAAATAAACAAAGCTTCTACTCTTGGCATAGTTATCATGTTATTATCGCAGTATTAATGCCTTATAATTACATTTTTATTGTAAGGAATTGGCTCAATACTGATTTCTATTCCACAGTGATGATGAAAACCGCTCTTTTTAGAAACTAGAATGTTCTTTTATCATAACACAATAGCTCTTTCTTTAATGTGGATCAACGCTCTCATTTTGTCCTGTTTTTGTCATAGTTCCAGTATCGACACTTGTTTAAATTAGTATTTAGTTTCAATTCCAGATGCAAGATCGATACTAAAACTAGTATCAATTAGTATCTAGGTATGATACATTTGACAACACGACATTGTACTAATCATTGTTTCCCCCCTGTTCAGTCAATGACACTTTGGATGACATTTTTGATGAATCTGATGATGAAGACGAAAGCCAGGGCATCGTGGATCAGGTCCTGGACGAGATCGGCATCGAGATCTCAGGAAAGGTATTAATAAAACCTTACCACTTGAGATGGATTTGTCATTTGCTTGTTCTTTTATTAAATACACATAATTACAATCACATTACATTTATACTTGCAGAAATTAGCCTTTACAATGTGGTGTAATATTAAATGATGCTTGATTAATTAATCAATAGGAAAAAAACTGCAAAAACAAGCCCTTATTTAAAAAAGGACTATATAATATTCCTAGGCTTTTATGGATGATTGCAAACAATTATTGAAACATGAGTACATAGAAACAACAGGAAAGGTGATTAAAACTGATTAAATACAGCAATGACTGATTGACTGATTAAATACAGCAAATATTGATCATAAAGGCAAAGATTTAATTCACTCTAATTGTTCTTTATTAATAACTAGAGCTGACTTGAGTACAGTGTGGCCTGAGAAGAGTCACTTCTTAAACACAGCGGGTAAATCCTACAAGCCTTTCAGTGGCTGCAGTTTAATGTGCAGCAGCTGCCACACGGTGGGGCTCGCCTTCAGCTCCTCACAGTCACTCGCTCGTCCATCTGCTGCGTGTCTGGCTCCCCCTGGGGGCTCGCATGAGTTATTACCTCTCACCACACGCTGCATTGTGCCACAAATTGTCCCATAAACAAGCCCACAGCTGGAGACAGCAAACACACGGAGCAATGTGAGATGGAGGGTGTTCAGACCCGAGTTTAGGTTCTATTTGCACAAGTGCAATTAAACAGAAAGCTTAATTAAGCCTCCAGCTAAACACAAATACTGCTTACTATCACCAGCTCCTCCATATGTGCACTTTATTGTTCATTGTGGTGCATCTAAACTGCAAACTTGCTCTGTGAAATGCTAGTCTACTTTTAATTATGATTTTACTGGGCACAATTAAGTTTTGCAAGAGCTAAACTTTATTGTTTAGAAGCTTTTCAGTTAAATTGTTCCTACACATTTTTTGTTGTTGTAAAAGTGTAACATTTCTTCTCATTGTAAACACAAAACGTTTTACTTTCATCCCGTGTTTTTACACTTTCTTTTGTACGATGAAATCAAATCTCTTGGAAAAACGAATCATATTTATTCTTTGTAAACACCTATGTGTAAAAGTGTTTTGTTATAAGTTTTATCTTTCTCTTGATAATATTTCTTATGATTTGAGGAAAATTCTTTTAAGAAACATTTTCATTTTCTCTTGTGCGCGAATATGAAACTTCTAATAATCAATTTCACGTTTAATTTTTGCTATTTTTCCTCCCCCAAAAAATGTAACATTTAAATTTAATTTAAAATTCAAAACGCTCAAAACAAATGAGCCGGATCTGAACTAATCAATTCACTCCATTGTTTGGGTGTCAATCTCCCAGGCTCTTCTGCACGGAATATTTTGACCCTTCTTTCTTTCTGTCTCTTGAGGTTTTAATAAATGTAACTGTTTTCTTCATGCATATTCAGTCACAATGTCTGATCTTTTGCTCTGCTTGCGTGTGATGGCAGATGGCACGAACTCCAGCTGCAGGAAAGAGTCTCCCGAGCGCCGCCGCCTCTTCCAAAACCACCATTTCAGACGAGGAGATCGAGAGGCACCTCCGAGCTCTGGGAGTTGACTAATGACACCCATTCAGTGTAGAAATGTCCAAATGAAACCCATATTAACACGCATTCAAACAGACTGTGTGAGACGCTCCTGATTGGTTGAAGACGGGACAGTTTTAACGACAGCTGCAACACAAAGCAATTACATTTTACACTGGGGCATGTGGACATTTATGACATTAGACTTAATTGACATGTTCTGGGGTGGATTTTCACGCAAATGAATCAAAAAGCTCGTTCAGGGGTAAATTCTTCTTTCATTAAGTTACGAAAACGTATATATATATATATAAAAAATGGCTGAAATCTTCTAATGCTTTTCGACCTTTTGTTGGACTCTATGGATCTTGTCTCAAAAAAACTTTAAAGGTGTACTGTGTAACTTTTCTATCTGGTGGGTGGTCCCGCTCCGTAACTTTCTTGTTCCTTGACTTCGCCCAGAATGTTCCCCTGTATGGCATTAAACTTGTTTGCTCAATTGCACTGCTTTAATTGCTCAAAAATGCCTTAAAATATGCCTTCTTACTGTGAGCGAGATCGTCTCTCCACAGATCTGACCTGTAAACATGCCTGCAGCTGTATTTCACTTACTTCACGCTTGTTTGATGATTCATGGTCAGAAAGTCTCCTCTGAGCTGCTTTTTAAGTTCATAAATCATCACCAGACTCGTTCTGAGCTTTTCTACCCTCAAATCGCCTTCACTACATCTGAGTGCTTGTATGAGCATGTCGGAGGCAAGCTAGCATTTGTTAATCTCACCCATGTAATTCCCTCTGCAGCCAGTAGATGGAGCTCAGTCAATCCCTGCCACGGGAAGAACCAGACTTTTATTTATTTTTGTACATTTAAAACTAAAGTAAAAGTACTGAAGAGTATGTTTACAGGCCAGTAACACTACACATAA
>NW_027315768.1:24661404-24686404 GCF_026437365.1 Eucyclogobius newberryi
ACAAACCTAACACACTAGATATATGATAAACATTACATACCTGATAGTTGTCCTTCGTTTCCTCTTCCTTTCATTCATTCCCACTTTGTCACTGTACAGAGCTGCAGAAGGAGAACAAACACAATCATTAACACAGGCGTTTGGCAAAACTACAAAGACAGATGGCTGTACAAGGCAAAAACCTCTTAAATCACAACAATACCTTATCTTAGGGGGGATTATGGGTAAAATGAGTGGGATTAAGCATCTTCACGTGTGTTTTCATCTCACCACCAGCCAGCTCCGCCTCGTCCAGCCACTTCTCCAGGATGGCCTTGAGTTTACAGGCGTTTTTGAAGCTGAGTTGAAGGTTCTCGAAGCGGCAGATGGTGGTCTGACTGAACTCGGACCCGTGCACTGCTGCCAGCGCTTCTCCCACGTTGGTCTGAGTGTAGCCTGTGGGGAAAGGGATCGTAACGGACTGTGAAGGTGCTATTCTAATGTAAAAGCACAAGAACAGCGCTCTCCTCACGTAGAATCGAAACTCACAAAGTACAGTGAAGACAGTGTAGCATTTTTTGGGGGTAAATTGTTGATTTTTAAACTTGAACAGAAGGATTTTTGGCTTAGACCCGATTCTGGCTGCAAGTTATGCTTTGATGGACAACATAAATAAGAATGTTTTACTTTGAAATGACGTGTTGACAGAATTCTAAGGCAGAATTTGCTGTGAGATTGTAAATGTTTTGGCCTGGTTTATGCTGAATATCTTCCTAATTAATCCACATAAAACAAAAACTGGCACAAAGACAACATCTTGTCAACATCTTGCATAGACAAGGAAAAGATAAATCATTTCAATCTAAAAAAGGGGATTGTCAGTTGAAAGAATCCTACTGTGCGTTTTTGGAGCCGATTCTAAGCACATTATAATAAGGTTAAACATTTGTGGGTCATAAATCTGTATTTTTCATTCAAAAACAAGTCAATCCTTCTGAAATAACGTAATCAAATTCAAGAAAGTGAATTGTAAAATGACATTAACACTAGATTAGGTGTGTCACTGTCTACTTTATGCCAGTTTAGCCACTTGTTTTGTGCTTATATTTGTACATAAACCTACGATAATCAAAATCTTTCCTAAAATATCACCAAAATCTGACCATAACATGTTGAGTTTCATTAAAAAAAGAAGATAAAAACACCTCTGCTTGCTACAAAACCTCTCATAGTGGAATTAAGACAACTTCAAAGCACTCACCCAGCTTGATCCTCCTGATCTTAAAGTCGTTGGCAAACATCTCCAGCTCGCGGATCTGCGGGGAGTCCATGGCGGGGGCGTCTTCCTGCTCGCGGATGCTCTTCCTCGGGCCGTCCGGCTTCAGCTCGCCCCCCACAGCGGAGAGGGCCTCATCGGAGGAGAGCAGCGCCGGCGGCAGAGCGGAGAACCCGTGACTCAGGGCGCACGACCCGGTGCCCAGGCCGTGGTCCGGGAACTTGTAGAGGCAGGAGGTGAGCGACCCTGGGGAGGAAGAGAGGAGGGAGCTCAGAATGTGAAGGGAGACAAAACCATGTCAGAAGGGACTGAATGGACACCGCTCTGAGGACCAGTTTGGAACTTTCCGACAGCATTGGTTGAGCGCTTGTCCATTGATCATCCGCTCACACACATTCATACATCATGGTCGCTGTGTGTGAAGGGATGAGTGGTTTGTTGTGGATGTAGTGTCTGGAATTGTAGAAAATAGCTATAAAAATAAGTACTAGGACTGGGAGACACTTTGTTGACCAGTCTCCACAAATGAATCATGATTACTGCTTAAATCCAACATGTTTAATTCATATTTAATTTAAAATATTTGGTCTTTCACAGTATTTGAAAGACACAGCATTTGCTATTAATGGAATAATTTGAAATGGCAAAAATTGATTTCAATTTAAATGTATTGACACCAAAACCTTGTCATTTTAAAACCTTCTATATAATTCACACTTTATAGACTTCATAGTGGATCCGAGCAGCACATTTGAGACTCTCTCCTTGTGATGAAATGCTTTGTATTTCAGGTACTTTATTAATCCAGGGTGAGACTGGAACCTCACAAACAAGATGTAATCGCTCACATTCAACACATATCTTTACTCTGAACAAAAAGTAAACGGCCTCTGAAGATAAGAGTGTTACGCCTGAATGAGCATTTCATTCAGGCGTCACACTCTTATCTTTAGAGGCTTTTTACACAAACCTGGACTGACCCATCGGCCAATCACTGCACCTTCATTTAAAAGATTTTACTTTTTCCCAACATTTGAATATTATATGCAGCTTTAATCGGCACAGTTTTTGTCTGCTAATTGCTCTACTTTATTCACATTCATCTGAACTAGAGGCAGACGGCTTGTTTTTTGACATTTAACACTTTCCATAGCGTCTCGTGGGAGCTCCAGCTGCAGCTCCAGATAAGGCCCCGCACAAAACAACTTGATGATACAATGTAATCAAACATATTCATATTCAATGTAATGGATCAGCCGACCACAGCTTATGAAGTCAAACAGCTTTAGTCCTGATCGCTCTGGTGCTACAAACACGCCCAGGGTTCTTTTGATTTGGAATAAACTAAATCCATTCCTCTATGAAGGAATATCTTATGATTTGTTACTTCAACAGTTTTGAGTGTTTACTGAAATGTGGATTTAAATATAGAAAATAGGCCAGTTTCTGTCAAAAGTATTGATACCCACACGCTAATCAAGAATTTATAATGATAAGGGAGTGTTTACAGAGCCGAAACTGCCGTGTTATTATGTCTCGCGGCTCCTGAAACTGCTGCGAGATTTGACCGTTTTAGACCCCGCGGGGTAAAGGTTAGAGTTAGGGTTAGGGTTAAGGTTAGGGTTAGGGTTAGGGTTAGGGTTAGGGTTAGGGTTAGGGTTAGGGTTAAGGTTAAGGTTAGGGTTAGGGTTAGGGTTAGGGTTAGGGTTAAGGTTAGAGTTAGGGTTAGGGTTAGGGTTAAGGTTAAGGTTAGGGTTAGGGTTAAGGTTAGGGTTAGGGTTAGGGTTAGGGTTAGGGTTAGGGTTAAGGTTAAGGTTAAGGTTAGGGTTAGGGTTAGGGTTAAGGTTAAGGTTAGGGTTAGGGTTAAGGTTAAGGTTAGGGTTAGGGTTAGGGTTAGGGTTAGGGTTAGGGTTAGGGTTAAGGTTAAGGTTAGGGTTAGAGTTAGAGTTAGGGTTAGGGTTAGGGTTAGGGTTAGGGTTAAGGTTAAGGTTAGGGTTAGGGTTAAGGTTAAGGTTAGGGTTAGGGTTAGGGTTAAGGTTAAGGTTAGGGTTAGGGTTAGGGTTAAGGTTAAGGTTAAGGTTAAGGTTAGGGTTAGGGTTAGGGTTAAGGTTAAGGTTAGGGTTAGGGTTAGGGTTAAGGTTAGGGTTAGGGTTAAGGTTAGGGTTAGGGTTAAGGTTAAGGTTAGGGTTAGGGTTAGGGTTAGGGTTAGGGTTAGGGTTAGGGTTAGGGTTAAGGTTAAGGTTAAGGTTAGGGTTAGGGTTAGGGTTAGGGTTAAGGTTAAGGTTAGGGTTAGGGTTAGGTTTAAGGTTAAGGTTAGGGTTAGGGTTAGGGTTAAGGTTAAGGTTAAGGTTAGGGTTAGGGTTAGGGTTAAGGTTAAGGTTAGGGTTAGAGTTAGAGCTAGGGTTAGGGTTAGGGTTAGGGTTAAGGTTAGGGTTAGGGTTAAGGTTAAGGTTAGGGTTAGGGTTAAGGTTAAGGTTAGGGTTAGGGTTAAGGTTAAGGTTAGGGTTAGGGTTAGGGTTAGGGTTAAGGTTAGGGTTAGGGTTAGGGTTAGGGTTAAGGTTAGGGTTAAGGTTAGGGTAAGGGTTAGGGTTAGGGTTAGGGTTAGGGTCAGGGTCACGGTTAGGGTTAGAGTTAGGGTCAGGGTCAGGGTCAGGGTCAGGGTTAGGGTTAAGGTTAGGGTTAGGGTTAAGGTTAGGGTTAGGGTTAGGGTTAGGGTTAGGGTTAAGGTTAAGGTTAGGGTTAGGGTTAGGGTCAGAGTTAGAGTTAGAGTTAGGGTTAGGGTTAGAGTTAGGGTCAGAGTTAGCGTTAGGGTTAGGGTTAGGGTTAGGGTTAGAGTTAGGGTTAAGGTTAGGGTTAAGGTTAAGGTTAGGGTTAGGGTTAGGGTTAGGGTTAAGGTTAAGGTTAGGGTTAGGGTTAGGGTTAAGGTTAGGGTTAAGGTTAGGGTTAGAGTTAGGGTTAGGGTTAGAGTTAGGGTCAGAGTTAGAGTTAGGGTTAGGGTTAGGGTTAAGGTTAGGGTTAGAGTTAGGGTTAGGGTTAGAGTTAGGGTCAGAGTTAGAGTTAGGGTTAGGGTTAGGGTTAGAGTTAGGGTTAGGGTTAAGGTTAGGGTTAAGGTTAGGGTTAGGGTTAGAGTTAGGGTTAGAGTTAGGGTCAGAGTTAGAGTTAGGGTTAGGGTTAGGGTTAGAGTTAGGGTTAGAGTTAGAGTTAGAGTTAGGGTTAGGGTTAGGGTCAGAGTTAGGGTTAGGGTTAGGGTTAGGGTTAGAGTTAGAGTTAGGGTTAGGGTTAGGGTCAGAGTTAGAGTTAGGGTTAGGGTTAGGGTTAGGGTCAGAGTTAGAGTTAGAGTTAGGGTTAGGGTTAAGGTTAGGGTTAGGGTTAGGGTTAGGGTTAGGGTTAGGGTCAGAGTTAGAGTTAGGGTTAGGGTTAAGGTTAGGGTTAGGGTCAGAGTTAGCCATGAGGCTATATGGCATCCTGAAACTGCTGGGCTAGGGTTAGGGTTAGGGTTAGGGTTAGGGTTAGGGTTAGGGTCAGAGTTAGCCATGAGGCTATATGGCATCCTGAAACTGCTGGGCCATATGCTCTGCAGCCACGGCCAATAAAAAAAAACCTTTTCTGAAAGAATCAAGAAGGACCTTGATCTATAAGAAGTATAAGATCACAGGGCACTATTAAATAAGCTGCTATTATTTTGGGTTGAGAATTACATTCTGTTGTAGAAAAAGGTTTAAAATTGATCAGATGGAATCAAAACAAAAGTTCTTTCATACAGTCCATGAGTGTCATGTTGCACACCCTATTATCCAAAATCATACTAAAAGTATGTTCTAACATAATATGATCTGCAAATTAATTAATTAGGCCCGAGCGCCACAAGCTGGCGAGAGGCCTATTAATCTCGTAAGGCCGTGCGAAGCACGGCTGCGAAAGTGCGCACGTAGTGCGCACGAAATCGAGCGCGAAGCGCTCGCCCACTTCCAAACACTCACTAACGCACTCCTTCACTCATGCACGCCCCGTGCATACTAATTAGTAGTAGGAAAATGGAACATTACCGTTGTAAACGGGCGAAGCCCGTGCAAAAGTGCGCACTAAACGAGCACTTTACATTGAGATGACGACCGCGAAGCGGTCGTCATCCCCATATAAAGCACTCATTTGCATGTTCCGTGCATGTTCCGTGCATATAAGCATGTAATGCAAAAATGAACATTATTACTGTATAGAGGGCCAAAAACACAAAGTGGGCGGAGCCCACCCAAAATTAACGAAAGTACCCGTCAGTGACCAGGGACCCACACCATGAGGTAGGAAAGCGCGAGCGCTTTCCGAAAATGTATAGTTTATGATATTTGGAAAATGGGAAACATTGTTTTCGTATCGGAATATTATTCTTTCTTTCTTCTTCTCGGGACCAACCCCCCTATTTTTCACCCAGTGAACATTGACGAAAAGTCACAAAAATTTGCACACCTCTAAAAATCATGCCTCTCTACATTCTGGCTATTTCCCTTTTCTAAAATAAAAAAAAATTGGCGCGTCAGCGCCCCCAAATGTACCAAAAATGTATTGAGAGATGGGAAATGACCCAAAAAAAATCTGATCGTAGAATCATGAAATTTGGCGCAGAGGTAGATGGTGACAAGAGAAGTAAAAAATATTATTACGGCAACGCCGTCCGCCCAACCAAATGTCGACCATATTGCTTCAAAAATGGCTAAACATGACTTCGGAGTTTTTCCAAACGTCGTACTTTTACGAACTCCTCCCAGGGCGTTGGCCCTAAAAAGCTGAAATTTGGTGAAAATGCTACTGAGGAGTGGGACATCAAAAGTTATCCAAATTACATAGATACCTGTCACGGTCTCTGTGCGGCGAAGCCGCAAACTGTAGCAAGAATTTCAGAAATCTCCCAAATTTAACATTTCTGCCGTTTGCGCAGATAAAGTCCGAATTGCGTCAAATTAGAATCAGTTGTTAAACTTTTTGCCCTAAACTAACTTGAAGTGAAATAAATTAATTTGGAGCCACAGCGCCCCCTACAGATTTTATATGGAGGTTAAATGTTTAGTTTTGCCAAATTATATGAAATTTGACACACAACTCAATTTTAGAATCCCCATCAAAAAAGTCAATGAGACCCATGTCATAATTGTTATGGCTTTGCCGTAACGATGACCGAAACCTTCCATGTTTTTCCAATGGGGAAATCGCCAGAACATGTTTACACTTTAGACTTTCACAAACTCCTCTTAGGGCGTCAGCCCTATTAACCTGAAATTTGGTGAGACTCATCTTCAGGGGTGGACCATCAAAAGTTATCCACATTTTTATTCTAAGAGTCACGGTGTCTGTGCGGCAAAGCCGCACATTTTGCCAAGAATTCAAAATAAAATTGCTTTTTGATGGTAAAACAAAGGGGAGAAGATGTGACAGCGTCACAGATTCAGCAGTAGGCGTAATAAAAGGACAATTGGGGCGCGTTAGCGCCCCCTCCTCTTGCGGCGTGGCGGCGGCGTAGCGAGGGCCGATCATTGCCGCTTGCGGCTATATTTTAAGTTTTATTATTTTTTAAAAACCCTCCATTTTCCAAGGCCAATAGCTGTAACACTGTTTAATGCAACATCCCCCCCTGGTGTCTGCCCCTGTGAATCACACTCTGTACTCACATATCAGATATTATCAGATGCATAAAATGAATTTGTAGTTTAAACATTCGTCTTTATAAGACATTGAATAGAGCGGATGCACCTTGATCATCATCTCTCTTTGATATAGTTGAACAAATAAACTATTCCGCAAAGAAAACAAGATGAATATAATATAATCTGGGATGGCATTTGTTGAAAGGAGTTTTTGATTTTTTGTGTGATCAACAAATGCATTTAATTAACTTTAAACTAGCCTACATTCCAGATCATTTTCTACAGTAGCAGCACATTAATGTACAGTTGAGATTGGGACATTACAGATTGATTGACATTGATTTAATTTACAAAACAAAAGCTGCAAAGACCTTCTGTACATTAATACAAATACTTACGATATGAGCAACAACAATTAAAAGAGTCAAGTTCAATAGCTTCATTTTCCTGCAACTCTTCAATTTATCCATGTTTATTTAATAATCATTGTTCTTCCCACAGAGACGTGTAAAGTGTATGTGTAGGATACAGCGGTGCACACAGCCTTTGTGTCTTTGTTCATGGAGAGGGAAGATGCACAACCCCATTTCAAACAAACGTGAGCTGAGACATGGGGTTTGTGGACGTAACGGCGAGCTAATGGAGGAGTGGGGTCTGTGTGGGTCTTCACTGGAGTAAAACACAAATACAAATACACAAAAGGGCATATAAATATAGGCTGGATTAACACTCAGCTTGTAAGCTCTACACATGCACAGTTTTATTGCATTTATTCATAGAACTAATCACACCATGTTGATTTGTCTGAAAGTCCCGTTTATGAGTGAAGAAAATCTAGCACCGTTGCCATAGCAATTTGCAGTACAAAATATAAGTCTATTCTGGCTTTGAAATGGGATTCGAAATAAACAGTAAGTTAAAAGCCATGAGCAGAGTTTGTGCAGATGAGATCGCAACGTTTGTAATTTTGACTGTGAGTTTTTGTGGTGAATCATGAAATCTGTTCCTGAAAGAGCTCGAAACACGTCTAAACCTGAAAGAACTGCTACAGTCAACAACTAATATAAAGGTCTACAACGCTGATTGATGTTTAGTTGATTTTTGACATCTAATAAAAGCAAGTAACAGTAGTATAAAGCCAGATAAACCACTGCGATTTTGTGCTATTTATTACTTTACTGGACTTTGGGATCATGAATTATTACATTTCTCTTTTTAAATATGCTGTTCCTGAAACTGTTCATTGAGGAAAGTAAAGATCCGAGGTGATCTCCCCCAGTCGTTCCAAGCAACAACAAAGACACTTGATACAACAAATTGGAAACTGAAAGTGATTTTCAACAAGAAAAGACCAAAATGAGCCAAAAACCAAACCAAAATGCATTTATCGATTGATAAAAGAGCTATTCTTCAACGAGTATTATGTAACTTTTGTGTGTTCCACATTGTGGCATTAAACTATCACCAAGGAGACAAGCACCAGTTCAGGTTACAGGTCAGATCTATGGAGAGGTGACACTGCTCACAGTAAGAAAACATGTTTGTAACTGTATTTTTGAGCATTAAAACACATAATAAATTATTTTACAATCACATCTCCAGGAAGACAAACAGGTAGTGGACCCGCCCGCCAACAGGAAAGTGACATAATGCCCCTTTAAGGTTTAGTCTACAGTTATATGTCATTGGTTCATTGTTTCTGCTCCTCTTCATTCATCAACTGCTTTTCAATGAATGAAAAACTCTTTTACACAATCAATATTATTACAACATTGGACCTTTCTACAACAGCCACTATGATACAGTTATTCATATTATCGTGTCTCAATGAGTTCCGGACCGTCACAAGTCCTCTCCACGGTGGAAAGCCTCAGTGCGGGTGGTTGAACTTCAGGATTATTCATTGTGGTACAGTTGACACAGTGAGACCCGAGTCATTAAAAACGCTCCTGTCCGACTCTGGTAATTACTGCAGTTCCACTACAACCTCAGCCCCTGCGTTCAATCACTGCAGTCACACACCAAATCACCATTTTTGTACCATAATTTATGTTTCCTCGTTAGGTTCTTTACCATTTTATTAGCTTGGATTACGTCGGTCCTACATTAAACTAAAGAGTTCCTGCTTCCTGTAGGACCTTTCAACAATAACAGAGGCCAATTCCATTCAAGGGTTTCAGGCATAAGAATTCCTTCCAGGTTTGAAGGCTTCACCATGGCAACGGCCCTTCGTTGTTATAGCAATAGCACAATTCAAATACAAATATTGTATCTTTTCATTGAAAGGTCCTCACATCATCTTTTAATCAGGAAGGAATTATACATTTTCATGAAAAACCATGAATTGTATGCCTCATTGTTTTTCACCATTCCAAAGAGAGTATATTTTGTAATGAATTGTTAATTGCTACGACAACTGTCTTGATTTTTCATCATTCTGAACCAGATCGCTCCTTGCAATTAGTCAGAATGTAGGTCAGACAATAGATTTCAATTCCTCCACTTTTATTTCCAACATATTCCACACTATTTCATATCTATATCTATTTTTTTAACAAATGAGGCCAAGTAAATTGTGTGCCTTAAATGTAATAATCATTGGATAACAATCAAGGATAATTCAAATATTCATTTTATTTAATTCTAACTATGTCACAACTCGCTTTAACCACAAAATGCCACAAAAAGTAAAGTCATGTGTCTTTATTAATGAGTAAAACTTTGCACTACTGTCAGGATTTACAAACACAGTGGTACAATAGCAAAGAATAATGGAAAGAAGTAAATAAAAAAGCCTTGAAAACCACCAAAAATCTAAGATAAATATATACTAAAGTAAATATACTGCCAGGAGTTATTTTTGAACGAACGTTAAGTTTAGTATTTAAAACATTCAAATCTCCATTGGCTTAATTTAACAGCAAATACTAGATAATGGATTTGACGACACAATTCGGATCTTTATTGATACTTAACCTAATAAGTTGTGTTTGAAGTCATTCTTTCAGTATTTCACTCACGTGGACACCTCACTGCTTTATTAAAGTCTGGCTCTAGAATCCAGAGGACGTTTTCATTTAACCGGTGCAAATGTTAATTAAGGCTGAAATAAAGGCTGCAGTGATGCCACAACTTATGTCATGAGAAGATCAGATCAGATGACAGCACTTTTGAATTGGGTTTGTCGAGTGGAATAACTTTTGTTCAGGGTTAGGGTTACTTTTGTGCAATTTAAAGTGGATTCTGTAACATAATGGTTTGTTTTAGTAGCTAATTTGGTCGAGCATTTACCCCCGAACTAGATGTTCTCCTTGATTACAAGTTGAGACCTGGATCTCATGTAGCATGTAGTTTTTGGTTTCAATATAATTTAATACTTTATTGAAGATAATTATTTAGAAACAAACTGTGTTGATCATGTTGAAAAGCATGAACATTGAGACATAAAAAGAAAGGAAGAAAAATGCAAAATTTACCACAAAATATAATCAATCAAATGTAATTAGTCAACAAATGAGCACATTCACTCTGTTTTGGGCCCAGTTTGAGTCCTATATAGATTTGGTTTAGTCTCATTCTAGTTTAGTCTTGGGCTGTGCCATTAATCAAATTTGAATTGAGATTGAGATTCAGTCAGTTCTATATTGATTAGCCGGGTGCTTTTTAATGGAGAGGTCCACAGCCAATCCGGTCAGTAAAAGCGTGTGCAGCACATTAGTCCCCTGTTAAATGTTTGTTTTGTTCATGTTCAAGGCCAGTTGTATTCATTTTTAATAAGAAAAAAACATGATACAAGGGATAAAATATGATTAAATGTACATGTTTTTGTTTGTTTGCTTGTTTGTCATATTGCTCAGTCGTAAGTCTTGGTTTAGTTCCAGGTTTGGTCCTATGTTTGGACCAGTTTTTAACATCTCTTTCTGCTTCCTCTGTACATTCCCCTGTGTAAGTCCATGGCTTTTATTATTAGCTCTATTGTTCTTGACCACTCTCTGTGTGGTCAGTGTGATGCAGGTCTATAGAGTCTGTAAGCAGCGTCCAAAACAACACCTACAACATGTGAGTCATTACCGCTTTGCTGACTGAGTACATCCACTACTCTCCAATAGAACAGTGACGTTAAAAGTGAAATATTTTTACTTCAACCATAAATGTACAGTATACTGCAGTTTCATTGATTACACTGAGATAATATAAACAGTTGGTGGGCTTGTCTTTTGTATTCAGGAAACATTCAGATTTAGTTTTTTTTATACTTTCTTGGTCAACAATACTCACTCCCACCACAAGAGGCCAGTAACGAAACAAAAGATTATTGTAAGACGTTGAGTATTTGAGTCCACAGATCCAACTTTGACTTTTAAAAGTTTCCAAACCGGGAAATGTAACTTTGAAGAGCCGGTAATCAAGTCTAAATGGATTCACGTTGCATCCATAGAAACACACATGGTGCTAATTGACTGTCCCTGATGTGTGTTTTTTTACCTTGCAGTGGGTTGGTGGCGCTGACCATGTTGGGGTGAGGCACGGCGCAGGTCTGGAGGATCCGAGTCTGAGAAATACTGGCCGAGAGCATCTCCTGAGCTGCACATAATATGTGGTAATAACATGTGATTATCCCCTCCAGCTCTGCCATCCACAGGTACAGATTAGGCCACATGTGCCTCACCTGTCATCATGCCGTAGGCCTGCTGGTTGCTGTAGTGACAGGGGGTGACGGGGTAGTGTAGGCTCGGGGGTGCGTTTCCGAGGGGCGCGGAGAGGTGCATGTGGGAGCGTTTGGACGACTGACCCAAGGACAGTCCTGAAGGAAAAAAACAAGATAATATTAGATTTTTTTCTGTTTGTTTAAAGAAGAACAATTCGCAGTTGTAAATTATTATATATTTTGTTCTCATAGGATGTCAATATTATTTGATAGCTTGACAATAGTTATTATTCATGTGCACAATACATTAATAACAATTAAATCTACAGTATTTTCAAAAAAGTATACCTATGATGGAAAGTATTTTTTCTTGAGCTTTGTTATGTCAAAATATCAATACATTCTCATTCAGACTGCTACATTTCACAAGGTTTGTCATTCACTTAAGGAATGGTAACATAATGGAGAATGAACATGAAGTAAGCATTTAAATGTTGTTTTTATCATGGTTTCAAAAATAGAGAATATTCAAAAATATAGCCGCAAGCGGCAATGATCGGCCCTCGCCACACCGCCGCCACGCCGCAAGAGGAGGGGGCGCTAACGCCTTTTATTACGCCTACTGCTGAATCTGTGACGCTGTCACATCTTCTCCCCTTTGTTTTACCATCAAAAAGCAATTTTATTTAGAATTCTTGGCAAAATGTGCGGCTTTGCCGCACAGACACCGTGACTCTTTGAATAAAAATGTGGATAACTTTTGATGGTCCACCCCTGAAGATGAGTCTCACCAAATTTCAGGTTAATAGGGCTGACGCCCTGAGGGGGAGGAGTTGGTGAAAGTCTAAAGTGTAAACATGTTCTGGTGATTTCCCCATTGGAATAACATGGGAGGTTTCGGTCATAGCTACAGCAAAGCCATAACGATTATGACATGGGTCTCATTTACTTTTTTGATGGGGATGCCAAAATTGAGTTTTGTGTCAAATTTCAGATAATTTCGCAAAACTAAACATTTAACCTTCATATAAAATCTGTAGGGGGCGCTGTGGCGCAAAATTAATTTATTTCACTTCAAGTAGGTTTAGGGCAAAGAGTTTAACAACTGATTGTAATTTGACGCAATTCAGACTTTATCTGCGCAAACGGCAGAAATGTTAAATTGGGGAGATTTCTGAAATTCTAGCTACAGTTTGCGGCTTCGCCGCACAGAGACCGTGACAGGTATCAATGTAATTTGAATAACTTTTGATGTCCCACTCCTCAGTAGCATTTTCACCAAATTTCAGCTTTTTAGAGCCAACGCCCTGGGAGGAGTTCGTAAAAGTACGACGTTTGGAAAAACTCACGAGTCATGCTTAGCCATTTTTGAAGCAATATGGCCGACATTTGGTTGGGCGGACGGCGTTGCCGTAATAATATTTTTTACTTCTCTTGTCACCATCTACCTCTGCGCCAAATTTCATGATTCTACGATCAGATTTTTTTTGGGTCATTTCCTATCTCTCAATGCATTTTTGGTACATTTGGGGGCGCTGACGCGCCAATTTTTTTTTATTTTAGAAAAGGGAAATAGCCAGAATGTAGAGAGGCACGATTTTTAGAGGTGTGCAAATTTTTGTGACTTTTCGTCATTGTTCACTGGGTAAAAAATAGGGGGGTTGGTCCCGAGAAGAAAGAAAGAAGAAAGAAGAAAGAATTAAAGCCGCAAGCGGCATCCAACGGCCCTCGCGGGCCGCCGGCCTTCCGACTCTGCGCTTTCGACTTGATAAAGATGGCCCCCTTATTGTGTGTTGAATTAAAAAAGAACTTGACAGACGGCGACACATTGGACATGGCCAATCCAGTGCAAATGAACACAAGTGTCAGTCAAATTTGCTGCGCCGCCGCACAGAGACCGTAGCACTTAGAATATAAATATGGATAACTTTTGATGCCGCGCTTGTGTAGATCATATTCCCAAAGTAAAGCTTGATCGAGCTATTGCCCACGGAGGAGTTTGTTAAAGTGTGAAGCATAAATGTGAACATTTCAAAGATTTGGCGTTTTCCCATTTGTGACAGTATATTTGCAGCTCCACAGCACAGAGACCGTAGCACTTAAAATCAAAATATGACTAACTTTTGATGCCCCGTTTGTGTAGATGATTTTCCCCAAATATGAGCTTGATCGGGCAATCGGCCTAGGAGGAGTTCGTTAAAGTGTGAAGCGTAAAAATGTGGTGATTTTAGAGATTTCACTGTTTTCCCATTTCTGACATATATTTGCGGGTCCGCCACACAGAGACCGTAGCACTTAAAATCAAAATTTGACTAACTTTTGATGCCCCGCTTGTGTAGATGATTTTCCCCAAATATGAGTTTGATCGGACAATCGCCCTAGGAGGAGTTTGTTAAAGTGTGAAGCGTAAAAATGTGGTGATTTGAGCGATTCTGCAATTTTCCCAACATGGGATAACATGGGATGTTTCTGTCATCGCTACGGTTACGCCGTACAAAATATGACTTTGGCTCTCATACTTTTATGATCAGGATGGCAAATTAGAATTTTGTTCAAAATATCATGTCATTTGGAAAAACTCTATTGTTTATAGGCCACTCTGAAGGCCAAATAGTCAGAATTCAGGGAAACGTTTGCGGCTCCGTCGCACAGAGACCGTAAAAGTTATCCTTAAAATTTGGATAACTTTAGATGCTCCACTTGTCTAGAGGACGTACACCGATTTAGAAGTTGGCGGGCAAAACGCACTAGGAGGAGTTTGTTAAAGTGTAAAACATAAAAATGTGGTAATTTGAGAGATTTTGCGGTTTTCCCATAGGGATAACATGGGAGGTTTCTGTCATCGCTACGACTACGCCGTAAAAATTAAGGAATTTGTCTCATTGGCTTTTTTGATCGGGATGGCCAAATAGAATTTTGGGTAAAGTTTAGAACATTTTGGTAAAACTAATTTTTGACCTTCAATGTTAATTTAAAGGTCACTCTGTAGGGGGCGCTATCGCGGCCATTTCAATTTTGTCATCATAAACTGGTCCAAACTAGAAAGTTGAACAACTGATTCAAATTTGGTCCTAATCGGACTTGTTTTGATCAAATGGGAACAATTTTTAGATCTGCAATATCCCAAAATAAGTTGTCCAACTTTGCGGCTGCGCCGCACACAGACCGTAAAAGGTATCTCAAAAAATTGGATAACTTTAGATGCCCCACTTGTCCAGAGGACGTCCGCCGATTTTGAAGTCGGTGGGCAAAACGCCCTAGGAGGAGTTCGTCAAAGTTTGACGTGAACAAAATGGCTAACACAGCGTGTTTTCATTTTCAAAGGAAGATGGCGGCCATAGGGTAAGTCTGGGGGCGTGGCCACAATAATATTTTTTTTTTGTCCTCACGAGAGGAATGCGTGTCCCGAATTTCGTAGCTTTACGCCAAAGTTGACCTCGGGGCGTCTCCCATAGGCGCAATGTATTTTGACTTTTGTCGGTGGCGCTGTCGCGCCATTTTTTAATGAAAAAAAAAATGGCCCAGAAAAAATCAAATTCTTCGCCGATTCTGAATTTTGGGCAAAGTTTGGTGAGTTTTTGAGCATGTTCAGGGGGTCAAATTAGAGCTCAAAAAGCAGAAGAACAAGAAAAATAATAAAAATAAAAATAATTAAAGCCGCAAGCGGCATCCAACGGCCCTCGCGGGCCGCCGGCCTTCCGACTCTGCGCTTTCGACTTGATAAAGATGGCGCTCTTATTGTGTTGGATTAAAAAAGAACTTGACAGACGGCGACACAATTGACATGGCCAATCCAGTGCAAATGAACACAAGTGTCGGTCAAATGTGCGGGTCCGCTGCACAGAGACCGTGACACTTGGAATAAAAATATGGATAACTTTTGATGCCCCGCTTGTGTAGATGATTTTCTCCAAATATGAGTTTGATCGGACAATCGCCCTAGGAGGAGTTTGTTAAAGTGTGAAGCGTAAAAATGTGGTGATTTGAGCGATTCTACGATTTTCCCATAAGGATAACATGGGATGTTTCTGTCATCGCTACGGTTACGCCGTACAAAATATGACTTTGGCCCTCATACTTTTATGATCAGGATGGCAAATTAGAATTTTGTTCAAAATATCATGTCATTTGGAAAAACTCTATTGTTTATAGGCCACTCTGAAGGCCAAATAGTCAGAATTCTGGGAAACGTTTGCGGCTCCGTCGCACAGAGACCGTAAAAGCTATCCTTAAAATTTGGATAACTTTAGATACACCACTTGTCTAGAGGACGTACACCGATTTTGAGGTCGGTGGGCAAAACGCACTAGGAGGAGTTTGTTAAAGTGTGAAACAGAAAAATGTGGATATTCGAGAGATTTAGCGGTTTTCCCATAGGGATAACATGGGAGGTTTATGTCATCGCTACGACTACGCCGTAAAAATTAAGGCATTTGTCTGATTGGCTTTTTTGATCGGGACGCCAAAATAGAATTTTGGGTAAAGTTTAGAAAAATTTGGTAAAACTAATTTTTGACCTTCAATGTTAATTTAAAGGTCACTCTGTAGGGGGCGCTATCGCGCCCATTTCAATTTTGTCATCATAAACTGGTCCAAACTAGAAAGTTGAACAACTGATTCAAATTTGGTCATAATCGGACTTGTTTTGATCAAATGGGAACAATTTTTAGATCTGCAATATCCCAAAATAAGTTGTCCAACTTTGCGGCTGCGCCGCACACAGACCGTAAGAGGTATACCAAAAAATTGGATAACTTTAGATGCCCCACTTGTCCAGAGGACGTCCGCCGATTTTGAAGTCAGTGGGCAAAACGCCCTAGGAGGAGTTCGTCAAAGTTTGACGTGAACAAAATGGCTAACACAGCGTGTTTTCATTTTCAAAGGAAGATGGCGGCCATAGGGTAAGTCTGGGGGCGTGGCCACAATAATATTTTTTTTTGTCCTCACGAGAGGAATGCGTGTCCCGAATTTCGTAGCTTTACGCCAAAGTTGACCTCGGGGCGTCTCCCATAGGCGCAATGTATTTTGACTTTTGTCGGTGGCGCTGTCGCGCCATTTTTTAATGAAAAAAAAAATGGCCCAGAAAAAATCAAATTCTTCGCCGATTCTGAATTTTGGGCAAAGTTTGGTGAGTTTTCGAGCATGTTCAGGGGGTCAAATTAGAGCTCAAAAAGCAGAAGAACAAGAAAAATAATAAAAAATATAGCCGCAAGCGGCAATGATCGGCCCTCGCCACGCCGCCGCCACACCGCCGCCACGCCGCAAGAGGAGGGGGCGCTAACGCGCCCCAATTGTCCTTTTATTACGCTAAACATAACTAAACATTTAACCTCCATATAAAATCTGTAGGGGGCGCTGTGGCGCCAAATGAATTTATTTCACTTCAAGTAGGTTTAGGACTAAGAGTTTAACAACTGATTCTAATTTGACGCAATTCGGACTTTATCTGCGCAAACGGCAGAAATGTTAAATTTGGGAGATTTCTGAAATTCTAGCTAAAGTTTGCGGCTTTGCCGCACAGAGACCGTGACAGGTATCAATGTAATTTGGATAACTTTTGATGTCCCACTCCTCAGTAGCATTTTCACCAAATTTCAGCTTTTTAGGGCCAACGCCCTGGGAGGAGTTCGTAAAAGTACGACGTTTGGAAAAACTCCGAAGTCATGTTTAGCCATTTTTGAAGCAATATGGCCGACATTTGGTTCGGGGGACGGCGTTGCCGTAATAATATTTTTTACTTCTCTTGTCACCATCTACCTCTGCGCCAAATTTCATGATTCTACGATCAGATTTTTTTTGGGTCATTTCCCATCTCTCAATGCATTTTTGGTACATTTGGGGGCGCTGACGCGCCATTTTTTTTTATTTTAGAAAAGGGAAATAGCCAGAATGTAGAGAGGCACGATTTTTAGAGGTGTGAACATTTTTGTGACTTTTCGTCAATGTTCACTGGGTGAAAAATAGGGGGGTTGGTCCCGAGAAGAAGAAAGAAGAAAGAAGAAAGAAGAAAGAAGAAAGAAGAAAGAAGAAAGAAGAAAGAAGAAAGAAGAAAGAAGAAAGAAGAAAGAATAATATTCCGATGCGAAAACAATGTTTCCCATTTTTCAAATATCATAAACTATACATTTTCGGAAAGCGCTCGCGCTTTCCTACCTCATGGTGTGGGTCCCTGGTCACTGACGGGTACTTTCGTTAATTTTGAGTGGGCTCCGCCCACTTTGTGTTTTTGGCCCTCTATACAGTAATAATGTTCAATTTTTGCATTACATGCTTATATGCACGGAACATGCAAGAGATGGGGAACGTATTCGTGAGCTACTTAGCGCAAATGAGTGCTTTATATGGGGATGACGACCGCGAAGCGGTCGTCATCTCAATGTAAAATGCTCGTTTAGTGCGCACTTTTGCACGGGCTTCGCCCGTTTACAACGGTAATGTTCCATTTTCCTACAACTAATTAGCATGCACGGGGCGTGCATGAGTGAAGGAGTGCGTTAGTGAGTGTTTGGAAGGGGGCGAGCGCTTCGCGCTCGATTTCGTGCGCACTACGTGCGCATTTTTGCAGCCGTGCTTCGCACGGCCTTACGAAATTAATAGGCCTCTCGCCAGCTTGTGGCGCTCGGGCCTAATAATATTTTTAGCAAAAACAATATAGCCGTTTCCACTATAACAACAAATTATACATCGTTTGAAAGCTCTAAGCCTTCCCGATGCCGC
This sequence comes from Eucyclogobius newberryi, assembly GCF_026437365.1. Lineage (NCBI taxonomy): Eukaryota > Metazoa > Chordata > Actinopteri > Gobiiformes > Gobiidae > Eucyclogobius > Eucyclogobius newberryi. Next base: position 24,679,661 of record NW_027315768.1, read on the forward strand.
CATGGGGTGGAATCATCATTACGAGCGCTTACGCGCTCGTCACTCCCTATTCCCTCGGGATGCCCCGCCCACTCCCCATAGACTTCCATTGATTTGAACAGATACAAGCATGGCCCATGCCTGCGGCATGGATTCTCGCGTACGGGACGATGCCAGGAGGGTTTTTGGAGGAATGCAGCGCTTCGCGCTGCTGTTGTCAACAATGAGTGAATGGGCTACGCCCATTCACTCATTGTTGACTATTTCTGTCATAGCAGGAGTAAGTATGCATGATCCATGCCTTCGGCATGGGCTAGATCACTGTACTTGCCAGGGGCGACGGGGCACCAAACATGTTTGGTCAAACAGTTGCAACGCTGCCGAGAAGCGTTGCGGGAGCAATAGGCCCTCCGCCCTGCTGGGGCTCGGGCCTAATAATATTCCGATGCGAAAACAATGTTTCCCATTTTTCAAATATCATAAACTATACATTTTCGGAAAGCGCTCGCGCTTTCCTACCTCATGGTGTGGGTCCCTGGTCACTGACGGGTACTTTCGTTAATTTTGAGTGGGCTCCGCCCACTTTGTGTTTTTGGCCCTCTATACAGTAATAATGTTACATTTTTGCCTTACATATGTGTGTTATATGCACGGAACATGCAAGAGATGGGGAACGTATTCGTGAGCTACTTAGCGCAAATGAGTGCTTTATATGGGGATGACAATGTAAAGTGCTTGTTTAGTGCGCACTTTTGCATGGGCTTCGCCCGTTTACAACGGTAATGTTCCATTTTCCTACTACTAATTAGTATGCACGGGGCGTGCGTGAGTGAAGGAGTGCGTTAGTGAGTGTTTGGAAGTGGGCGAGCGCTTCGCGCTCGATTTCGTGCGCACTAAGTGCGCACTTTCGCAGCTGTGCTTCGCACGGCCTTACGAGATTAATAGGCCTCTCGCCAGCTTGTGGCGCTCGGGCCTAATAATAATATTTTTAGCAAAAACAATATAGCCATTTCCACTATAACAACAAATTGTACATCGTTTGAAAGCTCTAAGCTTTCCCCATGCGGCCATGGGGTGGAATCATCATTACGAGCGCTTACGCGCTCGTCACTCCCTATTCCGATGATTCATTCACTCATTGTTGACTATTTCTGTCATAGCAGGAGTAAGTATGCATGATCCATGCCTTCGGCATGGGCTAGTTCACTGTACTTGCCAGGGGCGACGGGGCACCCGGTCAGACAGTTGCAACACTGCCTTCGGCAGCGTTGTGGGAGCAATAGGCCCTCCGCCCTGCTGGGGCTCGGGCCTAATTAGTCATAGCAATATACCATTCATCGGAGCATTGTATTGAGGACGTTTGACCATTAAAAATCTAGAATATCACAGAATAACTGAAGTGCAGTAGTAATAACTCCAGCAGTATTTGTATTCACAGTACTGAGCTGATATTCCTTCATGTTGCATACCTTTTTATATTTTCACATTATACATTTATTTCAGCTTTTTGTGTGTGTTAATTATATGAAAAAAGCTATACAATCAATCAACACCATTTCTGATTCCACAATGACATTTATGCCCCTTTTTATATGATTTTAGTGTAATTTTAACACAAAATAATAATATTATCATGTGGTCTTAGACTCGTTCTGCTTAATTATTCAGAAAAAAAGATCAACATTTGCTCTATTTAATATAATACACATCATCAATACTTTTTTATGTGAGTATCTAGTCCCTGCATAGTTTTCAGTATTGATTTGGATTTGGATATGGATGTCCTTTTGACCACCAGATGTCAAATGTTCAGACAAAGCATTATTATATTATTCCTTCTTGTCTTGTCTCTAACTCTTGGCGTGGTGAAGCTCTCTCATTGTTCCCTATGTAACAATAACAATAGCACAAGCACCGAGCAGATCCAGGACGTTTTACCCACAATGCCCCATGATGAGAAGGAACTGAGAAGGGCCCCGGAAAGTTTAATTACCCACTTCTCACAGGCTGAGCCCAACCATCTGATTACATGCGTTTACATAATTAGATCTGCATCGGAATAAATGTATTTCTGTACCCTTCGTGCCATGTGGGACAATAAAGGAATATCTTATCTTAAAATGTAGTTTACACATTCTCAAATACATTCAGAGGGGAAGTTCTCACCCAACTATAATGTGGCTTCTAGTATCTATTACTACTCCTACTTCTACTACTTCTACTACTTCTACTACTTCTACTGCTACTGCTGCTGCTGCTGTCAAACCTGCAACCTTTTGTTAAATGTGTTTATTATGTGGTTATTTATCACAACTCTAATATACAATCATATTTACTGCAAGGAGGTCTGTAAATAATGACAATTTATAAATCTCAGAATTCCCCGAGCATATTTTTTGCATGAGCAATCACATTAGGCAGCATAAAAAGGAAGATTATACATGCAAATTTTAACTAAAGTGGCACTAAGTACGTTTTTTTTGGGTGAAGAGTCCAAAAACGTTCTCTTCTCTGTTGATATAATTTTGACTAGAATTATTTTTTGGCATAAAAATACCTGTAATAAATTAATGAATTCATAAATTAATGATAGATATGTTTATAACATACTGTGGAACATTCCAGGGAAAGAAACTACATTTTTACGACACAAACTGGCAATGTTTTTTGAACCAGAAAACTTTAAAAAAAATACAAATATCAGACAAGTTTGGATTGTTTTCCGAATATAATATAATGCTCCAAAATGCCCTAAAGATATGTTACTTCCTAAAATCTTGTAAAGGTAACATGTTAATTCCCCCCCACGCTCTGTAAAGTGTGAAAGTGTGTTTGTGTTGTTTACCTGCAGACACCATGGAGTGGGCGTGAGAGCCGGTGGACAGACAGTCACTGGTGGACGCGTGGTGCATCAGGATGGGCAACTCTGAAGCCAGCGAATTGAACGAGTCGGCACTGAACGCCTGACACGCCATCGCTGCCCGCTTTAGCCCCAAACGCCTCCTTCAGCTAAATCTCCAAACTAAACAAGGCTTTTATAACGGCGATTGGACTCTATTCATTCTATCATGTCGTGTCGTCGACTGAACTTGTCTCAGCGCTTTTTTTCCTCCTTCTCTTCCTTTTCCTTGTCTTTTTTGGTGCTTTTGCTCTCTGCCTCAGTCAAGCATCATCGCAGTTCAGCACCTGGGGAATTTTCAAGTGGGAAAGTGCAATCCGTTCTCGACTTTTTTCGGGGCTTTTTGTGTTAGTAAGTGGATGTCAGCACTTCAGCGGGTTTTTTTCACAGTTTTAGGCTACACTCAACCAAAACTTTCAAGAAAAAAAGGTAGTTAAAGTATTAAGTCTCAAGTTCAATGCGAGTGCCAGTGGTTCTCAAAGTTTTCACACTAGCTAATACCTCAACAATTGACCTCTAAATAGCCCGAAAATATGAATTATTCAATAACTAACGCATGTCAAAATTGAAATACTGCAGAGAATTTTAACTAAACATGGACAAACGTAAACTGGGAATAAATTGGGACTAACCTGGAATAAATCAATAGTAAATGCGTTTTGAAACAGGACTTAAACTACTTAAGAATGAATCCAGCACTGAAACAAAGATCAAATCTAGAACCAAACCAGGACTGACTCATGGATCACATCGGGATTCATGCCCAATATGTCTTCTCTGAGCCTCTGAAATGACTGTCCCAGGTTGTTGCGTCACAGGAAACAAATCTCATTCTCCTGCACAGTTTTTATGTCCATAATCAATCATCGGACTTGTTCTGTGGTCAGAATGTGTTCACAGCAAACGTATGGTCCCCAGTGCTGAGCCAAGGAAAAACCCTGTCTATTCCAGAACTAAAACCAGACCAAAACCAAGCCTAAACTAACACTAAAACTGAACCAAACCAAGCCTAAACTAACACTAAAACTGAACCAAACCAAGCCTAAACTAACACTAAAACTGAACCAGAACCAAGCCTAAACTAACACTAAAACTGAACCAAACCAAGCCTAAACTAACACTAAAACTGAACCAAACCAAGCCTAAACTAACACTAAAACTGAACCAAACCAAGCCTAAACTAACACTAAAACTGAACCAAACCAAGCCTAAACTAACACTAAAACTGAACCAAACCAAGCCTAAACTAACACTAAAACTGAACCAAACCAAGCCTAAACTAACACTAAAACTGAACCAGAACCAAGCCTAAACTAACACTAAAACTGAACCAAACCAAGCCTAAACTAACACTAAAACTGAACCAAACCAAGCCTAAACTAACACTAAAACTGAACCAGAACCAAGCCTAAACTAACACTAAAACTGAACCAGAACCAAGCCTAAACTAACACTAAAACTGAACCAAACCAAGCCTAAACTAACACTAAAACTGAACCAAACCAAGCCTAAACTAACACTAAAACTGAACCAGAACCAAGCCTAAACTAACACTAAAACTGAACCAAACCAAGCCTAAACTAACACTAAAACTGAACCAGAACCAAGCCTAAACTAACACTAAAACTGAACCAAACCAAGCCTAAACTAACACTAAAACTGAACCAAACCAAGCCTAAACTAACACTAAAACTGAAAACCAGGAGCAAACAAAGACTAAATCGAGACTCATCCAGCTCTAAACGCAGTCTGGACCTCCAGTTTAAACCCTACCCATCGTCTTTGTGATGCTCCAATCCCAGCCTCAGTCCCAGCCTCAGCATCTTGTGGGCCTTTCTACTGCAGGTATTTATACCCCACTTGTGCGCTCGGGTTTTCCCATCAGCCCTTGCTCTTACCAATCTCGGAGCAGTGATCACGGGTGTTTGTCCTGACCTGTGCGTCTTCTATCCCGCTGCCAAAGCCAGGATTAGGGAACAGAGCGGCGCAGAAACCCGATCCAGCGCTCTCTTCCTCCAGTTATCTCTCTCTGTGATTGGGGGGCTGAACTCTGGCAGCAAACACTTAACATGTCACGGCAAAACAAACTCTGAGCCACCCAAATGATCAGTTTGTGTGCCATTTTTGCTGTTGCATTTACCTCTAGTGTTATAAACCGTAATGACTTTAAGCAAACACAGCCAACATGCACCTAGTAATCAATTCCTTTTTATTTTCTCATTCATTCTTTTTACTCTCTCTTCATTTGATTTGCAGTTTTGTGTCATTTATCACTGTTATGTATTGCCTAGCATCACTTATAAATGATAATCCAAAAAAATCAAAACAAATAGAAAGGAATTATACAGTTTTCTTGTGTGGAGTCTAAATAGCGAAAGGCGAGTTGTTCTACATATGTGCATTAACCACTGAGCCACCCTTTTATAAACATACAAAAGGATATTTTGATTACTTTTGCAGTATTCATTGATAGTGTCTGACTACTTTGTGTTTGTAAAGGTGTTCAACTGGAGAGCAAAGTCTCTACTATACGTCACTGCATTAGTCCTCAGAGTCACACGTTTATAACACACAATGATGCAATACATTTATACTTTTGGAGCATTCTTCTGCAGGGAAAAGGACATTATGAAAAAACTGTTGACACAAACCGACCCAACAATCAAAGACTGGACTGACAGAGTGAGAGACATTCGGTTTTAATTAGAAAATCAACAAATTTGACAGACTTTGAACTAAATGGAACTTTTTAGTTGGAGCGTGTGTGCTGTAATTAATTAGTTTTGCTTTCTCTCTATGTTGTGTTATTTAAATGCTATCTACTTGCAGCTACCGGACTATAAGTTGCACTGGAGTATAAGTCGCACCAGCCAAAAAATGCATAATAGAAGAGAAGAAAAAATCATATATAAGTTGCGCTGGAGTATGAAATGCAGTTGCAAGTGTGAAAATAACAAATAATATCACATATAAGTCGCCCCGGAGTATAAGTATATACGTATAAATATAAGTCGCATTCCGGCCAAAACAATGAGAAAATACGCTGTATGTCTTCATTTACCTATGGCGCGCACCACCCTCTTCCCTCTACTTTGGTCCATACAGTATGTTTGGGGCGCTGCCTTTGTACTTCCTGCCCCGCACACCTCAGATACCCCGCCGGGTCAGCGCACAATGAGACTGAAGAGCTGAGTATTGTCTCCTGTCCTCTCAGGGGGTGTCCATAAAGTGTGGCACAGCTGAGGAGGACGCGTCTCGACAGGAGGCTCGTCTTTGTGCCGTTGTTCTGGGTTTGAGCTGCGTTCATCCCGGCTTTGCCACACTATTGGAGATGTTGGTGGGCAGCAGCTGTGAGAGAGAAAGAAAGAGAGAGGTGGTGGTGGGTGGCAGGCACGACTAAACTCTGTGCAGCTTGTGTGAGTTTGAGAGTCCGCTGACAATAGCTGTTGGAGATTTTTGTATTTCCCCCCCCCACTTTTGAATATTCCGGTCTTTTTAATTTTCCTCGTAAGATTTCCAGTCTGTGCGCTCGGCAGAGGAAATACGATCTTTAATGATGTCCAGAGGCTCGTGTTTAATTTCACCCTAAGTCAATTCTCAGCTCGGTTTAGAGGATGTCCTAATGAGCAGATGTGACTTTTAACAGCTTTTAATGTCGTCTTCCCCTTGCATTCATGACGCCACTGCACCGTACGATTCCTGTTTTCCCCTGCCCAACAGTCACGCGCACCGCTCTCTTCTTACTTTGAATGACTTTCTTTCTTCTTAATCTGTGATACGTAGGATTCTGCAACATCACATACTGTAGCTAATTTGCCATAAAAAAAATCACAGCTCACTACGATTAACTTCAGCTCTCCATAAGC
>NW_027315768.1:24691404-24726404 GCF_026437365.1 Eucyclogobius newberryi
TCAAATATGTTCTGACTATCTTGTGTTCGCATGCACATATTGTTTAAGTAAAGTTCGGTTGCAACAAGGTTACAACAAACACTTTTAACACTACATATAAATTAGTTCCTGGCACTAATTTGAAAAGTGTATATTTTTATACACAAAAAACAGCAATGGAGCATGGACGATGTTGGAAATGAATTAAAACCTTTCTTCTGCTTATGCCTTAAAGGTTGTATTTAGAAAAACGTGTGTGTTGGTTGAACAAAGCTTTTTTTTCCAATTGCTAATATTCACTAGAAAATATATACTTAACTGCTGCTGTTACGTTTGAGAATGTTACAAAAATATATAGTGCCACTGTACTCTTAGATACATGCAATCATTTCCCAAACTCTTTTTGTGCTGCACGAACAGGGACAAGGTTAAACCACCACAGAGATGAATAACAAAGCACTCAAAGTTATTTTCTCTATGAAAAGTTCCTCTGTGGATGAATCCAAAATGAAAATCGTGTGTATAAAAAAGGGTCATAAAAAAGCCCCAAACAACAATTTTATGATGAGATTTTTTTTAATTTCATGTTTATTTGCCATGGCAATTCATAAACTTTTACCTTTGACCTGTTCTTCAGGTGTTTTTGCACATTAACTTTAGTGGAATAATAACAACGCACCAACAAGTCACTCAACCGCAAAAACAGAATTAGGGGAATACAAAATACTGTATAACGAACAGGAAGGTATTGATTCATATAAAAGCTAATTTCATATGGGCATTGCATCCAACCTATGCATTTCAACCCCCCTGGGCATTCCGTCCCCCCTGGGCATTCCGTCCCCCTGGGCATTTCATCCTCCCCTTAAATCGAAAAGACGTTTGATCACAGTAACACATTTTTGGAATAAAACCTAAACGTTTCAACTGTCAAATGTGCTCTAGGTTTAAATGATTCTGTGAAGCTAATGTGCACTGCAGGGAATTGATAAAAATCCTTTTGCCAAATGAATAACAAATGGGCCCATGAATGACAAAGGTGACCCCAACCCTAACAACTTAAGAGGAATTCACAGGGCTTAAAGTTTAGACAAAAAGTTTCCTTTCTGTTTAGTTTTGAGTTAGTTCTGTTTAGTTTACTGTGGTTTGGGAAAATGTATCAAAATTCTCTCATCTCCAGTTGAGTTTGAGTGCTCATATAAATTCCCCTTACTGTTTGCATGTGTTTTAGTCTTTTTTGAAAACGTCTCCACGTGAAACATCCAAGTGCTGAAGTTTGTTCCTGAGCTCCACTTGAAAGAAAGTTGGTTGGCCCTTTGTGGGCGCGCACATATTCTTGCAGCACTTTTAACACTCATTTAATACTCAACGCTCTTTCAGAATAACCTTGAGAATCCTAAGACCTCTTTTCACTTTGCTGTTTATATATGATGCCATTTGTTTTACAAGTTAAAATCAGTGCACATCAGGATGATTGAGTCTCGATCTGCAGCTGCCGTGTTGAATTTGTGCATGCATTTTCTTTGTGTATGGCTGGGGAGGATGAGCTGTCCGTTGGATGTTTGTAAGTAGAGAGGCAGAGGTCACATCTGTTGAATAAAAAGGCAATGCACCATCTGCCAACAACTGACTAATTCACCAGAGCATCAACAAACAGAGCGAACCCCGCCACATCCAGCTACACCACCCTAATTTCATTAACATATTCAGCAAAGATACATGGAACAGCAAAGCTTAGGTCGGTCCTGGGAAACTGGAGAGTACTGAGCATCATCTACAGATCTCAAAAACATCACTAATACACTGCTAATGTTATAATAAGCATGTAAACCTTGCTCAAAGTGATGGCAGAATTGCATTGTTGATATAGTAATGAACAAATCAGAATAAAATACTCTTTTCAGTGTTAACATGTCCTCAAAAATGATGTATGATGTCTCAATAAGCTGAAACCCATGATTTAATGTTTATGTGATTAATAGCTGTGTAATAACAGTGTCAAATGCAACAAACTCACTAAATATTCAGTTTCTTATCATGTAATTTATTTAAGGTGCCTTTCAAGTCACTCAACGTCCCCTCTACAGCAATTAAAAAAACACAAAATACAATAAAACAATGATCAAAAGTACAGTAAAAGACAGCAGATTAATGTAATGTAAAATGTGAAGTCATTTAAAAAAAGGTCTCTGTCATTTTAAAAGCGTTAGAACTAACCGATGTCTTATGCTACCGTCATTTTATGTGCATCACTGTGGGTTCACTATGTTACACATTCCCTGACCGTTTCTGAAATATAACGGACTATTACAGAGCAAGGACATCCCACAAAACCTGCAAATTTGTAAGTGATTTGACCCAGGAGACTCAAGTGTATAGTCTCTTGTCACCATGTCCATTTGCTTCTCCTGCATAAACCATGAGAGAGAGAAAACGCTCACCAAAACATCCCACCCGCATTGTAAAATAAGAAAAAGGGAAAACGTTTGAGTAGTAGGGGATTGGGATGTCGTTTGTGTTTCAATTAGATTCGTTTTAATAGTTTGATTCTGTTCGAAGCAGACATTTTAAACACGTCCAGGAGCATCAGTATTTGAGAAAAGACTGAAATCTGAACTTAGTCTTTGCGATTTGCCAATTCAAATAACAATTTTGATACGATTACGAAACATCTTTCAGCTCTAGAAGAGGAACACTGGAGCGACTAACCGCCATGACCCTGTTCTGCCCGACCCACCGCTACTCACCTGACAATAGTAATAATATTCCAAAATAAGCCCTTTAATGTGTTGTTCTTTCTGTATAACCTTTGAGATCAGGATGGCACACACACACATACACACAGTTTTGACAGTGCTGACTTTTTTATAATAGTAGCACAAGCAAAATAGGTACAAATGCAACCTTAAGCTTATAAATAAAGCATGTAGTTCTGCCCGGTGTTTGAGTGGTTGAGGTGCAGCACCGGCTTTCGAACTGTCGTGAGCTTGTATCCCGACTCGATTTACCGATTTACTGCATGTCCTGTCCTCCCCTCGCTCTCATCCCATTTCACACTCTCTTCTCCTGTCTAATAAAGCCTACGGGCAACAAAATCTTATTAAGATAAAAATAAATAAAGCTCCTCACACTGCAGGGCTCCTCTTCTCACCATCCCACACAGTTTTTTTTAAACAAAGCAAGAGAAAAATGCTGTTAACTATATCTCAACATTATTTTAAAAGAGCTTTTTGCTGGTCAGACTTACTTCAAAATATTGGAATAACATTGTACAAGATGTAGAACAAAATTGTGGACAAAACAGAGAGTCCATAAGTTACTATAAGTACCTGCATCGCTTGTACTTCTTCAACTAATACTTCCCCTGTACGGCTACACCATCTTGAACTACCACTAGTACTGTAACTACTGCTAGAAGAAGTATTCAATTTAGTTCCAAAAAAGTACAGATACAAGAGCAAAAAAAGTACAAAGTATCACAAAAAAAAAACAACTTACCGGTTTAAATACATTTGAAAAAAGTTTAAATATTTAAGAGCGAAGAACTATCAAAGCGTAAAAAGAAAAGTACATTTAAAACAGTTAAACAAATGTGTAGTAGAAAGCACAGATACCTGCTCTGAGTAGTATAGTAAAAGTACAAAATATACCGTAGCACTCCCCACATACCTATGAACTTTACTTAGTTGTCGTGACATTGTTACTTGAGTCACTGAAGTTATCCACTTTCTTCTTTCCATCTCTAATCCTCCACAGACTTGTTCTTTTGAATTGCATAAAGAAACATCTGTACGGACAAAGCTGCTGGTTTAAAATGCATCAGAAGTTTTGACTTACTGTGAGATTGCCGTTTTCATTTTTCCTCCTCTGTGATCTGGAGCTGCTTTCCCGCTGACTCCGTGCTCCTTCTGCAAAGACACAAACCTTATTGGACTTGTAAATATATTTATTTCACAGTGTGCTGAATGTTTCAAGAGACTTTTATTGTACCATCCATATACAACTGTGGCACGGCCGGGCCTTTTGTCTTTACATAGTCAACGTCGCGGCTCACTGCTGCTCACTAGAATCATATCATTAAATACTACGCACGTTAGTGAAAAATACCTTTTGTGGAGTACGTTTGGGAAGAGCATATACCAATATACCTTTTCTTTCATAAAACCACCACCATCATTGCAGTATGAGTCACGAATACTTTTACTTATTTTATAGTTCAAGTATAAAACTCCATATTGTACATATTGTTCCTTGGTAAAAGTAAATTAAAATGGTTATGTTTTTATGTGTTTGTATGCACAGGGGGGACAAAATGCAGAGGGGGGACGAAATGCCCAGGGAGGGAGGACGAAATGCCCAGAACAAAATGCCCAGGACGAAATGCCCAGGGAGGACGAAATGCCCAGGGAAGATGAAATGCCCAGAGGGGGACGAAATGCCCAGAGGGGGACGAAATGCCCAGAGGGGGACGAAATGCTCAGAGGGGGACGAAATGCCCAGGGAAGATGAAATGCCAGGGAAGACGAAATGCCCAGGGGGGATGAAATGCCCAGGGGGGACTAAATGCCCATGGAAGATGAAATGCCCAGAGGGGGACGGAATGCCCAGGGGGGACGAAATGCCCAGGGGGGACGAAATGCCCAGGGAAGATGAAATGCCCAGAGGGGGACGGAATGCCCAGGGGGGACGAAATGCCCAGGGGGGACGAAATGCCCAGGGAAGATGAAATGCCCAGAGGGGGACGGAATGCCCAGGGGGGACGAAATGCCCAGGGGGGACGAAATGCCCAGGGAAGATGAAATGCCCAGGGAAGACGAAATGCCCAGGGGGGACGAAATGCCCAGGGGGGACTAAATGCCCAGGGAAGATGAAATGCCCAGAGGGGGACGAAATGCCCAGGGGGGACGAAATGCCCAGAGGGGGACGAAATGCCCAGAGGGAACGAAATGCCCAGGGAGGACGAAATGCCCAGGGGGGACTAAATGCCCAGGGGGGACTAAATGCCCAGGGAAGATGAAATGCCCAGAGGGGGACGAAATGCCCAGGGGGGACGAAATGCCCAGAGGGGGACGAAATGCCCAGAGGGAACGAAATGCCCAGGGAGGACGAAATGCCCAGGGAGGACGAAATGCCCAGGGGGGACGAAATGCCCAGGGGGGACTAAATGCCCAGGGGGGACTAAATGCCCAGGGGGGACTAAATGCTTGAGTCTGCTGTATACAGGGCCGGCTCTTCCATTAGGCCGGATAGGCGGGTGCCTGGGGCGGCACTGCGGGGGGGAGGCCCCCTCTGGATTTGCGCCCCCTTCTATGTAGCCAAACACTGTTTTGGCATTAAATGTATTCTTGTTATGCACTTTGCACTCTTGTTCTTGCGATAAATAAAGTACTATTTTCCTGTAGAACTGGTGACATTTTTTGGGGGGGGGGCGCCAGGGGAGTAGCTCGCCTAGGGCACCAAATGTGCTGGGGCCGGCCCTGGCTGTATAGTTCTAATCTGTGACACTCAAAGATCATTACCGTATCTTAAATCACAATATTAATCTAAAACAACTTAAAAGTCGGTTTACTTCTGTGTTAAAAACCGCATTACTGTTTTCCGCCCTTTCACTTCACCGTAAACGTCACGGCAACAAAGTGTCGTTGGCCCGACCACAGAGAGATGCAGATTCCATTAGTGCTCAAATGTCTATTCCGCCAAATCCTACGTTTGTCACAGTGTGAGAAAATTGGCCTTACATTTCACCCCTTTAATATTCAGAGCATATTTGAACGTTAAATGTTGTGTGTGTCTCTCCTCTTGACATTTTGAAATCTATCTTGCATTGTTTTCAGCCTCCACAAAGATGAGCCGTCTCCATACTTAAAGTTCAACTGCATTAACCTAATGTGCCACGCTCCAGTAACACGGAAAAACCCTCCTGCTCGTGACACGTGTTGTGCTTCATGTAAACGTAAAAGGAGAAAATATGAATTTGAAAACCCGGAGCGCTGGAGCGGGCGTCGGTGAGATACAAAAGAGCCAGAGAAGACAAAAACAAAAGAATGGACATGTGCGGACAACATGTGATGCAATCAGATTCATTCAACTTATCTCGTGCCATTGTCAGAAAGAGAGAGGAGAGAAATAAGCAGGATGGATGTGGGTGGTATCCAAGCAACAAGGCAGGAAGGCAGCGCCGCTTTTTCTCCTGCAAAAGTCTGCGAGCTTTATGACTTTACATTCAGTCTGCTGAGAAAGAGCGGCGAGCTGTGCAAAAACATCACATATTTCAGAACAAATGAAAAAGGTCTTAAATTAGATTGTGTCTTTTTAACGAAACTGAAAATCCCAAAATGTTGAATCTCAATATTTAAGGATTGGCTCGAAAATCTTGCTATATTAATGTTATTGCTTAATGTCTTTTCAACTGACAACTATCACTTTTGTGTGAATCTTTTATCAAATTAAATACTTAAAAATAGATAATAAATCACCTTATAGTTATTTCACAGTGTATTTTGCCATATTTTGCAGATTTGTTAACTTGCACTAACTGCAATTGGGAAAACATTGCAGTTCAGAGCTACATTTTCTCTGATACACGAGCAGCAAAATGAGCTTTTGGTAAAGTTGCTTAAACAGTTTGTTTCCTGCTTCTTAACAGGACATGATGTTAACCTGCTGATTTGTTGAAGAAAATACCTTTTATTTACATCATTTTTTGGATTTATGATTTATTTATACAGGGGAGACCAAATGAGAGTAACTTTCCTTTTTGTTGGAATCCTGTCAAATACACAATACAAATAAAACAAAGAAACACATGATGTTCCTGTTCACAGTTTTATATTAACACAGTTTTGTTGAATGGAGTGAAAATCCACTTGACACTTGACATACAAGTGTGTACTACTAAGTTTTAGATTATGTCCAAGTGAGTTTATATAAATTGTAAATAGTAGTGGGCCAAGGACAGACCCTTGAGGAGATTCTTTGTTAAGATGAGAAAATTCAGATTTAAAGCCGTCAGCACAAACATTTGTGACGTGATCTGCAAACCACCTTTGCATCTGAATCAAACCCAATAGCATCTATATATATATATATATATATATATATATATATATATATATATATATATATATATATATATATATATATATATATATATATATATATATATATATATATTCTGAATTATGTGGATGCTGGTTTTACCCCACAAAATCTGTTGTAAACATCTTGTTCACTCTACAGGACAAGAGTTTTCAAACATGCGCCACAAAATATTCTTGAAAATGTCCATGAATCATGGCACATGAAGATGATCTGTGACATCGCCAGAAGAGAAAACCCAGAGGAAACACATACATTACCATTAAGTACCATTAAGTACCATTAAGTACACAGCAATGTTGTCTTGTAGACTTTCTTTGAGAAACTAATTCATACTTTATGAAATTCCAATTTTACTTGTATTATTTGCTGAATAGGAGCTTGTTCCTAAGGGTCTCCTGCAATTGAATGTGGTTCTGGGTTCTCAGGTCTCTCTCTCAGGGCTCTCTCTCAGGGCTCTCGGGGCTCTCAGGGCTCTCAAGGGCTCTCAGGGCTCTCATCGCTCTCGGGGCTCTCGGGGCTTTCGGGGCTCTCGGGGCTCTCAGGGTTCTCAGGGCTCTCAGGGCTCTCAGGGTTCTCAGGGCTCTCAGGGCTCTCAAGGGCTCTCAGGGTTCTCAGGGCTCTCATCGCTCTCAGGGCTCCCAGGGCTCTCAGGGCTCTCAGGGCTCTCAGGGTTCTCAGGGCTCTCAGGGCTCTCAGGGCTCTCAGGGTTCTCAGGGCTCTCAGGGCTCTCGGGGCTCTCGGGGCTCTCATCGCTCTCAGGGTTCTCAGGGCTCTCAGGGCTCTCAGGGCTCTCATTGCTCTCGGGGCTCTCGGGGCTTTCGGGGCTCTCGGGGCTCTCAGGGTTCTCAGGGCTCTCAGGGCTCTCAAGGGCTCTCAGGGCTCTCAGGGTTCTCAGGGCTCTCATCGCTCTCGGGGCTCTCGGGGCTTTCGGGGCTCTCGGGGCTCTCAGGGTTCTCAGGGCTCTCAGGGCTCTCAGGGTTCTCAGGGCTCTCAGGGCTCTCAGGGCTTTCAGGGTTCTCAGGGCTCTCAGGGCTCTCAGGGTTCTCAGGGCTCTCGAGGCTCTCGGGGCTCTCGGGGCTCTCATCGCTCTCAGGGCTCTCGGGGCTCTCGGGGTTCTCAGGGCTCTCAGGGTTCTCAGGGCTCTCAGGGCTCTCATTGCTCTCGGGGCTCTCGGGGCTTTCGGGGCTCTCGGGGCTCTCAGGGTTCTCAGGGCTCTCAGGGCTCTCAGGGCTCTCAGGGTTCTCAGCGCTCTCAGGGCTCTCAGGGCTCTCAGGGCTCTCAGGGTTCTCAGGGCTCTCAGGGTTCTCAGGGCTCTCAGGGTTCTCAGGGCTCTCAGGGCTCTCAGGGCTCTCGGGGCTCTCGGGCTCTCGGGGTTCTCGGGGCTCTCGGGGCTCTCAGGGCTCTCAGGGTTCTCAGGGCTCTCAGGGCTCTCAGGGCTCTCAGGTCTCTCTCTCAGGGCTCTCAGGGCTCTCAGGGCTCTCAGGGTTCTCAGGGCTCTCAGGGCTCTCAGGGCTCTCAGGGTTCTCAGGGTTCTCAGGGCTCTCAGGGCTCTCAGGGCTCTCAGGGTTCTCAGGGCTCTCAGGGCTCTCAGGGCTCTCAGGGCTCTCAGGTCTCTCTCTCAGGGCTCTCAGGGCTCTCAGGGCTCTCAGGGTTCTCAGGGCTCTCAGGGCTCTCAGGGCTCTCAGGGTTCTCAGGGCTCTCAGGGCTCTCAGGGCTCTCAGGTCTCTCTCTCAGGGCTCTCGGGGCTCTCTCTCAGGGCTCTCAGGGCTCTCTCTCAGGGCTCTCAGGGCTCTCTCTCAGGGCTATCGGGGCTCTCAGGGCTCTGTCTCGGGGCTCTCAGGGCTCTCAGGGCTCTCAGGGCTCTCTCTCAGGGCTATCGGGGCACTCAGGGCTCTGTCTCAGGGCTCTCAGGGCTCTCAGGGCTCTCAGGGCTCTCAGGGCTCTCTCTCAGGGCTATCGGGGCTCTCAGGGCTCTCGGGGCTCTGTCTCAGGGCTCTCAGGGCTCTCAGGGCTCTCAGGGCTCTCTCTCAGGGCTATCGGGGCTCTCAGGGCTCTGTCTCGGGGCTCTCAGGGCTCTCAGGGCTCTCTCTCAGGGCTCTCGGGGCTCTCAGGGCTCTTAGGGCTCTCTCTCAGGGCTCTCACACAAATTGAGTCAGTTCTGCCTGAGCAAAAAACCCATTTCAATGCAGAATGTAAACTGAGCACCATTTTCACCGGCTTTAATACAATCCCAGGAGATGTAATATAAGTGTGTAATATCTGTGTTCACTTTAAAACACGTTGGACTGGGGTTGATAACTCTGGCTGCACTTGATCGCCATGCCTAAATGTAACGCTCTTTATGAACGTAATTAAATGTGCTTGTAGTGTGTAAAAGACCATTCACTAATTTTATAATTAGAGTAGCTTCTTATAAACTCAGGTTAACTTGAAACAAACATGCCGGACGTGATGTGTTTCAATATTTAACCAGTCCAATATTGTCACTACCAATATATATATATAAGTGACACTTTTACATTTCAGTCAACGTTCATGCAAATATCTCCTAATTAAATGTGTGCAATGTTGGACGTTACTGACTAATACATAATTGAGGTTATTTAAAGTCATTGTAAAAGAAGAATATATATTTGTCAGGCTGTATCTCATTATGCAAAACAAGTCCAAAAGAACTGTATATACCTTCTGGTGTTGAGGTTGAATCAGTTTCTATGGTTGTTTATTCTCATAATATTAGTATGCAGTAATGATCTGTTGTGGGCGATGTCAAGCTTGAGCTGCATTCATTCATTTCTTCTGGTCAAAGGCCACGCTCGGTCAAAACCGCTTTGGTCTGTGCAATGGAACACAGCATATATTTATAAAGCCCATCATAAATCATGTTTATTGCAATTACATGGGAAAGAACCATAGTAAAAGAGATGCAACCAAAATTGTATTTCCCTTTAGCACGTGATTTAACGTCATCGACGTAATAATTTGTGTATTAGTGCTGGATAACTCGGTCTTAAATTGAATTGTGAACTAAAGTGTGGACCACCACGTGCTGCTGTTGCCTTACCTGACCACCAGGGGGCTTCAGAGCAACCTGGAAACTTCACAAAGAATAGAGAGAAAAGTGAAGGGTCACATCGTAAATCAATACTTTTTTATAAATCATTACCTCCCATACTTTTAGTTAGATATACATAGAAGCTAAAGACAACAAAATTACATAAAACGTGTATGACTTTTTCACTTTTAATACTATTATAAAAACATTCTATATCCTTGTGTCATCTCACCTTGCAATTCAAATACACTTCAGTATAATCAATTAATTAAAGAAAAGTAACATTATGAACCTATATACTGTATTTCTAAGGTTATTAATCAAAATTAAACTAGTGGTGGGATCACTTCTATCGTTGTCGTCTTGCTCCGCTCATTACCCGCAGAGATAATGTAACTGCTGGTGTAATAATTCAGGCGTCTGCAGCGTCTTGTGCGCAGTAACACGTCTCAGAGCGTGTCCTGGGAGGCTCCTGTCTGTCGGCCCATGTTTGTTGTGGCCGTTCACAAGCAGCTGTTCACATACTGTAAAATATGATGACATGCAGCCTCGGGCGTTTTAGAACAGTATAAACTTTATATTATGTTATGCTGACAGATTTATTTCTTAATTACAATCTTCAAATAGCAAGATCCTGTTTAATGTTAAACAGGGAATTAATTGGAACATTTTGTACGTTGAAATTTCACAATAGCAATGCTCGGTGTTATTCTATTAAGCTATATAAAAAAAAAAATGAACAAAATGAATAAACAAATCAACAAAATCTGAGTGTCCATAAAGCAAAAGTGCAAAACAGGCAAAATATAAACCAGCATTTTATGGTTTACCCAGGGTCAAATGTATTTTTAAACTTTTATATTATCTAATACATCAAATTTAATAAAGAAAAATAGCCCTTTTACAGTTTTAGAAGGAGTTTATGCTTTAGAAATTATTTGTTCAGTTTTAAATTATAAATAGAACAAATTGCAATTTCACTCACCTCACCATGAAAACATACTTTACTATGTATAAGATGAAATGTTCTATTGTTAGACAATAGAACAATAGTGGATCATGTGCCTGTAGCTCATCTTCCTCTAACTCTCTCGCTTAATTCTGCTTAAGTTCTCTTATCAAGCCATTTCCTGCAGCTCCAGCATCATCCCGTCTGCTCCTGTCCTTCTGAATCAAACCTGCCGTCCAAATGTCACTGACTCTGAGAAGGTGAGATCAGAGGAGCTGAAAATGTGATGATTATGATTATGATTATTACATGTGTGTGTTTATTTGGTGGGGACAGTGCATGCTAATACACACATGCTGTAAACACACTGGATTGCCATGGGCTAATTTGTATCTCTCACAAAAACACTCTCAATCATAGGCGAGCATACTTGGACACTGGAGGCAATCTTTTTTAAGACCTATCAACATTGATTTACTCAAATTGGAGGTTCATCATATAATCTTCTATTGTATTAGCTCCTCTATTGGATATAATTACATTCTTTAATTTCCATAGCAACAAACAACAACAACGAGGGACTCTCCTACGCCATGCAGCTTCACACGATGTCTAAAAATGGTTAAAGGAAAGAAATGAATGCTTAATTGTCTGGCAACGAGCAGAGGAGGATCAACATGGCCACTGTACGCTGTGGAATGGCTGGTAAAAGCTTATTTTTCAAAATTTTGTGCAATTTTGAAAAAGGTATCATCCGTGGAGAGGTTTTTCACACCCATTTCCCCCAAAATGCTTTGTAATAATTTAGAATCAAACCGTGCTGTCGTATGTTTCGCTTGTTTTTGTGATCAAGTGGAGTGAAGCAAACTGAGGACGAGGTGTGGAGCATTCATTCAATGACAAGTCTGAGAACTCTTTTGATCCAACTCCGGCTGTGCAAGCTCTGCCCACCGGCCGGAACCTGGTCATGTTAAATATAATAGTCTCAATAATAAAGAGGGATTCTTTTTTAACCAAAATGGACTCCTTCTCCTCCATCTCAAGAATCTTCATCTCACTGTGGCTTTTAGATGAAGATGGATGGCGCTCTGCAATCCAGAATGTGCATGTCTTTGATGTAGATGTGAAGTGGCGGTTTATTTTCATCTATTTACCACTCTTTGCAACTTCCCTCACTGCATTTGATTTAATACACTTCATTACTCTGCTTTTGTGTAAGTAGGTTTTGTCCTGAAGTTCAAAATAAGCAAGAATGTCATTCTGTCTAAAAATCCTTTGTAGTTTTTCAGACAGTCCAGACACACCTTCTTGGTTTTGTTTCCTTTTTGGCCCAAGCGGGGTAACTATAGGCTGAGAGAGCATTCTGGACCTTTCCCCTCCTTCCTCCTACCCTCTGAGCACCTATAGGGCTGTGTAATGCCCTGATTACTCCCAGCTTGTATTGTCCACAATCAGAATTGAGACTGGTCTATATGAGGCACAGTCAAGTCGGTCCTTCCAACTCGGAGCGATCTGATCTTTTTTAAGGCCCTGTTAAAAGTTGATAAAAGCAGCAGAGTAAGTGTGTCTTTTAGAGCTGTAAATCATTCTGAGGTGAATCTGTCCCTCCCCAGAGATTTATGGTGTTTTAATCTTTTTATTGTACTTTGAATTTCAGACAAATATGATGAAATATTGATTACTCATTGGAAAATGACATGTTTTTGTTTCATGAATGTCCTTAACTCTTAATGTGAGTTTAATTGTTGCATGTTTATCCTTAATGTTAGAGACATTCTAATAGATTCCTAAAAAAAACTTACATTTCAGACAGCCAAAATGTCACTTTTTTGTTGTTAGCACCAATAATTGGAATTTTGTAGTTAATGTAGCTCTGTGGACTATTTTCACTTTATATTTTACAATTATGTATGTATTAGTATGGCACATAAACCCCTATCTATGTGTTTACTAAAACCATATTTGGGCTTGAGATAAGCTTAATAAAGGGCCAATGTTAAAGATTTGTATAGCTTTTTTTGCCACATTTTTACATCTACCATACCTAATTTAAAGACATTATTCTGCGCATAATAAATCAAAGCATATTCACTCAGTTGTTTCCTTTTGCTGGTTCTTTTAAAATCTCTTTTCTCACAATTACACTTTAAATGGTCCTCTTGGATATTAGTAAAATTTGAATAAATGAGAAAACAAACAAATCTTTTACAGACAAGACTGAAGACTCTCCATGGCAACAGTAGATGGCTCAGTGACAATGGAGGGATTTTGGAATGTGAATGTCAATAAGAACTGCAAACGTACAGCGCAAGAAAAATGTCTCCTCCAGCCATGGGATTCTAAATGCTCAACTTCATTTACTCCTTAAGAAGGGAGCAAATTATATTAAAATATATTTTGAAACATTCCAAATCAAGTTGTAGTAGTCTATCGTCTAATAATATCACATTTATAATAATTATGTTTGAACTTGTGCCATCAATGGGGAGTATTACTGCCTATAAATAACTGAAGGAACTTGGCAATCGCTCAAATTATTGCTTTGCCAGATGCTGTGGTCATGTTTAGAGAAACATGACCACAAATTAAAATCAGAACTCATTAGCAGTGATGGAGTCCTACTATGCAAACTGACTTTTAAGAGCTTCCATAGGCCACGTTATAATTGTTTCCTCTCATTAATTTTAGAGGGATTTTGTTTGAATAATTGTTATTGTTGTGCATCTGAGGCACTATTGTTCTGAACATTCCATATTTAGCCTGACCCCCCGGAACTGCACAAGTGTCAACTGCTTTGCATAAGCATTTTGGCACAGATTTAAAAAAATCAAATCTTTTGAAGTTTGAAGTTTATAATTATGCAACGGTGAAGGTGGAAATCCACTCTGAATCCTGATCTAGTGCTGGTTTATTCTTGATTGTTCAGCTTGAGCCCTGGGAATTTGGTCCCACTATTTATGTGGAGTGTGTGCAAGTCTGACTAATCACAGCATCATAAAAAAAACTCTCTAATTCTCTTACAGATGAGCCACAATTCCAGATAGTACATTGAATTTTACCTCTGTAATTATTACTAATACAATACACGCTTTATTGACCAGCTACAACTACTTACAAGCACCAATACATGTAGGTCTTTTCTTCAATGATAAAACGCCCCTTTGGCATTTTGTGACAATCTTGTTCTTTTGTTTTACTGAGCCTAATGGGAGCCTCCCTTTCACTCTCCCCCTGGGGAAATACATGTTCTCTCACAGTTTCAGTGGGAATAATTACATGTGGAAGTATAGAGCCTTACTGTGGTGTTTTTGGACTATAATTACCCTCATGTGTTTTGCCTCGTTTACTGCGATTTGACTGAGCTATTTAGTGCATTTTGTGTTAGAAACGTTGTCTTGGAAAAGGATGCATCTAAATGGTTTTCTTTGCTCAGGAACAAAATAGAAAGAGTTAGTTACATATGTTATAACTATCTAAGCTCTGGAACACTCTGGCCCCCACACCCTATAGACTACTACCAAAAGGAGGATGTATATATTTAATCTATATAGTTCTCACTCTCAAAATTGCTTCACACATCTCTTATTCACATGCATAAATTCTCTTAATTCTCTCTCATTCTTAGTCAGTCCTAGAGTTTGGATCAATGAAATACTAAATGATTCAAACAGTACACAGCGGTCTGCTTTTGCCACAAAGTAAAGAAGAAAAACATGGAGAGGACTAACAAGAATAAACCTTATGATCCACTTTTATTTTCTGACTTTTGACACCAGGTTATTTGTGTGGTGTGGCTTATTTTGCCTGTTTGATTGTTTTAGAATTATTACAATGTGTTCCCTTTAATGCTGTTCTTTTGCATTGCAGCACTGTGTGTTTATAAAGGGTGTTATACATTTAAAAACGGATTTAGACCTTTATAAAGAGAACTTTTTGTATACCACCAAATAAAATGAACATATTGATTCCAAAGAGGATGAAAATCTAGTACCAGTTAGGTATTTCTTAAACAAATACAAAAGACAGAAAGACAAATTATGACAATTTGAGGATTTCATTTCACAACAGGGAAAATAAAAATCGAATAAAAATGAGAAAGTGGGTTTGAGGTTTGGGGCAAAGCACCTATCAGTTCTTCCCTGAGTGTCTTTTGTGTTCTTCAGTTGATTTATTCCGCCCCTTTCATCGAGACTAGCTTCCGTTGTAGAAAAATTACCATTGACAAAAGTGATTTTAGATAACTCATTGGATTGTTTTAAAGGAAAGGGACTGCCAGTAAAAGTGAGATAATTGTGAATTTGCATAGAAAGAACCTGATGAGCTTAGTCAACATTTGAACAAACAGTCCATGTCTTTCTGCAAACATCCAGCGCCTCTTGTTGTAATGAAAGTGTGTGCTGAACACAGCTGGAGTCAGCCATGAGTTTATCTGTAACAGCACCAAAGAGCCCAAACATTGGAGAGCACTCTTTCTACAAAACGACAATAAGCCACAAAGAGAGGGCCTTTGAAGTGTAAAGGAGTCAACGGAGGACACAGAGGTATTTGAATGTTAGTTATTATAGAAAAGGAATGAGCTGATGTAACACGAGGAGGGAGTGATCCGGGGATAAGGACGGACGGATAATCAGGACAGGCTCAGATCAAAGTCTCAGTTAAGTGAAAAGGTTGTCACTGTTGCTCAGGGCAATCATTTAAGAACAACAGCAACTCTTCTGATGTATTTTTTGTACTTATGTGCAGAAAAGGGTAAAATATCAGAAAGGAATGAGATGAGTGACGCAAAAATAAATTAAGATAATGAAAGTTCCATGTTTATGTTTAATTGGAAGCTGCAGTAACATGTCGTGTGTCCTGTTGGCCACAGTAAACAGACTAACAAACCCTCCAGCTCAGCTGCCATTAGGACTACTTTTTTATTGCCAAGACCCTCGCGATACGATACATATCCCGATATATGTATATTCCGATACAATTCCCTCATTACAATACATATCTCAATATATTTTTGAAAAAAGGGTCTTTTTTACCAAATGGATAATGTTTTTACTCTGGATAAGAAAATATATGAAATTTCATGTTAATCCACAAAGCACTTATTTATAAATCCATTCTGCTCTAAAAAGTCCATACACCCAACCAACTGATCCAAATAGAAATATAAGGAACACATTCTAGTAAAGTATTTCATGTTTCATGCCAAACAATTGGCCTGGTCTGAACATGCTGCAGCAGCATCTTCTGCACAGATCAGCTTCTGATCAGGTCCACAGCTCCTGCTCACCTCAGCCGAGAGGAGCGCGGCATCAAAAGTACTATTCCACCTTGTTTAAAGCCTACGGGCCACAAAAATCTTAATGAATAATAATAATAATTGATAATGGGACTCAGTATTGATACACGTATCGATACTGAGTCCGTGACGATACATCTAAAGTGTAATGAGTTTGCATTATTCTTTAATGACAAAGTTCAGGGCATTGAAACTGTCCATGAGCTCATCACCAGTCTGAGTTCATCTGCAGCTGCCTCCATGAGTGAGCCACCAGATTTCTAAAGTCTGTGCTGAACAGTTTGTTAGCACCATCACTCACATAGTTAACATGTCGCTTCAATCTGGAACAAGCCTCTCCTAAAGAAGAGCAGTCTTGATGCCGCAGTACTGAGTAATAACCGGCCCCTCTCTAATTTGCCATTTTGGGACAAAGTCCTTGAAAAGGTTGTTTACTACAGCACTCAGATTTCCTCTTAATAATCAACTCATTTGATGTTTTTCAGTCAGGTTTTAGACCTCATCACAGCACTGAGATTCCTCTTGTCAACGTGACAAATGACATCCACCTGAACACTGACACGAGCAAAGCCTCAGTCTTAATTGGAGAACGTGCACTCTCCAAACACAAAGAACCTCTTGGTCTGGTCCAGGAATCAAACAGTGGTCCTTCCTGTAGCGAGGCGAGGGTCCTAACCTCTGCACCACCGCGTCACCCTCAGTCACGTTCAACTGTTCAAAGTCCAAATATGGCTGAAGATGTTTTAGCTAAAAACTGCACCCACCTTTAAATAGTATGAAAGTGAGTGAGGATGTAATGTGTGTACAATGTGTACATTTGCACTGATCTATCTTAATAACGGGAGTGGAAAAGTAGCACTTGCTATAAGCACTTGATCTATATGCATCAATCAGCTGTATTTTACATGCCTACCTGCCTTGTCCATGCCAAGTAGATATAAAACAAAAAAAACCTCTTGCTATGACTGGTGAGTATAATAAGATGTTCAGGATTACACTGTTCAATTCAGTATTCAAGTGGCAAATTATGTCTAATGAGTCAAAGTGCCAAATGACAGACTTATTACTGCTCCCTAAATCGAAACAAATCTGTGAGCGAGTAATGCAATATACACCTTTTTGACACATACGCACACTGAAAGCCTACAGTTAATGTGCCAACGTCACAGGAGCCCATTATAGCGCTGAACATGGTCTGCCACCTGAGTGAAAACCACACATTACAGGCATAAAACAGAACTAGTTATAGAATATTGCAGTCACTGAGTTTGACCTTTGGGCCTGAGGGGAGTGATGTGGGTGGTAGGTGTGAGCTTCGGGTGCAGCGGAAGTGGAACGTCGTGCTGCATTTCCGGGGGTCGTTCTGGTGGCACACAAAACGTTAGCTAGCAGGATACAGAAGGAGAGCTGTCATCCGTCATCTCTCGTTCTCTCTGCCCTTGAAAAATCTTCTTTTCCTTTGTGACAGCATCATATGTGCCTATTATCACTGCGCAGTGTAAGGTTTCAAGATGAGTGTAGTTCCAGCATCTGATTCTGCCTCAAGCGGTGAACATGTTCAGGTTTAAAGTAACATAAATCACACACTTTGAATGTTTGGATAAAAAATATTCACACGTGGCAAAGAACATCTAATGAGCGCTGACTTTCACTGCGTTGAAGATCTGAATACAAAGTAGGATACAGTGCATTCATGGCACAAGGTACCACTCTTTAATGTGCTGTCAGTGACTGGACACTAGCCACTGCCTTATTGTAGTATTATGGAACTGATACCAAGTAATATTGTTACCGATTAGTTTGGGTATCGAAACTGTTCTATGCAAATGTTGATGCTAATATGAACATATATGAACTTAAGGCCATAGAACAACTTATTGAAAATAAGATAATATTGTGAATGTTGTTTTGAAGATGCCAAATTTAAATATCATGTATATTAATTATAGTAAAATAAAAATACTACGAAAAGAGAAAAAGGGGATGATGTAAACTTTTGTATTTCTGCACTTTTGGGGCACATAAAAGTGTCAAAACAGCGAAAGCGTCAAAAACATCTAGCACCATGTCATTCACCATTTCTGCAATTTCTATGTGGCATAAAACATTATAACACTGAGATAAATAAACTCTTAGATTAATTTAGGGTTTAAAGGAACTAAAGTATTTCATTTACCGTTTTAACACTGGGTTTGCTGCGCTTTGAGGCAGAAATGACATGAAAAAGTGAACTTGCAAAATTGTGAAAGAATATTGGCAGAGGCGTTCTCATTATGCAAAGACGTCAAAGTAACTTCTATTCAACAAGGCAAACATCAGGTCTGTCTCAATACTTTGCAATTGTGTCAGTTTCCTCTGAATTTCATCCAGGGCAGATGCTTTTGGGAGGAAAGCCTATTTATTCTGCAGTCAGGTGACCTCTTGCCAGCTTCACGCTGTGTAAATTGCTCACAGTTAGCACTAAAAACATAAACGAGTTGGCGTCAGGCACCAACCGAGCTGATGTCACGCCAACTATTCCCATCCCAGCTGGAGCAGGAACACATGCACAACTCATGCTGCTCGCTGAGGCGTCTGTAGCCTCAATTCAAAAGTGACAATGAGAAATAGTGTCACTCAAGCTCTCACTTTTTCTAATGTCTTCTGCTGCTCTCGCTATGGGAATTATATTTTCTTATTATATTTTTTATCTCAGCCTGGACCATCTGCTGGAGACCATCTGTGAGGACGACACAAATCCTACTCACATTTATACATACATTTACAATTTACTTAATGAAATTGTAAATTGCTTAATTCGACAGTGCCTTTCCCCGTTGAGACTTGATAAGATTTAGCATACTAGATTTTATTCAAGTCATTTTGTAACGCTCACCATTAGTAATAGTAACAAGATGACTAATGAAACATAATTGTATAATAACCGTAATTGTCATTTATACAGACTCTGAAACATATTCGAAAATAAGTTTTTATAACAAACAATGACTTAATTAAATGAAAATGTAAAAAAAATATTAGTATATATATATAAGTATTTCTTATTTTCATAAATGATGACACTATATTTATAAATATAAGCCTTCAGTCACCATATTCTAACCTTCATTTGGTCAAAATGTATTTAAAACTCTCAATTTACAAGACAAATAGTTTTTTTAATGTATAATGCTGGCTTGTATAATTCAACTTTATTTTGACGAGCTTGCTTTTTATTATTACAATATTTACAGTTATTAATTACGCTTTGAGTTTCATTATGTACTGTGAAACAACATGCATAATGGCACATATCTTCAAGAATTGAATCTTCATCTTCATCTTAGTTTTTCAAAGAACACTGTTTTATGTTTACAGTGGAAGGATGTTTTTCCCTGGTCTCAATAGCACAAAAAAGACATTAGCACAAAAAATAAAATCGTGCCTTTTTAAAGTATATTTTGAGTTTTAACAAGAGTTTATCTTACATATCAAACACTTTAAATTACACCCAAAAAATGTATCCAATTTCATGTAGAAAAAGCACCAAACTTGCACGCCGTGGACATGTTTTGATACAAATCCGCATCTGAAATTCGTCTTGGCATTTCTCAGCGGGCTCCATCACACCCAGCTGTTTCATTTTTCAGACCAACACCAACTTTGAACATTTCTGGCCTATCTACAGTCTGCAGAAAACTGCTGCTCTGCATCATGTGAGTTACTGCGTTCCTTCGGGCTGCAGGCCAGTAGCCACAGATGTTTATTCATAGTTTGTTTAATATTGTAATGCTATAATGTTGTAATGTGGTATTGAGTTATGTGTGTGCGGATGCCGTCTGGCCATGGCAGGAGAAAAGGCTAAGCTCTGTTGGTTTCCTCTGTGGGGCTGAGCCAAATGAGGTAGACACTTGGCTGCTCAGGTCAAATGTGGTCGTCTGTGTGTGTCGCTCCGCTTTCAGATTTCATGCCTTGACTCCTGCCTAGACATTGTGACTTTTTGTAAATATTTGTGTGTGAAGCGTTTATAGTACACTATAGTGGAGCCTTTGCATTTATTTATTTATTGTCATGACCAAACATGACAGAAAACGGACTCAGACCACTTCTATCTGGATAATTAACGAGATAGTTCTTTGATGATGAAGATGAGAGGGAAATGGTTTGGATTCAAATGCATACATGTATTTCTTTATATAAATTAAAAAAAATATATTTTAGATAATACCAGAGGATTATTTGTCGTTGAGTGCACAAATATTATTTTTTACATAACAGTAAAAAATATGTTGAAAATAAGCAGTTAACCTGTAACTATTAACTCTAAACGTAAAAGTTGGTTCAATCCCTCTTTTGTCCAGGAATGATCCATTGTAGAGAAAGTTTCAAAGGTAGTCATCAGGACAATGTTTTAAAAATCAAGACGTTTCAACTTCAATCCAAAAGTCAAGGTTTTTTTTTAATTTTTTTTTTTATATACTTTCAAAAATATTTTTTACATAAAAAAATAATTATGCCCTATATTGACAAGGTACATTCAAGCATACTCAAAGCACATTCAGGAGTTATAAGCTACATAAAGCATCAGCTGCCCTGGGGAAAACAAACACTTTCATACAGGTAAGGTGGGTGAAGTGTTGGTGAGAATTACACAAAACTACTGCTGCCGTGTAGAGCCCAAGTGAACATGTGTGTTGGACCTTTGCAGAAATCCCTTCTTTGTTCAGACTGTTTTGCCTGTTTTTGCAGCACACGTGTCATATAACTGATGTCACTGCCAGCAGCTGCTTTCATTGGCGCCTGGTGAAGATGTAATCCGGGTAAATCCCAGATCTCCTCGAGTGAACGTTTGGAGCTACACAACTCAATGGCAACGCACTACAGACGGGTTAAAAAGCAGCACCCACCAACCTCCGACCAAATGCGCCGCGCAGAAGTTGTCCTTATAGATCGCAAACAGCAGTGTCCTGTGGTGTACAAGGTCAGTGTGAGACTTTACTGACAGAGGAATATGTTTGCGTTCCCAAAGCCTCTAATGCCAATGTAATGGGCAAACAGAGGGCTCAACATAACACAGATCCATGTACAGTCTGTGGTAAAGACAAGTATCTGACAGTGGAAAAAGATTGTCAGAAAAAGTTTATTGCCGTTGCTAATGAACAGAATTTGCAAATGAACTTGCTTTGATGATTCAGTGCAACAACAAAAAAACAAATAGCAATGACAACAAAACAACCTATATAAAATCAAAAAGAAAAACAATTTAAATCTTCTATGGGATAAAAAATCCCAAAAAATAGGCTTTCTATTTACACAAAATGTACAGTTGAATTTACGGATGTAGTGCAGAAAGTAAAGTAAGTTATGGTTGAAGTAACAGGTGTTCGGAAGGGTTCATGAGTCCAATGGCAGAAGGAAAGAAACTGTTCTCGTGATGGGAGGTCCGGCTGGACCGTAGCCTCCTGCCTGAGGGGAGTGGCTCAAATAGTCCGTGTCTACAGTGGTGATGGGGGAGTCTGTGATGGTGAGGGGGGCTGGGGGGCTTTGACTTTCCTGAAGTCCAGGATCATCCCCACTGTTTTCTGGGCGTTGAACTCCAGGTTGTTACCGCTGCACCAGGACCCCAGCCGTTCCACCTCCCTCCTGTAGACAGACTCATCCCCGTCCGAGATGAGCCCAATGAGGGTGGAATCATGATTCCAGTTTTGCGGAGTTGTGGTTGGAGGTGCAGCAGTTTGTGTACAGGGAAAAGAGCAGAGGAGAAAGAACACAGCCCTGTGGAGCTCCTGTGCAGATAGTCCGAGTGTCTGAGACATTCTTCCCCAGCCGCACGCACTGCATCCGATCCATCAGGAAGTCAGTGATCCACCTGCAGGTGGAGTCAGGCACGCTGAGCTGGGAGAGCTTGTCCTGGAGCAGAGCAGGAGGTGGTGTTGAATGCACAAACAGGATCCTGGTGTAGGTTCCCGGGGAGTCCAGATGCTGCAGAGTGAAGTGGAGTGACAGGTTGATGGTGTCATCTACAGACCTGTTGACTCTGTTGGCGAACTGCAGGGGGTCCAGCAGGGGGTCCAGCAGGGGGTCCAGCAGGGGCAGGTGAAGGACTTGAGGTGAGGCAAGACCAGTTGCTCAAATGACTTCATGACTACAGACGTCAACGCCACAGGCCTGTAGTCATTAAGTCCAGTGACCCGGGGCTTCTTGGGGACAGGGACAATGATGGACGACTTGATTGTACTACAGCTCATACATAAAAAGTGTTCAGGTAATAAATAGAAATGTAACAATCACCAAAATGTTGTATCGCATCATCAAAAGTTCACAATAATTTCGTTACTATTTATTGAACTGAAATATGTCGGTGTAATCCCTCATTCGTCCAGGCGTGTTCCATAGTAGAAAAAGCTTCAGTTGTAGTCATCTGGACTCAGTTTGAAAAAATAGACGTTTCGACTCTCATCCAAGAGTCATTGTCAATAACAGAATTTAGGTCGAGAACTCCGATATTAATACTGTTCTGTGGTAAGACCCGCCCATTGGGAGGAGCCTTCCTGAAGTAGAAAGAGTTGTTTGTTTCAACAGAAACTCCCCCCTTGTATCTACCGAGCTAGCCTATTCAGAATCTTAATGGGCTGTTAAAACCTCTTTGTCTTTGTGAGACCCTGGCTCAACCACCCTGAGTACCTGATTAGCATCTGAATGTCCTCTACCTTTCCAGGGGTTCAGTAACCCATTATAAATAACAGGAAGATTAAACCTTAGCCCTCCATTTCTGTTTAAAGAAGGTCTTTCTTTTTTAACAAAAATAGCTTCCTTAACTCCTCTTTCAAACCATCTTTTCTCCCTGCTTAAAACCTTCACCTCACCGTCTTCAAACGAGTGATTAGAGGCTTCAAGATGGAGATGCACGGCGCTCTGTGGTCCTGAACTTGTATTTCTTCTGTGCTGATAAAGCCTCTTGTGTAGAGGCTGTTTCGTCTCACCTATGTAACGTTCTTTACAACTTTCTTCACTGCATTGGATCGAATAAACTACATTGCTCTGTTTTTGAGTCGGCAACTTGTCCTTTGGGTGAACCAGTTTTTGTCTTAAAGTGTTTCCTGGTTTAAAATAAACAGGGACTTCGTGTTGTCTAAAAATTCTCTGCAGTTTTTCCGACAGGCCAGACACATAAGGGATAGAGACACCCTTCCTTCTCTGTTCAGTTTCCCTTTTGTCCTGCTTCTTGGTTCTCTTCACTCTGTTGAGAGCCCAAGCGGGGTAACCACAGGCTGAGAGGGCATTTCGGACATGTTTTTCCTCTTTCTTCTTGCCCTCTGAGCTGGTGGGCACACCTTGAGCTCTGTGTTGTAAGGTTCTGATCACCCCCAGCTTGTGCTGTAGTGGGTGGTTGGAACCAAAGAGCAGATACTGGTCCGTGTGTGTAGGTTTCCTATATACTTCTATTTGGAGTTTCCCGTCCTCTCCTCTGATCGTGGAACAATCAAGAAAGGCCAAGCGATTCTCCTTAGCGTCTTCTCTTGTAAACCTAATATGTGGGTCCACAGCATTGATGTGATCAGAGAAGGTTTCCAGCTCTTGTTTCTTGATTGTTACAAAAGTATCATCGACATAGCGGAGCCACAGTACTTTGGCCTTTCTTGATTGTTCCACGATCAGAGGAGAGGACGGGAAACTCCAAATAGAAGTATATAGGAAACCTACACACACGGACCAGTATCTGCTCTTTGGTTCCAACCACCCACTACAGCACAAGCTGGGGGTGATCAGAACCTTACAACACAGAGCTCAAGGTGTGCCCACCAGCTCAGAGGGCAAGAAGAAAGAGGAAAAACATGTCCGTAATGCCCTCTCAGCCTGTGGTTACCCCGCTTGGGCTCTCAACAGAGTGAAGAGAACCAAGAAGCAGGACAAAAGGGAAACTGAACAGAGAAGGAAGGGTGTCTCTATCCCTTATGTGTCTGGCCTCTCGGAAAAACTGCAGAGAATTTTTAGACAACACGAAGTCCTTGTTTATTTTAAACCAGGAAACACTTTAAGACAAAAACTGGTTCACCCAAAGGACAAGTTGCCGACTCAAAAACAGAGCAATGTAGTTTATTCGATCCAATGCAGTGAAGAAAGTTGTAAAGAACGTTACATAGGTGAGACGAAACAGCCTCTACACAAGAGGCTTTATCAGCACAGAAGAAATACTAGTTCAGGACCACAGAGCGCCGTGCATCTCCATCTTGAAGCCTCTAATCACTCGTTTGAAGACGGTGAGGTGAAGGTTTTAAGCAGGAGAAAAGATGGTTTGAAAGAGGAGTCAAGGAAGCTATTTTTGTTAAAAAAGAAAGACCTTCTTTAAACAGAAATGGAGGGCTAAGGTTTAATCTTCCTGTTATTTATAATGGGTTACTGAACCCCTGGAAAGGTAGAGGACATTCAGATGCTAATCAGGTACTCAGGGTGGTTGAGCCAGGGTCTCACAAAGACAAAGAGGATTCTAATAGGCCATTAAGATTCTGAATAGGCTAGCTCGGTAGATACAAGGGGGAGTTTCTGTTGAAACAAACAACTCTTTCTACTTCAGGAAGGCTCCGCCCAATGGGCGGGTCTTACCACAGAACAGTATTAATATCGGAGTTCTCGACCTAAATTCTGTTATTGACAATGACTCTTGGATGAGAGTCGAAACGTCTATTTTTTCAAACTGAGTCCAGATGACTACAACTGAAGCTTTTTCTACTATTGAACTGAAGCTTCTTTGCTCGAATGCTTTGCTTTGTTGCAGCAGCAGCTAAGGAAACAGAGATAACTACATGATGATGATCCTTTGCTCCATTTTAATAAAAAATAAGTTTCTGAGCACTTTGAAATTTTAAGTCTTTGGACTTTTAATAAATACTTTGGGCAAATTTTGAAAAACATAATACTTTATATTAATCGGGCACCATTGCAATAAATCCACAGTTATTGCTCATATTGGCCATTTGATTTGTGGAATTTATACTGCAACTTTTACTTTGTAAGTTTGTCCCCACAAATCTAAAACTGGTACGATTTTCTTGTCAAGGTGTCTATAGTTATACCGTCTTTCCACACTCGTTTTGATAAGAACTAAGTGTTAAATTGATCTCTGTGGTTTTAACAAACCCATCACAGACAGGCCTTGGAACAGCAGTGCACTTCAATTTGATTCCCCAATCTCAAGTTGTAAACAGCGTAATTTGATTTTTGACCTTATTTTTACAAGCACATCGAGGTTGCCATTAAAAAATGTGCCCCATTTTGTTAGGACTGCATCTTGTATCGTGGCATATAAAATCCAATCAACCAAACAAACAAAACGTATATACAATTTGATTGTGCGTAGACTGCTGAATGACCAATGACCATGTTGGCTTATAAACGCAAACACAGACTTGAACTCAGAGCAGCAATTTTGAGTTTAAGCTTTATGGGACAATTCCACATTTTTTTATTATACTTTTGCATTTCAAGAAATAATGATATAATTGAAATCTCTTTAATTAATGTGTAAAGTAGGATCAGTATAGGATTATTATTTAATGTAAAGTTTTGATAAATATATCAATTAATGACAAGCAAAACATGATATTAATTGTCTATGTAAAGCCTTTTGGGTTCAATGCTATGTATGTGCTTTATTCATACATTTTGTTTGTTTGTTTGATTGATTGATTGATTAATTGATTCATTAGTGCTAATATTTCATTTAGTATCCAGTATCAATACCCAAATGAGTATTGAATGTATCAGCATGTAAATACTCTAAATCCGTCATAATGGCAAAGAAGTTAGATCCTTTAGGGACGATTCTCTTTGAGTTGAATCCCACGTCCCAAACAACCCTGTCTTTGGTAGATTTATTGACTTGGATTGTCTGAGACGTGCCTCACCTCAGCCCCTTTGTTGCAGTACTAAGCTCCAACCAGAGGAATCCAATTACCAAATGCTTTACACTACTTTAATGAGAATATAACTAACATTTTCTTCTCTTTTAAATACAAACAAGGCAGCACAAGCTCTAAATTGCTGCTGTTGTCGTCGAATTTCGCCAATATATTCTTCCCTGTTTCTGTCTAATGAAGGCACACAGTACATACCAAAGATAAAACAGAACCACAGCTCAGTTCACAGTCTAAGCCCTGACGCGCAGCATGCTCGGCCAATTACCGTATATCCTGGTAAAGAATCACAACTTTATGTTGAATGTTTCACCATGAATATCTTCTCAAGCCAGACAAATGGTTGCAACTGAACGGCACTCAGAGAATGGGATTCACTCAGCTATGTTTAGAACTGTCTGTGGAGTTTCATTGTTGTGAAGCTTCTTTCCCTTTGGCCTCCGTCTGACATCATGAAATACCAGGCTGTTCACTTGACATTTAAAGCGGCTGAAGTCTTCACATTACACCTGAATGCACTTCTGTTACCGAAAAGCTAATGAGACACAATAAAAGCTAAATGTTAATAGTCTAGAACAACACACACTACCAAAATAACTAAAGATCATCAACCACAAGAGGTCAGTATACTATTTGTGACTTTCGAGGAATAATATAGGGTCACATGAGGGAGTGCATCCAGTGTCTGAGTTCTCTCCTTCATTATGTGCAAATGAGAATAAAGTGCGTCATACAACTGCCAATCTCAGTCACTAATTTGTAGCACGTTTCATCTAAAATCTAGACGACAGCTCCTTTTGAATAATAAAAACGTGATTTATCTTACCTCAGATTCATAGTGTTGAATGCTTCTCTTCTCTTTCTATTTTTCCTCGTAAACCACCATCCTTTGTTTTACCCAATGCATTCCTATGATTAAACTGCCTGTCACAACCGCCCATCGGAATTGGGGGAGTAGGATGTGTTCCAGACGACAAAGACTTTGTAGAGTATAAAACTGTGTGGTCTTGGCTGGTCAGGCCAAGGTTGATCGTGTGATGCAACCAACCACGAATAAATGAATAATGACAAATGACAATATCAGAGACAAGTCTAGTCCAAACTCTTGCCAAGGCGAGAGCTACAAAAGCAAGAAAAAACCCCAAATTTATACAGAAAAAAGAACAAAAACACAAAAGAGCAGCTGGATGAGCATGTAAAAATAAACAGTACAATTCTGTGGTATGATAATATTGGGGCACATTACACACAAATTGGAAAAGAAGTCACATGGTGCCAGTGCCAAGCTTTGATGAATAACAATGTATAAAAGCCTACTGTACACACTAAAGATCATGTCCTCAGTACTAGCGAACCCCAATCAGACCCAATAATAAACCCTACACCACAATCAAACTTAATGTGAGAAAGTTGCCCATAACCATTTTTCGGGAATTGCAGGTTCTTTGATTCTCTTCAGCTGCAAACGAGCAGTGTGGAAATGAAAGCTGGTGTTTCTTGAAGGAGAACAGATTCACCCAGGTAAAGATAATCCAGCATTGCATTGATCAGACCCCAATGAAACAAATGTGACAAACCATCAGCTGCAGTCTTAGAACAAACGATGTGTTAAAAGCCATATATTCAAACAACATGTGGGCTGTCTTTATTGACATGCCATCTCCATCTCGTCTACACACACAGGCTTGTCAGCTCCATCCAAGGCTGTTAATCCCTCTACAATGCAGGAGCTCCATCGTATTGAATTCTGACAGGATCTGAGAGGCGCAGTTGTGCACAGGCTGGTCTGACAATGTGTGATGTTTGAAAAGCAGTCGACAGGAGCAATCCACCTGTACACATTAGGCATCAAACAGCAACATGTGAAATATGATGGATAATTGGAACGAGAAATCGCAATAGCAATAGCAATAAGACCATATAGAGCCATATCGGGATCGCGTCTAGGGCTGCAACAAGTAAATGACAAATCATAAATATTCGACTGTAGAAGTCACCATATTTCACCCTTTATTTGGTTAATAATGTATATAAAAAAGTCTAAGTGTACAAAATAAATTATCGTTTTAATAATAATTACTGATAGTCAACTACTAAAATACTGCTCTTATGATGTCCTAAATGTCCTGATTAAATATAGGCTCAAATGAATATGAAAATGCATTAAATACGCACAGTTCAACTTAAAGATGTATAAAAGCTTGATTGCAACATGGCAAATGGGAGAACAGTCTGTGAAAGATCTAGTGCCCTCTTCATCAAACAGTAAAGTACACAGAGTCTTTTCAAGTGTAATTGTTTCTATTCTTTTACACTTTTCTTTCATCATACTTGAAGGTGTAGATGTGATACTATTACAAAAAAAATTGAAATCGAAATGTTTAGTGCATTATTTTTAAAGGTCCACCGTAAATGGAACTGTTCTGAGATTTTCTCCCTGCTCGACTCCAGGGAGATGTGTTTACTTTGCCGACACGTCATGGATGTATTAAATACAGTACGGGTAAACAAAGAGCTGACAGGTGCCACTCCCACTTCCAACAGGTGGGCTGTTTACGCCCTGTCCTCAGGTAGATATCTCCCATTGTCTGATTCTATACTGTATTTCTATATCCACTAATGCATGTGTTATTTTGATTGCCGTGGTGAGGCTGGGTCATGGGTCATGACTCTAGCAGCCGGTGGTTGAGAAAAGGTCCCTGTGTGAGGTGAACTTGCCACGTTCGCTGCCTGTCAAAGGTGTTCTGCAGAGGTGTTTCTTAGCAGTAGCTAAATCTAAATGATTTCATTTGTAGCTTATGAAGTGTTGGATTAGCCACTGGCCTCGTCCCCTTGCCTTTTAGTGGATGTTTCTTTCACTGCTTTTTTGTGTGTTACTTTTTGTATAGGACAAAACATTTTTAAATGCTCAACATGAATGCATTTCAACTAATGGACAAATATATTATCTTGGTCATCAACTAAATTAATATTTAGGCATTTATCATATCTATCTCCCCGAAGACACGCAGGTGACAGGTCTGATCTGTGGAGAGGTGACCCAGCTCAGGACCTCAGGACCAGAAATGTTACTTACATAGACACCTTTAAGTAACTTCATCAGTTTGTTTATTAGATCTTGCAGTTACCTTCGTTTTGTAAATTGTAGATAATTGGTCTGAACAGTGAATATGCAAACAAACTTAAATTACCTACAACTAACAATCCCTGGAACTGCAGCGACCACTGCTCTTGACAGGTTATCCCAGTGCCATTGAAGGATGGGTCAAATGCAGAGGACACATCTTCCAAATTAGGGATATATATATATATATATATATATATATATATATATATATATATATATATATATATATATATATATATATATATATATATATATTATTTTATTTTTTTTACTTTTATGCAACCAGGAAAGCCTCACTGAGATTTAGAATGTCTTTTTCAGGGGAGTTTTTGGTGTAAAGTGAAAACTCTACAGAAAAAGGTCAGCTGAGATGAAGCCAGAACCTTCTTGCTGTGAGGCGAGAGCGCTAACTGCTGCGCCACGTCGCCCGTACACTAAAGTGGACAGGGGCACGTGGACATAATGATAACACTCAAGAATAGTTTTCAATCCCATTATGACATTTCCATAGTGGCTGCTTGGACTGCATGTAATTCAATGCAATGTCCTAACCAACCCACTCTAAAACCTATGCACCTGTAATCATGAATAATAACTGCACTTTACCCCCACATGTATGGACTGTATTGTGGGCTTTCAATCATACTTGTGCTGAGACAATTCAGATACAATAACTGCTATTATCTGAACAGCTCTTTGTTGTTTAGAAAGTCCACAATGTATATTCTTCAAGCTGAGTAGCACATGAAATGAAAAGCTATGAATCACAGAGCAATGTATTCATGAATTATGTTATGTATTTATAGGGAAAATAAACTCAAAGAGAGAACCTCCTGTTTTCTTGATTACCTGTTGAAAACAAAACACACTAAAACAAACACTAATAGAATAACTACTTAAGCTAAAATGTCGATAAAACAAAACAAATGTATGAAAACACACAATATTTTATAAAACCAGCAAGAGCACAGGCACTGTGCTTTGAATTCATAAATTCATTAAAACTCATGAGATTATCTCATTTAAATAGTCTCAGTGGTTTGTTCCACAGATAAGGAGCAAAGTTGCCACCTGAGATCTCTATCGGTGAATACTTGATCTGATAGTCATCATACCAGATCAAATACCAACAAGAACCTTGCAAACAAACAAAAGATGGATGACCATTGGATGACCATTGAAGGCTTGTCTCACATCTTCAGGAAGACAGTTTCAGATTTTAGCTGCATAAAACTGAAACGCAGATTCACCAGCAGGAGGCCGGTCCCTGAGGTCCTCCGAATCCGAGATGGTTCATATGACACTAACATGACAGAGATGTACTTTGGTGCTTGGCCATTGAGAGACTCTATATACTGGTATATGGAATAAATATTTGTGCTTTTTATTTTATTTGACATATTTGCTTAGAATTCTAAAAACTTCTTTCAAGTTGACATTATGGGGTACTGTACACTGTCGATGACTACAACTGAATCTTCTTCTATAATGTAACAAATAAGGGATTACACTGACTAAATGTAAGTAGATGTGAACTGCACAAATCATTCTGATCAGTCTGAACAAAGTCTGTAAAACGTCTGTAAAATGTAAATTGCGTCTCTTAAATTTGTGCCTATCTTTGCCTTGGTCACCATCACATTGTGTTTTCTGCCGGGGTCTGGGAACAAAAGAATGTGCTGTAAAGCTCGTCTACAGTTTGTCCTCCATTTGGCTCTTCACGTTAAAATGAAGTTTGCTTTGTGGACTTGAATTGAGGAAAGCCAGCATTGCAAATGAAAACAATAAGCTGCTCAATAGCACATTTTCCTGGATATTAGTGCTAATCACGGCATTGAGTGAGTTTCTACCTCTCCTTTAAATGTACGGAATAGGCTACTATAGAAAACATATTTATTTATATTTAATTTGCACTCTTTTTATAATATAGTTCTAATTTGTTTATGTATGTAAGTTACAGGGTTCGGGTGAAAGAAAGCATGGCATTTCCCAACAATAATTGATTCTCATATCCACAACAAACAGGGTAAAAGAACCTGAAATTGAACTGAATAATGTGTATATTGCCTGGTACAATGCATCTCTCTTGATATGGTTAATGCATATTGTGCACTTCAGCTGTCTCAAATAAATAAACAAACTTAACATATTTTCTTTTTCAATAACTATTTTCCGTAGTTTTCTTTTCCTTTTACATCTGTTTGAGAAAGAAGCACTGTTTGGCAAGAGACTGACACATTCAACCCTCAAATGTGGAGCAATAATTTGTACTTTATGGATGTAAACAAGAGAAACTTCACTAAGCAGATCCAAGCAGAAAAGAACAAAGACTTCCTTTTGCTTTTAGAAGCAAAATTATACAGGATTAAGCTATTTCTGTCCGTTGTTATTTCATCATAACGGGCAAATCCTTTAAATGGAAAAGATGAGAATACCTAATTAACTCAAGTGTACTACTACTGCTACTGTGCTACTACTATTATGGCAAATACCACTGCTACTTGTTAGGTTTAACTGTATTCTAATTACTACTGTTATAATCAAAATGCTATACTATTACTGCAAGTGTTTGTACATGCTACTATTATACAAACCTCTATCGAAGCCAAAAACATGTCGGTGCACTTCATAGATAATAAAGTAAACTTCACCATTTAACTGTATCTCTACTTGAAACACACCAGCAAAGATTTCCCCTGAAGTACAGAGATGAAATTTCAAAGTAGATTAATTCTTCTAATTCAATGACAAGCTCCGATGAGCAATATAATCTGTGCAGGAAAAGCCCAAAAGCTGAGTGAAGTTTGGCACCGACCTCGGGCACTCAGATCCTGTCATTATGACAACCTTCCTTGTCCAATAGCCAGAGTTATGAACAAGAAGAGGCCAGGTGGTGAAAGGTAACAGAATATAATTATAGCCCTCCGTCCCTCTTTGTTACGACGTCTATTATAAAGAGATAAATGGTGAACGATGCCCTCATTTTGGCATTTACGACGAGAGCCAAGAGCCATGGGGTTTGTCGCTGCTCTTTATCACATTGATTGGTATATAGCAATATAAAGTGTAGTTTATCTACACTGCACCGCCAAACTGAAGATGGATGACTGTTTTGAATCGTCCTTGTACTGAAGTAGATGTGTGTTTGTGAACAAGTTGGTGTGGTGTCTCTATCTTCTGTAAGTGTGCCTGTGTCTGTATTTGAGAACTGCACCTTTGAAATGGTGTTTTGCTGCACAAAGCGAGGGTGAGAAGAAGCCAAAGCGAGGGGAAAGCAGATTAATATGTCCACTGGCTCTGCTATTTACAGCTTTGGGCTGGTGTTAAACTGTAAAAAACAAAATAAAACAAATTACACTTTACAGGCTTTATAAGACTGTATTAGACTGGACAATTGTAGCGTGGAATGGGGACAGGTTTGGCAACTGGTTGTGGTCAGGAAACAAACCCACAACTCTTTAAACTGACACATTTCTGACCATTTCCATTTGATACGACACAGTGTAATCCCTCATTTTCATTCTCAAAAGACAAAAAACAAACAAGAAAACAAATAAACAACAAATACATTAATAAAGTTGCTTGGTGCAATTTCTCTGGGGGTTTCATCAAATAAAAAATATGCACCCGTATTGGCCAGTCCCTTTTAACTATTCTGGACCAGTATTTTGGCTCAGCATCTGACAGGTGGCCTCAGTGGCATTAGCTGGATGGGCTCAATGTAAGAAAACACTCCCTTTGGGGATATTACATATCCTGCACTGCCCCAGTAACAGGGAAGCAACCAACCTATACATTTATCATGCTGAATTATGAACAAGGGCAAGGGTAATTCACATAGATTATGGTATTTTTTGTTTTATAGCCCTGTTAATAGCCCTGTTTTGCATCGTTGCGCTGTGTCTTGTTAAATGACAATGCAATTATACATACATACATTTAGATTTGGTACTAAACAAACTGCAATATACGTAGCTGGAGGATCAATACAGACTCCATCAATCCAAATTCCTGCATCTGTTTTAAATGCATTTCTATAAAGGAATCTTGAGAGAAAAATGTTCAAGGCTGTTCCCTGCTGCACGCACAAAAGGTCCTTCTCTGCCTGTACATCGGCGTTACACCACAATCTGACACTGTCATCACCAACTTTTGTTTCCTGTCTTTGAGTGGGAGGCGAGAGGAGATTTTTTTGTCGTCATCAATTATGGATTATAACAGTCCTTTTCTGGTTTGCTTAAGGGGCAACCAAAGATATAACGACCTCACGTGCAAGTACGACTTTAGTTGTTACACGTAAAAGTGCTCCTACTTTAAAGGTGCACTGTGTAACTCTTCTGGTTGAGGCTCTGTACCCTGTTGGTGTCTATGGAGATGTTATCGCTTTGCCTAATGTTCCAATGAATGTGGTAAGGCATTAAACATATCTGTCTCCATGGAAACAAGCAGGTGACACCAACAGGCCAAGTTCCATGCCAGATATATGGAGAAGTCACAATAAGAATGCATGTTTTTATTATTTTTGAGCAATAAAACACTTGTATTTGAATAAATGCAAGGTAGATAAGTTTGATGAACATTATAGGCAACGGCAATAACATCTCCAAGTGCAAGCGACATACCTTCAACCAGAAAAGTAACATGCCAGACTCTGACTTTTAACTCAGTGGGGACATATATTGCAAGGATATTATAATAACTCGTGTTCACATTGAGGAGGACCAAAATAAACAGCTGGCAAAGGAAGAGGGAATCCCGTGTCCCGGTAGGACGGAGTACACCGTGACCCCCTTTGGGAAATCCATCGAGCAGTCTCAACCCACAAAGCGGAGAAAGGACCAAGTGTTTGTACCTTCTCTGGGTACAAGTTGTCACAGATACGGTAACTAGGACTCACTTCAGCTACAGGGAAGTGTCCAGTCTGTTGTGCAGTCCTTTCTTCTGTTTCTTGTCCCTTTCGCTTGGCACAAAAAAAAGATACCCAGAAATGAATCAATGATAAAACTAGTATCACCAAAAGTGTTGAAAATTAAATGATGTGTATATAATTATATGTATATCTAAGAAATTGTGTGTGTAAAGAAGACACATTCTCAGTTGACGGACAGGCCAGGCACATTCTCAGTTGACGGACAGGCCAGGACTCATATTATACCTCCAGACATATAGAGTTCCATCTCTGGGCTGCAGTGAAATGTTAACTTAAAATCTAACGTGGGGGTTTGCTAAGAATGTCTATATAATAATAATTGTTCATCAAACTGATACAGGGTTTTGTGGACACTCAAAGAGAAAAAAAAAACAAAGGAGCATGAAGATTGAATACCATCACATCGTCCTGGTCCTGTGGAGATGGGAGCAAAGGTTTCTGTACTTAACTGGGACAACAGACCTGTGTTTATCTGTTTCATAATTTGTCAATTTTGCTTTGCATATTTTACTATGAAAACACAGAGCCAGAAAAATATATTCAAGACGCAACAAAGTGAACATTTCAGTTTGTTGCATGTGGAGTGGCTGACTGGGCAGGTGGTCCAAATGTTCCCACAAAATGACATTCCAAATTCCCTTTTATAACCAGGAACAGTTTTCAAAGCGCTGCG
>NW_027315768.1:24731404-24753904 GCF_026437365.1 Eucyclogobius newberryi
ATCCCAATGTAAAGTGCTCGTTTAGTGCGAACTTTTGCACGGGCTTCGCCCGTTTACAACGGTAATGTTCCATTTTCCTACAACTAATTAGTATGCACGGGGCGTGCATGAGTGGAGGAGTGCGTTAGTGAGTGTTTGGAAGTGGGCGAGCGCTTCGCGCTCGATTTCGTGCGCACTATGTGCGCACTTACGAGATTAATAGGCCTCTCGCCAGCTTGTGGCGCTCGGGCCTAATTACAGTAATACACAAAATTAAGTGAGTAATCAGTGCCACAGATTAATGACTTAGTGGATTGCTTTGTGGTATGGAATATTAATCTTTAAGAAAAAGCATTTCCAAATGCAAAAATCAATTTGGCTGAGTGCAAGAAAGGGACAGACACAAAGCAAACTGTGATCACAGTGCATTCATTCTACCATTTCATCTTCAAAAGTGACAAGCTAAGAAACATTAGTCATTGCTTATTGGCTTGACTAATTTCCTAATTAGGGGAGACTAATTATTCACCATTGCAAATGTGACAAGCAGAAAGCCTGTACAGTGCTGGGGAAGCCACAAGGATTGCACGGGGATCATCGGAACGAGAAATGATGGATGAAAATGTGTCTGCCAAGATCAAAACTGCAGCTAAATAGTAATTCAATAGGCCCTTTCAAGTTTAGTTCATGATGCCTTGTTAAAGTGGGTAAATTCGGCGCTGAACTGGACTCCA
Source organism: Eucyclogobius newberryi (assembly GCF_026437365.1). Lineage (NCBI taxonomy): Eukaryota > Metazoa > Chordata > Actinopteri > Gobiiformes > Gobiidae > Eucyclogobius > Eucyclogobius newberryi. The sequence continues at coordinate 24,732,118 of NW_027315768.1, forward strand.
ACAGTGTCACTGCATACTTCCTGACGCCTTTTCAAACCGGCCTGGACTCTGCCGCTGCCATCATCATTTTAACAGCTGCACGTCTCAAAGGCTGCAAATGAGAGCTGTGTTCTGAACTGAATTGGCCAGTCAAGTTGGGCCAATATGGAAGCAGTCTGTCAGAATCATAAACTTTTACTTTACGTGAGGCACTATACACGGGCTCAATGTGTCATTTTTTATAAGGGCATGAATTAAAATCGCATTCCAAGTGAAGTTAGATGAAAGATTTCCTCAAGTCAGACGGATGACTGTGGAAGACTGTGTTTTTCAAACTCTGTTCCGTTGATGTCAGCCGACTGTAGTATATCCATCACTCACCTACAAACCATTTCAATCATCCTCTGACCCATCTCCTCCTCCACATCAGCAACAATGTAAGCCACTTCCATTCTTTCCTCCTCAACAGTGGCCATTGGGGAAATATTCTCTCCGATAACACAATCAACGCCTCTTGCCAGGGTTTAAGCACCGAATTGCATCTATTGTCAATAAACTCTTCGTTCCACTCGTTTGTGTCTGTCTCTCCTGATCGAAATAACGCAATGATGTCAAATCCATCACTAAAAGGAGCACTAACCATTCTGGTGGAAGGTTCGCCACATGCTTGGAGATCTTATTGCTTGCCTGGAATGTTCCACGGTGTGGTATTACACTTGTCTCCATAGAAACAAGCAGGCAACACCACAACGCCAAGTTACAGGTCATATCTAAAGCACTTTGAATAGATAATGGAGAATTTGAATGCCACACTGTGGGAGATTATGGGCAAAGCTGTAACTGCATCCACCAGAAGAAATACTGCACGTTTAAACCCTTTTTTGTGTACTACAGTTAAAAAAAAAATGCATTATTTAACCTTTATTTAATCTGGAAAGTTTGTTGTTCCCTAAAAATGACTACAAACCATAGATCACATAAATCACCTTTCAGAATTCATTTAAACTGACCTGATCTGAATCAATTCTTTTAGATTCTAGACTTCTTTTGTAAATCACTCCAGGTGTAGAGGACAGGATATTTAAATGCTATTTTACCAGTTTCCATGCAAAAAAACTGGTAAGAATGTCTCTTGAGATTGCAAAGAATACTGCCCATCTGTTTTTAAATTGTTTACTTGAGCTTTGTGACACTCGGGGGTGCACAGTGATTGGCTTCACAGTGAGAAGTGAATGGGTTAAGCATTTCCCCTTCTGATGTTCTCTTCTCTTCAGAAAAGCAGACAAATGGTGCTTGGCAATGACAGGTCTTGCATTTCCAATTACAATCAGAGCACTCTTGTACTATCCAGTACACCAGTGTGAAATATATGAGGTGGTTTGCTTCTGGGAGGGCATCCAATGTAAAATCCAAAGCTAAAATACATATGCAAATGATTAAATATTAGCTCTGAATATCCCAGAAGAGAAGAGAATGATCAGAAGGTTATTGAGTCAGTCATTATGTTGTGCAAGGCTTGATATGGACTTGATTACTCACTGGACATTGTGGCTAGTCTTTGTTAACCAGCCAAATTCATTCATGATTTTAACAGTTAAAGTCTAAATACCATCAAAAAACAAACTTAATTATATCCATCCAATCGAGGAATAATGTGTGATCCCTGACCCCTAAAACAGAAGATGAATGGGTTGTTAATTTAACCAAGAAGTCCCTGTATGCTGTATTTCTGAAGTGTCCTCAACAAACTATTATATTGTGCTCTACCAAGAATCAGTGAAAACCTCTCCAAGGGAAGTGAAGGACTCTTGACTCCCACTACAATCCACTGCTGAAGTGTGTTTTAGCCTCAATAATCAATGTCGATACAGCTCCGACCTGTGGTGTTGAAGGACATTGCGACATACATGAGTTACAATGTTTTTCTTTTTTCAAATGTTCTGTAAAATTATGTGATAAATCTGGGCACTTGATGGACATTTGGTTCTCTAAATTGACTGTTCTATTGTTCTGCTTCTGGCACAGCTTTGAAACAAGAAAAAAGGTTTTGTCATGTGTCATGTTTTGTTGCATATTTAATCATTTTCTAATATTTGTCAGTCCAATCATCCAGTAGATCTAAATTGTTCAGCTTTCATCCAGAAGCTTTTACAACGTTACCAAATAGGCCTATTGTAAACTGAAATAAACAAAAAAGAAAATAAGTAATCACAACCTATTGTTGGCCAATTGAAACTGTAATCTGTCATTTGTGCATCACACATGTATCATCTCACGTAGATTTTGCTTTTTTTTTCAAAGTGACTTTTGGCAGCATTAAATCCATAAGACAAACCTTAAGACCATATTGTCCACATTAATTTAAAATATAACTCACACATTTTTCTTTATGGTACCTCAAGTTCTGCCGATTCCGGCCTCACCTCTTAATTGCTGTTGAACAGATTTCTCACATTATATCTGAAACAGATTTGAGGTGCAGCAAGCTGTGAACTATAGGGTTCTTTACACAGTGCTACACATTCACACAACATCCTCAGCAGCTCCAGTCAAACTATCCAATGAACTTTGTAACAAAACCAGAGGTGGCAGAGTGGATAATTTAAATTAAACTACCTTTTAATAATACCTAAAGGTAGTTTAATTAAAATGTCCATAAAAATTATGAACAGAACCGGTGACACAGGGCAGCCCTGGCGGAGTCCAACATGCACTGGGAACAGGTCTGACTTACTGCCGGCAATGCGAACACAGCTCCTGCTCCGGTCATACAGGGACCGGACAGCCCTGAGCAAAGGGCCCCGGACCCCGTACTCCCGGAGCACCCCCCAAAGGACACCCCGAGGGACACGGTCGAAAGCCTTCTCCAGATCCACAAAGCACATGTGGACTGGTTGGGCAAACTCCCATGAGCCCTCGAGCACCCGATGGAGGGTATAGAGCTGGTCCAGTGTTCCACGACCGGGACGAAAACCACTCTGCTCCTCCTGAATCTGAGGTTCGACTATCGGTCGGATTCTCCTCTCCAGAGAATGTCACACAAGTTAAATTTATGTAGAACACAATATTCAATATTTTCGCGCAAATATATCAATACATTTTGGTTGTACTGGCTTTAAGATCTCTCCTGTCTTTTTATCAAAACTGAAAACACAGTTATTCAGTATCTGTCAGGTCACGTCCCACATCCAACAACGTGTCCCTTTTCCTACACTTTGAAGCGCTCACCCTAATTATTACATATCACATTTGTATATGATTTCAGCTCATGTGAAGTTGTATGAGTCCCGGGGAGTCACGTGAACAGATGTTTCTCAGGGTACGACGGTTTAAACTTTTATGAACTCCTCTGAATATTCTCTTTGTACCCTGGGTCCTTGGCTCCCACGCTCCCTCTCACCATATGGATCCTTTAGGGTGACATCAATTCTACTGAAGCAGTGACTCCGTTTGGAACCGGCGCGCCACAGCCAACATTGGCGTCTCCAAACCTCCACAGTCTGTCTTCTTCTTATTAGCCCCGGTTATCGGAGAGCAGTTATTATTCTTGCTCTTATCTTGTCTTCACACCTCCTCCTGACTGACGCACCTCTCCCGCTCCCGGTGTAGACGCGCGCTCCCGTGCGCGCGGTGCCGCTCCTCGGTCGAAACAGTGAAACGGGAGTCGGCGTGAACGCATCTGTCCTCTGCATGGACATTAATAGGGATTTTAATATCATCCCCTCTCCGGCTGTTTCCCGCGGTGGTTTATTCATTACTGCCTAAGTCTGGTAAGTTCATTTTCCCTTTTTGGGCAATTTGTCTGTCGCTTTTTCAATTAAGAAAGCGAAGTAGTGTGGACACGTATCTGACATGGAACCTGTGGGACAATTTAACGTGTTGGTCATTTATTCTTGCTTACCACTTGGGTGTGGTTTGATTTGGCACATCACGGCGCGTGCATTTATTCATCCAAAACGTCCACTTTATATGCAAAATCTCAGCCACGCCAAACTATTTCACGCGTGACAGAATTAGGTTGCACTGGATAAGCCCCCCCTTTAACACACTTGTCTAAATGTGTATGAACGCGAATTACTCTCCATAAGTTGATGATTAAAAGTTTCTTCTCTTACACACCTTTGCAGTGATTACAACTGCACGTCCAGATGAGACTTATGTAAGAGTGAAACACGCAGGACACGACTGATAATTGGGAGGTGACTTGTATTGACCAAGGTCGTATTGGCTGAATATGTTAGAGACCCGAATCAATTTGAGAGTTTAGCAGATTAATATATACCTCTAATCTTGCTATAATGCGTTTTATTCCCACCACTGCCTTTTCTGTCAAGCATGGTATTCGTTTAAAAGTTGGCATCTTTATCCCAAATACCTGTTGGAATCTACCTGTCTTGTCAACTTCTAGACATCAAATTGAGTAACCTTTTCAAGTCTGCCCCCCCAAGGATGAAAGCTGCAACATTATGTCATCTGAGACACAGGAGGGTTTAGTCTTTGAGCAACAGGGTTTGTGACAAGGGCCAGGGTGGGATTTTATGGCATTGTAACGTAACAAATATTTGAGCGCGGTGAAAAGGAAAAGCCTAATTAGGCATGACTGTGGGTGGTTCTAGATCACATTTATATTTGAGTCCTTGTTTCTCCTGGACTGGGATCAAGATTTCATGTTGTTTGCATAATTTCTCTTGTTAATTGGGATAACGAAGCCTTGCAAAAACAATAACGCTTAAATAATCCATCTGTATTTGGTAATGCCGTTGGGACTGCAGGGTGGCCAGCCAATAGATATCAGATAGCATTCATCAGATTTACTATTAGGGCATCAATATTTTAAGATACAATTGTAAGGATTTTAAGGGTGTACAGTGGCAGAGTGGTTAGAGCTCTTGCCTCCCTGGGCCATCACAGGATCTCACTGGGTGGAGTCTGCATGTTACTGTGGGTTCTCTCCGGGTGATCACTGTGGTGTCACCTGCACACTTACTGATAGAAGGAACCAGACCCTCATTTGCCGGTGTGGGTCACGAGGGAGTAAAAGGGGTTAAGTACACACACCTGTAGTACTACAATGTTGGTAACAAGAGTGGTATATTCACATGGAGGTAAAAAGCATGTTACTATCATCGCAGCAGTGATGATAAAGCAAAACTTTTGTACTAACTGGTGCTATCTGGCTGCTCTGCTCGCTGTAGTAAAGTTGATCGCAGGCGACGGTTGAAATGTCCAACATGTTCGAACCTTTAAGGTTCTGGAGCTGCGACTTGTCAATTTGTTGAAACAGAATTGCACTGACCCCACAGATATGTGGAGCGCCACCACAAATACTCTTGTGCGAGAAGTGCTTCTCGTGGAAAGCCAAATTGGTCTTAAATTTGAGCTCAATGTCTTTGTCAATTTTTTGAGTGCTTTTTGCCCATTTGTTTTCCAATGTCGTGGCATCTGGATTCTGGCTATATTTTGTTCACATGCAAAAACCTGGAATATGCAATACTATTTTTACTTATTTTTTTCCTGCATTGCCTTGACATGGTTCCATATTGAAATTGTAACATTGTCTTAAGCTAACCCCTTGTAAGCTAACCCTCTCTGCTACACTTTACCTGCCAATAACCTAAAGAAGCTCATTCTAAAGCAATCACAGGACTTGTTTCAGTGTAAGGGGTGGTCCTACCCAGAGCAAACACACACATTTACTGCACTAGCTCATTGATAGTTCCTGTGAAGTGATAAGATAAGATTGCCAGAGTGGGGAAATTCCAGTGTTGCAACACAGATTAGGCACAGAAGTATAATAATAAAAATAGATAACTTAGAAAAATAACACTCCTATTTACAGCTGTTATATGGACAAACAATATTGCACGAGGGATGATTGACATTATGTCACAGTATTGCACATGAATATTTCAGTATTGCACATGATTATGAATATGATTGAAACATGTTCAGGGTTAACAGTGTTCATTGTAGAGTCTGACAGCAGCAGGAAGGAAAGACCTGCGAAACCTTTCCTTCACACAGCGAGGGTGGATCAGTCTCTCACTGAAGCTGCTCTCCAGAGTGGACAGTGTCCTGCAGGGGACAGAGTGTCCTGCAGGGGACAGAGTGTCCTGCAGGGGACAGAGTGTCCTGCAGGGGACAGAGTGTCCTGCAGGGGGTGAGACTCATGGTCCAGCATAGATGTGAATCTAGCCAGGACCCTCCTGTCCCCCACCTCCTGCACCGAGTCCAGAGCACAGCCCAGGACGGAGCTGGACTTCTTGATGACTCTGTCCAGCCTCTTCCTCTCCCTCTCTGTGATGCTGCTGCTCCAGCAGGCCACACCGTACAGGAGGGCTGATGCCACCACAGAGTCGTAGAAGGTCTTCAGGAGTGGCCCTGTCACTCCAAAAGACCTGAGTCTCCTCATAACACAGTGCGTCTGTGTAACTTTATCTTCAAAACAACAGCATTACATGTTTCGATAAGCTGCCCACCTCTAGTGACTCACATGATCCAAGAAACATGACTTAATATAAATGAACCAAACTATGCTCTACAGTTCTGTCTGAATGCACTATCATCTTAGGATGCCATTCATTGTCCATTTACATACAAAAGCACCTGCTAAAATCATGCACAGCAACTATCTTGTGACATGGGAGATTAGTGGTGGCACACGAGGAAAAGATAATCACGTTTTCTCTATGTTTATTAATTAGCAGTTATCTGAAGAAAATAATAATAAAATGAAATGAGGAGGACACAGTGGTAGCTGAAGACACGAGGACAACACAGAGTTGACATTTCTCATTTGAACCGCGCGCTCAAAGTGGACTTCTCTCACGGGAGTCTAAATTAATTTCACCTCATGGTTGGTCTTTTTTTTATATTAGCAGTCTCATACTCCTAGAATATTAATTTATGTGGAAAGTGGAAATATGAATACCAAGCTCTAATACAAGTTCACTGTGTTATTGAAGACACCTCTGTGACACGCTGCTTACTGCTGTTCATATTGTGCTCAACACGCCTCAGTCTTCTTTATATTGCCTTCCAGTTGAGTGCTACTTTGATTTTCCCTCAGGAGACCACAATTCAACAAGCGTAAGAATGATTGTCAACAGATTACTCATGAGGGACAAGTAAGTCAGTGGAACTAAAAACACATCTTTTTGTAGTTTCCCCTATGAAAAAGAAAAATAATACAATGAGAAACACCATTTGTAACACTGTGACCAAATAACAACGAAACATTTCACTTTCATTCCAGTCCAGCTTCATGAAAATAAACTTTCTGGGAAAAAAAGAAGACAAAAAAAAGATTGTCACTTAAACAGCCAGATACAAAGTACTTTACATCAGGGCTGGGCAATATGGTGATTGAATTGTGATCTCATTCCTGTGACAATCTGCCATGTGTTAATTTGGGATTCAGTCATTTGCTCTTAAATGTGCTCAAATGTGCCTGTCAATGTCTTGGTCAAGGTTCAAGTATTGCACAAAACATGAGAGGACCATAAAATGAACCACTAAAGTGCAGAAATATCACTTTATATTAGACGTTTCTTAGACAATTCGCTTGATATTCTGATTTTGCATATTTCCAAAGCAAATGCAATACAATCAATTTTTCAATTCAAACTCTACATGTTTTGTAATGAAAATGAAATTGTGATTTGATGAAGAAAATCATGATATTTGTACATACACTCTTTTCCCACATCACCCAGCCCTACTTTACATGTATTTTGACTTTACTAGAGAACAGCGTGATTTGAAATTACTCATTGTTGTTGTTGCCTACAATTCGCTATTATAATTTTTTTTTGGTGTATTTATTAACCTGAATTATTACAATTAATGATTAACCGAATAATCTTGACATCCCCATCCAAAGCTGTGGTATGACAATTCATAAGCTGAAACTTGCACCAACAGGATATAAGCTCTTTACCCCTAAATTGACTTCTAGAAATGTAATTACTCTTTTACAATGGCAAAGAATCCACTCAATTTTAAACAATTTAAATTAAAAACTATAGCCCTCTAGTGGTTGAATTCAGTATTTTTTCCATCTTATTTTCTCACGTTTCTTTGATAAGGACAGATTATCCTCACACAGTAATAAAATGCTGGTGTCAAAGCTTTTGCAGCCATTATTTCCGTCTTCTAATTATCCAACACTGAAGATGTGCCACAATATCAAATTTTAGTGTTACAACTATTGTGAGAAGAAACATCACAAGTTTACAATTATTCACAGTTACTGAGACAGTGACCAAACAAAATGGAAATATTCCATTTGCTTTCATCCACAAATCTAACTTTCTGAATGAAAATATAATGATATTGTCCCATAAGCAGCCAAATAAATATGTAGTTTGACTTATTGGAGCATGAATTGAAATTATGCTACACATTTTGCAGCCTATGATTCTCCCAATGATTATTTTTGAGTTCTTACGATTAAATTGTGACCTGATTAATCACAATTATCGATAAACTGAATAATCTTAACCTATTCAACACCAACAAATCAATTCCATTAGAACAGAAAACTACAGATATTAAATGTACACTGGCTTGAATGTAATGTAAAATCTGATTCTTGCAAATTAACTTCGTGATAATAGTATTTAGTTGTAGTTTGCAGTGTAAATGAACCCACCTTTTCTCTGATTTGTTCTGTTGTGATTAAGACTGATGGTTATTGATTAGAAAGTGATATTTTTACATTATCGTGAATTATGTCACGAGTTCCTTAGTCATGAATCAGATAATTGTTCAATAGTTTCGATCGAGCCCTTCTGAACTTGTTTCTTTATTAATGCAGCTGCTACACTGCACACATTAAAAGTATGGTATGAGTAAAAGTGTTAAGATTATTACTCATTCGTACTTATTAAACTTATCATCACAGGTTCATGTAGGAAGAATACATAAGTCAAACCCAAGTTATCAATTAATTTAAGTTGGAAATAGGATTTGTTCTGAAAAGAAACTACATTTAATCAAGATGTATGTGACCCAACAACAGTACAATCTTTCATTTTCTCTTTTTAAATATTTACTACCCAGTCTCTAGTATGTGAGCAGCTTTTTGAAATCAGTCTGTCTGAATGTTAGATTATAGTTAATGTGACAAAAAAAGATGGATATAAATGCTTTTTACGTTCAGGTTTATATTGTATAGATTGAGTTGAATTAACTTAACTTTGCTTCTAACAAGATCACGGTTATTATTTATGATTATATTGTGTCCTGATTAATCCTGATGAGCGATTAACTGAATAATCTTGACATCTCTAGTTGAAAATAGCAGTGGGCAGGGCTATTACACCCAGTGATGACCAAAATTACAAAGAAGAGAATAAAAAGACTTTTGTATGTGTACGTAGTATTTTTAGCTTGATGTTTGCTAAAATAAACTGACAACAGAAGTAAATCCCTCAGCCAGGACCTGCTCAGGCCAACGCACGGTCTGCTCCCGCCCAGAACATGGCTCCTGGGAGCCAGGACCTTTGAGGCTGCTGCTCCCGACTGTTGAACGCCCTCCCAGAACTCCTCAGGGCCCCACACATGGTGGAGGCGTTTAAGAAAGGACTAAAAACATCTATTTTTCACACACAAAATATACAGACGTATACTTTCTAGTTTGATCTCTTTTTATCAATATTGTTTGTGCATTATAAATAAAATATATTATTATTGTTGTTATTATTATTTGAATTAATTGTTTGATTAGTTCATCAATAGAAAGAAAAATGGTCTTAGCTCCCAGCCCTATTCTCATAGTTCATGGTTCATTAAAGGGCAGTGTGTTTTTGGGTGGAAGGTATTTTGCATTGACTGTTCCATTAAAAGGCATAAAAATGTCAATATGGAAAAAACAGTTGACACTTGACTAAATATATATATATTGTGGGATTTGTGCCAGAGTAAATGAAAGATAGATGCCATACTTCAGAACTTAACTGGTAACGCAATTACATTTTAATGAGATGTCGGTGTAATCCCTCATTCGTCCAGGAGTGTTCCATAGTAGAAAAAGCTTCAGTTGTAGTCATCTGGACTCAGTTTGAAAAAATAGACGTTTCGACTCTCATCCAAGAGAGATTTTAATGAGATGAACATGTGATGGCTCATCTGCCTTAAAACGTTCATAGTGCACTTTTAGGATCAGCCCAAATGATTCCATATCTTACTCCAAGTGAATAACTGTCCACAAGTCCCAGTTTGTTACATGTTGAAGTTATTGTTTGAAAAGTTGTGTTATAAGAGACTCAAAACAACTGTTTGTTTGCCCTTGGCTCTTAACAAGGCTCTGACAGATCTGCAGCTCTCAGCTTTTCACCCGAATGTCACAAAAAGACAAGAGCTTCAATCAAATTCTGACTGCATACATTCTACTTAGTCAATCCAAAATCAAAACATGTATTTCAAGGCTTTTTGCATCCTTTATTTGCCTGTAAGTGTTGACAGTTGTAGAAATAACACAATAAATTAGCTATGCAATCTTAAGAAGCCCATAGCCTTTCAATAACCAATGTTTCATTAATTGTCACCAATCCATGACAGATAAGTATTCAAATGAGTGCCAAAAGTATGGAAATGACAAGCGGGCTTTTGAAAATGACAGATCTTCAAAATCAAGCTTGCATAGAAACCAGCCTCTTGAAGTACAAATATTCAAAACACGTCTGTTAGAGTACTTTTGAAGAGAAGTGAATGTATTCTACAAATTGCTTTCAATTCTTACACAAATTTTGGCTGTTGTACTGACATATTTTACATTTTTTTAAACGTCAGATGCCCTTCCTGATGAAACGTGGATTAGGACTACCCGAGCATATGATACGGCTTGATACTGGCTCTACAACTGCTGTACAACTCCTGTAATACCTACCTACAAACACTACTACCACTACTTCCCTAAACTGTGACACTACAAAATGTACTACTCACCTTACCATAATATAGTATACTCATAGGCACTTTCCACCACAGGCTACACAGAATATATATGGAAAGGGTCCTGCTTTGGCCAGGTAGACAGTTATTCTCTAGGTTAAACGGCCCATACAAAGGTGAAAGGCTTGCCCTTTACCTCTGAGTAACCTGAAGGGGCTAAAGCAGAGCACGTCCGTCAACTGAGCCTGTCTAATAAAGAGCCCAGGTCTGAGAAATGTTCCCTTGAGGGGCTCTAACCAAATGGGACCATTATGGGACCAGAGTAAACGCCCAAAGCCCGACAGCAACTCTTATGATATCGATTACATTCAGTAAAACAAGATTGACATTACGAATGATGCTGTGATAATGCTGTGGACGTTACTGAGGCCATATCCACACAATAGAGCTGTGCGATACCAGAAATGTCTGATTCAATCAATACAGGGGCCAGTATTGCAATATCGATACCAATACCTAGTACTTTAGTTAACAGTAAAACATTATAACATGGTGAATACACGTGATGAATTACTTTTAAATAGTGTATTTTGCCTTCGATGAAACTGCAGTTGTAAATTGAAATTGAATTGAATTGAAAAGTCTAGAATCACATGTTCAAAGCATTTGCACACTTGATGTACAATACTAATGGAGCCTCATTCTAAACGTACATAGAGCACTTTAAGCTTGTTTTAGTTCCTTGTTCAGAAATGTTTAAATCCTGGTTCTGTGGTGTTCAAACCTGATCTGTTCTTGCTTAGTCCGGTTTAATCTCAGCGCAGCCGAAACATCAGGTCAAGGTAATAAATACACTCATATACAGGTCTGATTAATAGAAATCCTAAAACGAATCAATTTAATCTTTGTTTCATCACTGGTTTAGTCCTGATGAAAGAGCGAAAGCCAGATTCTTAAAAGCTGATATTTTGTTTTAAAATCATTTGCACATCTACATATATTGTGTATTAATTTAATCAACTTGCATCAGGCATCTTTAATCTTTAATTTAATCTTTAAAATGATTCAGCTTTTTCTTGATTGCCCTCACATTAAAAACTGAGGACAATACAAATCCAACCAAGCAGCTGATTTGATCTACTTTTACCCTTTTTTATCTTGTGTGCGGTAAAATGTGTCTTATCTACTCTTGCGTCTTCCAATTTCTAGGTGGGTTAAGCTTGAGAACATATAGAAATAAAAAGGAGCTGACAATATTAGAAAATAGAGATCGGCTGCAGATATAATGTACAAGGACATTTATTGAACAACTCTTCTGTACTTCAAGGCTGAACCAAAATGCAATAAAGCCTTTTCTGTCATCTTCTAGTCACTTATAAAGCAGAATTTCAGGAACACATGTGCGGACAGAAAGCAGAGATGTATTTAGAAATGAAAAAAATAACCAAAAATGTGTGTTGAAAATACCAACACACAAAAAAGAGAACAGGAAATACTGACACGTGATCGGAATATGCTATTTCAAGTTTTCTGTTGACGAGGACAACCTGGTTCATTTGCCACACCCTGACACTTAAAATTAGCGACGCACCCATACTTCAAAATCAAAATGTTCCTTTACTGATGGATCCGCATTGCTTTTCAGTGCAGTTCACCTCCAGTTCATCTCTGCACAGCAACAGCCTTGGACACCTCATTCTCAGAGGATGTCAGCAAAGCAAGCTTTTGGAGAGATAGAAATCATAATTCTGGTCTTCCCTGCAGTTTATGATCTCAAATTTGTCGATACAAAGCATAAGCAGGTGTTTGTGGAGCCTGACATTTAGACCATATTTAATATTTAATCTTTCCGAATCAGTCCACAAACAGTTAATCCTCTGCGGAAATTAAAAAATGGTGAAGTTTGACTTTATAAGGTCAGAGTGAAGTGTTCATGATGTGCACTCGACATGTTGAAGGAATCCAGATAAAAGACTTTTAATCAACCACAGTCAACCTCACTCTCGTGCTTCTCGCATTTACATAGTTTGGCGTGTAAGTTCCTTCTGGGCTCCTAATTTCAGAACGAGAAAGTTATTGCTATTGGGCAAGAAAAGAAGTGTCGTTAAGTCAAAGTTTCACAGCCTTTCGGGTGTTAATCCGAGTGTGCAGCACTGTGCATATGTGTTAAGTTTATGCAGTATGTGGAGGACTTTACTGCTGTGGGGGCCCAGAAGCCACACTGACATTGAGAATAAATACATTTCTCCTCCACATTCTCCTAATTTGTATGGAAAAGCAGTTATCTTCTGTTCTCTCACTCAGACATAAGACATAACATTATTGATAGTGGTGAGAATACAAATAAATGTCTTTGCAACGATTTCAGTGAGATTATTAAAAAGCGTACTGTTTGTCGATCTTAAATGCAAACCCCATGCAATTATCTTGAATAGTTTGAGTGTTCAGTGGTGGTGGTAATTTTCCGTTCATATAATTGTGATCTGACCATAAAAAAATCTGCCTATTTGGAGTCATATCAGGTGGAAGAAACTCTGAGGTCGTAGCAGATTTCTTTAATCACCTGTAAAAGTACAGATGACAGGTTATACTGCACATTTTGCTAAAACACAGTCAACTTAATAACTTAGTAATACCTATAGTTTCCCTAATTCTGACTGACAATAATTCAATAATTCAAATTGTCTCGTTTTGGATGGAATTTTGTACATTGATGAAAGAGAGCGGTTTTCTGCATGGTCAAATCTAAAAAAAAGAAGAAAAAAGAAGTAACCCAACAAAAATACAAGGAAAACTGCCATCGTAAAGCTTCTGTTGTTCACAGACTGGAGTGTGAGTTTCATTGCTTTAGTATTGGAAGAGGAGGCTTAAGGACAGATGATCAGAAAACATCCCATAAACAATAAAGTATCCCACGGCTGTACTTTTGCAAACGGCCGCCACGCCTAACATAAACACACTGAAGGTCACGGTGATCAAAACAATCCCTAAATCAATGGAGGGGGCAGACAACTACTCCAGCAAGAAACGATCTGGATAGTAACTCAAAACCCAACACTATTTCTTGGCTTGACAAAATTGATTTAGCCCCATTCCTTTAGGAGTAAACGTGCTTATTTGTTATTATTGTATGTCGTCTGCTGCTTTTTTCACGACTGTTGTCTGGGGTCGTAAGTACAGGCCGCTGGTTCCATTTCGGGGTTATCTTGCTCCGGTGACTGCTCTACATTTACCACCTGTATGTGATATTTGATGTTTTGGGATTATACCGCACGTGTATATTCTGTCATGCCCTGCAGAGCCCACCTTTTATGTCAAGGTGCACTCTAGCCTGGTTGTGATGAAGGTCGTGCTGAAGGTCGTGCTGGTTCTAACTTTTCTAAAACAGGTTTTTTGTTGTCTCTCTGTTATCTCTTGTTGTTTCTATGAGATTTTCACCACTCTAGTATCTTTAAGTTGAAAAAGAACCCCTCTCCAAGACCACCTTTCTAACATACATCATAATATTTACAACGCTTGAGGGATTCATTTTTACAACTCAGCGATACTTTACAATACAAAATAAACCTGCAAAATCTTCCACAAGCTACAAACACGGCAAATTGATGAATAATATACTATATATATTATAGGTACGATCCCCCCCAAACAACCGCCCGGCTTCATTGCTGTGTGTGAAGTTGTTGTCTTGGCTGCCGTTGCATCTGAGCATTCGGTGTTGAACAGCCAGTGGAATAAGAGAGTGCAATGAAACGTCCATAAATAACTGTTGCAGAGACAGTAGACGCCCACCACTTTCTCTTGTTGCTACAGAAAAATAGGAAATGGCCAAAAGTAATGGTCATCTGAGCTGGATGGGAAGAAAATAGTGTTTTGTAAATGTCGTGAAGAAGAAAAATGTCCAGCTTTATTTGGACAAGAAGGTTTGCTGCTCGAAAGAGGGGAGTGAGTGACCCTTTCCTCAGGTGTGCGCAGTAAAGCATCCGACAGGTCACATTTCAATGGTTCCAGTGACTGCACCTTATCCTCACATCCTCCATCTTAACAGTGGAATATTACTGAAAGAGGGATGATTGTATGATTCATTTTTCCTCCTAATGATCGATCCCAATTCCATGTTATTTGTCTTTTTCTGCAAAACATTTAATAAAAAAAGACTTCCAAACTATGAACACTGCTCCAAATCACACGCTTTAACTGACAGAAGATTGGCTGTGGACCTCTCGAAAATAAACAATAAAAACAAGCTTATTATTCACAATTACTGGAAATCTGAATCTTGATAATGAATCATTTGACAGTCGAAAGGGGGAAGAAAAAATAGAGGTATTGTCGACCTGTCAAAAGCAGCATTCAAGCTCACAATGCTGAAGAGAATCATTGTAGTCGTATCAAGAACTTTTATAGATGCTCAGTCAAGTAAATAGACAACGTACTTTAACGAATCAATATTTAAAACGATAAAGTCATGTATGGTTAATGATGAACACACAACATGGGATCATTTTCGAGATTCAATAATTTATAATCGACCAATGATCAGCAGTCTTTTTATAATCGAAGGGTCCATAGCCATAGCTTCTGTCATTTCCCCATGTGTGGACAATAAAGGAATATCTTAACAGCTTGTCTCCTATTGGTTTGTGTTAAATGTCCAGTATTGAAAGCCAGTATTGTATATGTTCAGTTAATTAATATTGAAAGCACTTTTGTTAGTTCTTCATTAGAGAATATAAACACAAATAAAAAACTGTGATTGATTAATATAATGTATTAGAAATGATCAATTTGCAGAGAGAGAATCAAACGAGCTGCGTTTTAAACTTACGGCCTTTGGAGGATGTGCAGGCTTTAGGAACAGAAAGATTTAAGAGTTATTTGTCCTATTACCAACCATACCCCATTAACGTTTTGATGAAACAGTGAAATGCAACCAACGATCTATGCCCTCACTTAATAATTAAATTATGCTAATGTTTACAAGTCAGTGCCTATTGCTCTGGTGTGAGAATAATGAAGTGTCTTTTGTCTTTTGTCTTGCGCCGTGAGCTCTGACAGAGAAAGACTGCTATACGCCGAAGGATATTCCCCTTTCCCTGTCTGCAGTCTTGTTGAGATGTGTCGTCTTTATTCTAATGCCGAGTGAGAGCAAAAGCACCAATGCACCACTGACTTTTCATCAATGTTTCTCCTCTTTATTATCTGCTGTGTGCAATTTGGTTGGAGCGGCTGCACGCTGAGTGAAGGCTAATGGATTGGGGGGTGAGGGGTTCTGCTCAGCTCTGTCTCAACTGCAACAAATAGTTTCCCAAGCACAAAATCTGAAAAGTTCCTTCTGAGTCAGTGCCACATTTGTAATTTATTCAGCCCCTACAGCGGTTTGCCTTTGGTGAGCATTTTATTTTAAGTCTGAGTTTCTGCCGCTCTCAGACTTCGCCGCACCTACGTCTTAATCAGCTGTTTCCAGTGGAGCAGCAGTTAGACACAGCGGCACATCAAAGATACGTTTAGCTCTCGTTTGCCCTCACACGCTCGTATACCACCAAAGACCACGTTGCAAATGTGCCTCGTCTCCACTGAATCTCATTAGAGGCCTCACATCTCTCAGTTGTGTGTTTATCTTTTGTATGGGAAGATTTGTTGATGTTTTATTAACAGTATAATTTATGTGAACATTTCCAGATAAAATCAACTAAAACTAAAAATGATTTGCTCTGTAAAAGCATTGCAATTATGTTAGCAAATCAGCCAAGAAGAAAAGCATCACATTTTCAGATATTTACTCCAATTTGCACCCATTTGAACAGTATCTTGTTTGTACGTTAGAACGTTTAACCTGACAAACGTCTTCTTCCATTATTGTGTTTGATTTTAGTTTGATGCCTGCTGAATTGACTGAGGATTATATTTTAGCATGTTTACAGAGGCATCTTGCCTGAAGGTGTTTAAAAATAAAATAAGAATAAAATAAGAATGACCAGGGAAAGTAACAAATGGATTCAGTTGCTTCTTGTTTCTTGCTCATCAAGACATTCAACTATAAAATATTTATCATATATTGTGTGAAATACTTTTACTGGTTACTAGTAGAGTAGATTTTTTTTTTTCCCAATACTTTTACTTAAGCATACTTTATTATAATTTTACTGCAGTTTAAAAAAAAAAAAAAAAAAAATTAGGGATCATCTCAAAATAGGTTTAAGCTTAAAAGACTCTCCCCCCCTCAAAAGACTTAAAAAAAAAATCTGGCATCACATAAAGTTTTACACGTTGATAAAACGATAGTAGCTTGATAGACCCTGCTCACCTCTAGTCCCTGAACATCCTTTGGTATGTTTATCAGTAGAAGTTATGAACTCTCCAAATAATGTCACCTGTCGTGCATGTTTGTTTACTCAATCCACATGGTCCAGGGGCCCTAGGGGCCCTACGACACATCCCATTCAACCCAAACTGTGAGATGACCACATTGAGATGGTCTCAAGAGGATGAGAGAGTGAGAAACTCATGTTTCTTGTCAAAACCTGTAATTGTCAATTGCCTGTGTTTAGACCTTAGACATGTCAGAGTGACAGAAGCAGAACACGCCCTTTTGTCTCAGTGAGAATCTCACGTCTTCTGTGATTGGCCGAAACCTCATGCGGTTTATTTTGTTTCCTTCTTCCGGTCAGTGCGTAGCACGTTACTAGAGCATAATCTCTTGATCATTTGCCCGCGCGGGCCATGGCGTGCCGTGCTCCCCCGCATGCACCCGCCATGCTCCCCGTACACACCCGCCGCGCACGCACCCGCCGCGCACGCACCTGCCGCGCACGCACCTGCCGCGCACGCACCTGCCGCGCACACACCCGCCGCGCACGCACCCGCCGCGCTCCGCCCACACCCGCCGCCTAATGTCGGCCTAATGCTCGTTGCTGAGAGAGTTTTTTAGCATTTCAAAACAATGACTGCCACAACGATGTATTGAAGCTTCAAAGCAACAAAAAGACGAAATGTAGGTTCAACCCCCAAGATGAAAAATATTAAGTCTTTTCAGCTTCAACCCATTTTGAGATGATCCCTTACTTTTACTAAAATAGCAAAATAGTGTATTTCTCCAACCACTGCCAAAATGACCTTCAGTTTCACTCTCTATTAAATGTTCGGCTCCTGTTGACTGTTTGAAGCTGTCTGAAATGAGTACCAGTTGTAGTCTACCCTGAAGGAAATGCATTCACAAATCTATTAACCCCCGCTGCTGTGAGGAAGTGCACATCAGGTAAAACTCAATACAATTAATTTAGCTTTAATTGTAGGCCTGATACCACACCCCAGTTTCATTATGTTGCATTAGATTACCACCTAATCCTCACCACTAATGTGTTTTCTTCCATGAATGGGTTTCTGAGCCTGACAGCACTGGTGATTGGTGATTGAATATATACAACACTTACAATGAACATAAAGAGTTGCTAACACCTTATTTCAACATACAGTATCTCTAATGGCCATGATTACAAGAAATAAAGACATCTTATTGCTCATTTCAGCATTAATTTTCATTCACCATATGCAACAATAACTTGTAAAATGACTCAGTTTTATACAGTCTTCAGTTTTATACAGTCTTCAGTTTTATACAGTCTTTTAAATCCTGGTCCAACTTATTCCATACATTATCCCTAACAACTGAAATACAATGCTGCTTTACATTTTTTCTCACATTTGGTTTTCTCAATATCACACCCTCTTAAATTATAAGCACTTTCCCTCTTTTGAAACAGTTCTCGAATTTGCAGAGGTCATTCTTTATTCTCTATTTTGTACATGAATTGTGCAGTTTTTAAGTCCTTGAGTTTTACAGCATTTTCTTTTAATAAAACGTTTGTCCGTATTATGCCCTCTAGGTAACAGTTCAACTTATCTTATTTTATATTAGTATTCCTGGAAATGCTCTGGATTATACATTTAGTTTTATTTAAAGGTCCCATATCATGCTGTTTCGTAGTCTACCCTAAGGCCATATTTGATCATAATAAGTGCAACACCCGTAACATAATAGTTATGAAATTAAAAGTTATGCTGACTAAGATTATTTTAGCAATAAAAAATAAATTAAAACATATAAATGTGTTAAATGCCATGAAGAGGAACATTCCGGGCATCTTCATAGAGATAAGCAAGTAGCTGACCCCCCACCACGTAAGTTATATTGTGCACTTTTAATTAGACAGCTTGATAACTTATCGATTAAACTAACAAATCTTTATAGAAAGTTAATTCCATCACTTTTTGACAGGGCAACTTTACCCCACAACATCATTCTTAATATGTTGTGTTTTCTTTGCCAAACTTTTGCCACTGAACTTCTTTGATGAATATGATGCTATTTCCATTAGTATCCGTGACACAGACCATTTACCAAACTCTTCATAAAGTAAAATACTGTATTGAATTATTCTCTTGAGTCCGGAAAAGTGTGTAAGAAATCACTGGAAGCAGTTATAGGGACAAGGTTTACCCAGCAGTACAATTTCAGCACAGTGTCGGAGCCAATTAGTTCTTTGCTTCTTTTGTTCTTACAAACGACCGAAAGAATAGAACAGCTTTCTAATAGAGCCAAATCTCTCCTCACTCTATCCAAGTAGCACCACCAGACAACAACTAGCTATGGAGTTGTTGAGCATAAAGCTAGTTATTTCTCTCCTTTAATGATTGCTAGGAAAATAGAAATTAAAACAACTCTCACACTGCTGGGTGCATATTTAATCTAATCCAATCCAACTTTATTTGTACGACAAAGTGCTGCACAGAGTACAAAAAAAGCAAGTAAAATAGGTAAAAAATAGAAATAAGACATGAATAAATCCGTATAAGTAAAATAGAAAAGTAATTAAATACAATATGAATTATACATCTATCCATCTATATGATTTTCTTGTTTTTTAATATTTCGTGCCCGTAGGCTTTATGGACGGGAAAGCAGTGTAAAATGGGGGGTGAGAGAGAAGGGAGGACATGCAGTAAATAGTAGGAGTCAGTAATCAAACTCAGCCGCATATGTGTGCTGTGCCTTAACCACTCGACCACCGGGCAGAACACAATATAGATGTTATATCAAATAAAATATCAAAAGACAGCCGGGTTAAATGCCAGTGGATAAAGTGTCCCAACTCATTCTTTATACAATTAAAATACAGTTTTAACATCAACTCTTAAATGAATGAGGAGCTAGTGCAGTGAGCATAAAATAGGTGTAATATGTTCTCTACGACGTGTGCCAGTTAAAAGACGTGCTGCAGACCTTTGAACTATAGGTAATTGTGACAGGCTTGGCTGATACACTGTACAGCGCATTACAGAAGTCAAGTCGTGTAGAGATAAAAGCACGGATCACCCGCTCCATGTCGCTAAAAGATAAAACCGATTTGAGTCTAGATAAAAGCCTGAGGTGACATAGGCATTTATTTGCTTGTCAAACTTAAAATCTCCATAAATGATGATGCCAATGTTGGTAACTGTAGACTTGATGTAGGGTTGGATCGACTGCTTTGTTAAGCTTAAAAACAACAATTTTCCTTTTTGAGTCAAACATTCCAGGAAGTGGGGCAGGGAACTATTTTTAGTGGTAAATATACTTGGGAATCATCTGCATAAAAGTGATACAATATCCCATGTTTTCAAAAAATATAACTGAGAGGCAGGAGGTACAAATAAAAAAGAATAGGTCTGAGAATAGAGCCCTGTGGGACTCCACGATGTAGAGGGGCACATGAAGAAAAGGAGTCCCCAAATGTTACACTAAATAACCTGTCAGCCAGGTAGGGCCTGAGCCACTCCAATGCTGTTTCCCTGACACCCACACAGAGCTCCAGGCGAGATAAGACAATTGTGCTGTCCACTGTGTCAATAGCAGCTGTTTGGTCTAAAAGCAAAAGAACAGCTGCACTCCCAGAATCAGCCATTAAACACAAATCATTAAAAACCTGTACAAGTGCAGCTTCTGTGCAATGAAATGACTTATAACCTGGCTGATAAATGTCAATTACTTTGAGTTGTTGTGAAAAGAATGCTGTTGGATAAAAACACAGTTTTCTATAATTGACAGAAAAGGAAGCTTTGATGACTTTACTGGTCCTGTTCATCTAATCTGGCTTTTTTAAAAGGGGCTCCACAACAGCTTGTTTAAAACAAGAAACACAGAGACGCACTGTTCGTTTACTATCTACTTTTTCTCCAGGTGAGTCTGACTTTGCTATATCGAGTAGTATATTTTGACTAACAACACACATTTGTGCTTTGATCCCCCCTCTAAATTCTTAATCACTGTAACACTTAATTAGCAGGCAGGACACTAATGATATCAAGCTACAGCCCCACAGGGAAATATTGAAATAAACACTCTCATTAAGTTGTAAGGGTTAGATGTCTCTTTAACCTCTGCTCAGAATGAATATCATATAAGGCTTGTGTATTCTTCCATTACTTGTCAATGTGTTGTTCAACAGCATTTCTCACATAATTTGTCTGTGCAGTTCAGTAAGTTCTACCTGCTCGTCTCCATAGAGATCGTTTTGTTTTGTCTGAAGTGTTCCATAATATGGCATTAAATTAGATAGCTACACTTTTTTCCCCTTTTCAGAAGAGATCAAACGTGTGACAGGACTGTAATTTTATTATAATGTGCCGTCTATGTGAGAAAATGCTCCTCACGTATTCATGTACATGTATTATTCATATAGTTATGTTCTGGGGGTAAAACAGGTAACAGCACAGTTTCATTAATTATTTTAAAGTTTCTCCCAGCCATCCCTTGAATAATTTATTTGCCGCCTCTTTTCGTGGAGTAATTTTCATAATTTCTAAATTTTGGTACCTTTCTGTAAAACCTAAAACAACCTAAAAAACAAAACAAAAAAGCACTGAAAAACTA
>NW_027315768.1:24758904-24938904 GCF_026437365.1 Eucyclogobius newberryi
ACCACCGCTCTGTTCAATACAAGTCTGCTGTACTTCTGTATTTTGCATTTGCACACAGGAGCGCGTCTGTAGGACCTGAGGGACCAACTATCAAAGCTAACGGGAAAAACAACGCAGTTTCTCTCATTTGTGGCATTTTCACCACTGTGTCCACAATCTAATGTACACCTCAACTAAATAAACATGAGCGAAAAGTACACGTGAAGCGCACAGAGCTTCACAACGCTCCATTGGCACTAGAAGTGGCTGCACACGGAGCCTTTCCTTTTCTGGTGCCCTGGAAGTGTGAGCTCTGGGTGGGAACAGCAGGCGTTAATAACCTACAGCGCTCCGCATCTGACCATAGGTGAGGTCTGTCTGATTGTGCAGGGTCATATCAGCCCATCTTAAACAGTTTTACACACAGCCCTCGTATCGTCCCTCACAATAAACCCAACTGCATGGTACTCCAAAGGATAAAACGTCCTTGTGTGTATGTGACGTGCTTTTATCATCCCTGAGTGAAGTGGACTAATCTATCATCTACTCTTCAAACGTGGAACTGTCAGCCTGAATTATCTGTAGTCTGGATACAGCTGTAAACGGATGAAACGTCATGGTGCAGTTACTACCAACTAATGATGCGGATGAGTCTCTATCTCATAGTTTTTACACTGAATGTTTATTTTACTGTATATAAAAAGTAATTGAAACTATAACATTTTTAGGCCTCTTTCTTTTTATTATAATCATGCCGGTACATATCAGTAATTATGTGACCTGTGTATCCATTGCATATAGAGGGATTGAACGCCAAAATATCTTTGTTTGAATTGAAAAAATCTGCCATGTCTTTTAGCAGCAGTGCAAAACATCCATAGTTAATTAAAACATAATTTAAAGGTAAAGAAAGCATGGGGGAACAACCTGGTAAACTGTGGGTATAAATGGCGTGTGAAGTGTGAATACTTTTAAATGAATTAGTATCGACCCTGTGCACGGCGAAATGCTAACTACCGGAAGTTGAATTAAATGTCTCCGGCTAACTAATTTAGACAGCGGATTAAGGACAAATCAGTTGTGCTTTAAAGTCAAATTATGCATTTGTTTCGGTTTTTTGAGCTGTGTATCAACCTACTTTACCCCTCCTTTGGATTAAGCGGATTAAAAACTATGCAGATTTTGGAGGTGATTTGTGAAGGTGCAGTGCTGCGATTTTATCCATCCTGTGTGTATGTGCTGGTGCAATAATCACAAGTGAATCAGATGAATGTTAAATTAATAGTTGATTGTGTGTGAAGATCTCACTTTAATCCTTATTTAATATATTCAAATGTCTTTTGGGAAAGCCAAGTAGTCAAGTGCGCCTCCTTGTGTTCAGTTTTCTTATTAAATCCCTTACTTTCTTTTGTAATAAAAAGAGTCTCCTGTTCTGAAGGAGAGAAGTTAAGGACCAATTAAAGACTCTAAATCCACTTGAGCTGTTTGATTATGTTTGAATGAACAGTAAACCACAGAATGAAGTGTTCTTGTAATGAAGACTCCTGAAGCATGATTCTCTGACTCTACCGCCTCACTTCAGTTTTAGACTTTTGTACACAATATATTATTATTATTTTTTCAAATCTAAAATATGGATTAATAATTTACAAAACGTTGCTTACAAAACGATCATTGTTGAGATCGTAGCAGCAGAAACACTTCACTTGGGCAGATCAGAGATGTTTCCTCAGTAGTCTTTGCAGCGTGTTCCTGTAAATGAATAAATGTTGCAAAATATTCATCATCATGACAATATTGATAATATCAGTAATAAGCATCGGCCTCACTCCCTTTGTTGTGCTGCAGTCTTGGTAAGTGCAACACATACTGTACATGAATGGGATTTGGTCTTCCATGTAACCTAGAAACGATTGTCATTTTCTGATTTGATGCATTTTAAATGGCATTGTTCTGACTCATCATTGCTCTGGTCGTCGTCCTTCAAACATGCAGTTTATATTTATGTTTTCTTTTGTGTTTAAAATGGGAACAGAATCCTACTTTCAAAACATGAATTGCAAATGCTTGACACAAAAAACGCTATTACATATTTCCCCCCAAAATAATTAAGCCTCATTAGCACAGTTGTCTCTGAGTTAGTGCACATTTTTAGACTTTTTCCAAAAACCTCTAACTTTCATACTAAAAATTTGATATTTACAACCTGAAATAAATGCCCTCCAGACACATTTCCTATTAATGCCTCGCTGCAGTATTGACCAAGTGCGTGCCCCATCAAAGTTAAAGTTTCCATGCCTCTAACTTTCAGCATATTCCTTCCGAGCTTGCCTTCATTATTTATTGATCAGACATCGACAACACTACTGGCCTCTCTTTGTCCTCTCAGCTCGTCTCGTGGCGTCTCTGAGCTCTTTTGGGATCTACATGCAGCACTTTTGTGACACAATACAGCTCACAATACGATGAATGAACCATGTATATGCTATTATTAGAAGCAGTTTTATCCTTTGCAGTCACACAGTTAACATAATAAGATATTTAGTTTCTCTGATGGATTTGCAGCCAGGATTAAAGCTTTTGAAACGTGCATAATCTGGTACAAAAACAACGTAATGAGGGGGTTGACTTGGTAAACACGCTGTCAATCATCGCAGACGATCTCTTCACACTTGTAGCCGCGCACTGCACAATACAACTGTATGTTATGGCACGTTTCACATTCAAATCTTTTTCCCAAGCTAAGCTGAGAATACACGGTTTGAGTGGCAGAGCTCAGCAGATGTGAAGCTGTAATTATTATGTGTCTCTGTATAGAAACTCATTTGCATTTAAGCACCGTGTAGCATGCAGTGAACTATGGAATCAATTTTACTTTTCCATGTTACAATTATTTATGCATTATTAGACATTATTAAAGCCTACCCCAAGTATTTCGTATTCAACTATAATATCCATACATGTTCATCGTAAAGCCCAATATTGATCTACAACGGCTTCATTGGAATACAACTTTGAGTAAGCGAATGATGAGAGAACACAGTTATAATGGTTAAAGATTAGGCTTAAGGTGCATTTTAGTTAACCCTGAAAAATCTAAATTGTTCAATCCAGTTGACATTTTTCCTGTCCACAAATACACAAAGCATGTGCATGTTTTTGAGAAAGTAAATGGTTCTTATTTCTACTAAAATAGGTACTATAACCACATTTTGTTCTCATTGGAGGGGTGTAAACAATAGAATATGCATTGCAACAGGTTTTCCATTGTTTAAATGGTCTATTTATTGTATCTGTGCACATTTGGATGCCAAATTTACAGAATATAATCTGGTCTGAGATTAATTTAGCTTCACATGAAATAAAACAGAAGGCTATCTTTTAAACGACTGAAAAAAACTGTAATTGCTTTGCATCTTTCCACAAAAACACTGATTTGCATTTTAAGCACTGCATTGAACCATTTTCTGATATGGAGAATCAAATGTCTTCCAACGCAAAAGGAAGCCATTTTATTTTTAAGACCAAAGTTAGTCTTGCAGAGAAACTGAATAGTCCTCATTTTATTGGCGCGAACCAATTTGGCCCAAAAGAATTGAAAGCATAAAGAAACATAGTGCGCTTCAAATGTGATTGGGCAAAAAAGCAATGTAAGTGTACCCATGGCTTCATTGCAGTGTGACAGCTACATATCCAGGTCCTTTCCAAGTCATTTTCTTGTTGTAAGCTTGAAAAATCAATTTCAGTACAGGAGCTTAAAGATGACAAGACCGTGGTATTCACACTTTGAGGGTGAGAAGACAAAATGCAAAACAATCAGGAGATTGGGAGTTAATTACTTGAGAAAAAGTGTTGACTGAGCGTGACTGAGAATAAACTTGAAAACACAGCAAGACAGTGAGCAAGAGTAGAAACAAATCATTGTGAAACTCTTAATCTTCTCTCTGTTTGGCTTTGTATTTGTGCCAGAGAAAATCTGCCTCTTAGAAAAGCAGTTACTTTTGTTTTTTTAAGCAGGATGCCCTTCCGGATACAACCCTTTTCATCAATCCATGTAATTACTATTGAACTGAAGATGCAAATTCTCATCTCTAGATATCAACATTTTGTTTTTCTGCAAATGTATGCTATACTTACTAAACACTGATTACCAAAGGCCCACATTTTATAAGTCTGAACCGTAAATGTAATAAGAACATGCAATTTTGCTGTGTGCATCATATTGTCCCTTGTGTCACAGCTCCAGGAGCCATAACCTTGCAAAGGTGTTCATCTTATGATAACATCTTTTGTAAAATACAATATATTGCTGCGCTGGTCCTGAGGTTTGATCTGATTCAGAGAGAGCCCCAGGAGGAGTTATGTATAATGATTATGGTCAGAGACAGAAATCGTTAATAGCCTCTGCATAATACACAACAGGAACCAACACACTACATTAGCATTTCAATACATTGTACTCTGTGATCTGTGACTGCGGTGGGCTAGAACTGTACATGAGTTATCATAAATAAAGGGCCACAGAACACATTTATATGGCCAGTAAAAAATCTGATAACAAAATAATTAGATATGATTTTTGGTTTATATTTACATGCAAAAGAGCACCTGGTGTCGTGTCAGCTGATCAGGGGATTTTCAGTGAAACTGTTGTATTTGGAAGACAAAATACTCTGATTTAGAACATTTTGTCTTGTCAGAGCCTGCACAATTGTGATCAATAAGAAAGAAATTAGATTACTCACATCAGTCGCAACTGATTACAAGCTATTGCCTAATAAGTCGATAATTGAAGTTAGATAATGATCTGATTATTGGTGTGTATGTAAACATAGCCACTGATGAACTCCACACAAAAGACATTGCTCTGAGGTGAGAGTGCTACTAACTATCAAGATGTCCAACATTCAGTTTGCACCAAATCAATACATCAACAACAACAACAACAACAACAGAAAAACATAATCATATTTTTTTTAGAAAAAACACACACAAAAAATACAAAGAATGTCAAGGGAGGACATAAGGTAAGTGAAGGAATACAAGTTGAAAATGATGGAGTGGAATCTAAAAAAGAAAAAAAAGAATAATTTATTTAGTTCAGATGAATTGTCATAACTGAGGTTATGAACGCCATCCGGATGCAATGCACGTTTTTTGTCATCTTTTTAGAGAACATATTTGGCCTCTTCCCTGTGTTTCCCTGTTAAGAGGCCTGGAGATGCTCCATTGACGCTGAAAAATTAAAACTCCAACCTAATTTGAGCCGTGTCTAGCGTAATCACACCCTTTGAACAAGCATATGACATTACTGGAGTTGATTTTCTGAGTGGCTAGTGATTCCTGGCGTGTGCTGCACTGCCGTGCTGTCGTGCAGTTACTGCTGTGGTGTCAGTTGGGGTGTGACGCAATAACATGATATGATTTGCTTTGGGAGCCCAAAAAGGAAAATACAACAGTTGAACTAAATGATATACTGTCTTGAGATTGAACAATGGGGTTTTCTTTCGCAAATGCCGATAATGTTATTTTAAAAACCTAAAGAAGCCGAGGAGCAGAGATTTCTTGGCAGAGCTACAGGGCCGAATCCAATCATCGTGAAATCACCAGATATGGGTTTTTCTGAGGCAGATCGTTTCAAACCTGACGAACTGATCGGTTCTGCCAATATTTTTGGGTCAATAAATTAAGCTTTTCTTTAAAAAAAAAAAAATAATTTCCCCCAAATTATATTATTTTAAATGGCAACAAATAAATCCACAACTACGCTTTCTGGCAAACCCATAAGATGTTTCTGTGCTGTGTTTTCTTCACACTAAAATGTTCTTCTAAAAAAAAATGTATATTGACCAAACAATATTTCGGTGTTTCTATAGAAATGACAAGAAACTCGGTTACTACCTATAGTATACATTGCTCCACATAAAACATATAATAAGGAAAAATGCATGCAAAGATTTTTGGGTATCCACTAAAGCTCAAAGACAGCAGTTTAGCCACATTTAGTGCAGCACCCCCTTCTGGAGGACTGAAGCTAATGCTACACAAAAGCGTTACAAAGCTTCTTGTATTTCCCTTTGTCAAGTGGTTAGCCCAGATCATATGTTGTCCTATAAGCAGAAGATTTCGGTCAGATTTGATATTGTCGAAAGTTTGATCATCTGCAAACTAGTGATCCAGCATGTCAACCTAATTGTGGATGAATAACATTTTAAGTTGGCTGTTCACCTCAAATGCATGTACCTTCTGGCATGGAGAGAAGCTGGTTTGACCCTGCGCACATGAGTTTGGCCGCCTCCGCTCCATAAGCACATTAAACAACTGTACTCCTGTGTTTCTATAGCAACAGTTCCCAGTCTTCAGGAAATGGCAGAGCGGAGAAGAGCGTCAGTGATGGTCATAAAATGAAAAAAATCGTCCATACCACCTTTAATTACCTCGATTGGCCAAACCTCTGTCTTTTACGAGTTTACGACATACATTTATATGCAATTGATTTACTAACCGGAAAAAGGTGGCTTGCCCTCTCCAGGTGGGTGGGGTGTCCTTGCCCCAAGTGGAGGAGTTCAAGTATCTCGGGGTCTTGTTCACGAGTGAGGGAAGGATGGAGCGTGAGATCGACAGGCGGATCGGTGCAGCGGCTGCAGTGATGCAGTCGCTGCATCGGACCGTTGTGGTAAAGAGGGAGCTGAGCCCAAAGGCAAAGCTCTCTATTTACCGGTCGGTCTACGTTCCTACCCTCACCTATGGTCATGAGCTTTGGGTAGTGACCGAAAGAACAAGATCGCGGATACAAGCGGTCGAAATGAGTTTCCTCCGCCGTGTGGCTGGGCGCTCCCTTAGAGATAAGGTGAGGAGCTCGGCCACACGGGGGGAGCTCGGAGTAGAGCCGCTGCTCCTCCACGTCGACAGGAGCCAGCTGAGGTGGCTCGGGCATCTGCTCCGGATGCCTCCTGGGCGCCTCCCTCGGGAGGTGTTTCAGGCATGTCCCACCGGGAAGAGGCCCCGGGGAAGACCCAGGACACGCTGGAGAGACTATGTCTCTCGGCTGGCCTGGGAACGCCTCGGGATCCCCCCGGAGGAGTTAGAGGAAGTGTCTGGGGAGAAGGAAGTCTGCGAGTCCCTGCTCAGACTGCTGCCCCTGCGACCCGGCCCCGGATAAAGCGGTAGAAGATGGATGGATAATTTACTAACATATGAGTCTAATCAAAGTTATCCCAAGAAGGATGTTTGCCCTTCCCTTTATGCCTCTGTTTTTCATTGAGGATTTCTTTTTATTTCACTTTGATGATTGAAAAACTCCATTGACATTGCAGCAATGTTATGGGTTTTTTCAAAACGTGCAAATTTAAATCTAATTCAAACAATATCGTCCATATCTGTTATGCGTATGTTACCTGATGAAGATCAGTCAAATGAATGCAATACATTGAAAAAGAATGAGACGAGAGGGAGTGTGTGCGGGAGTTTTCCGTTCTCTAAACTAGACATAATAGTCCACACACTGTAAAAGATTCAGCCAGCACACACACAAACAAACAAACAAACACGTAATAATGCACTGATCCTACTTATGCTGTTTATGGTGAAAACTGCATATGCCATTAAAAAAATTAATCAGTCAACTTGGTTCCTAACTACGGTACGCACTATACAAGTTATACAAGTTGTTTTGACGATCCCAAGGCAGAACAATTTGTGTTGGTATGCAAAAGATTTATATGGAAATTTTGCCAAATCAATATGCAGTTCTTGGCACATTTAGAAGCATCTGATTAGCCTAAAGCAATGATAAGAAGTTGGAAAGAAACCTCTGTTGTATTAGATCACATGTTCAGCCTTGTACATTTTCTCGAGTGCAAACACAGAATGGTTGCAACAAAGTGTATTGGTCTTCTGTCTTTTAACACTTTTAAAGGTCTCTCTCACCCCAGTTTCTCTCTGTGTGTCTTGCAGGCGTTGATGAGGGAACACAGCGACGTGATGGCAGAGTTCACCGACTGCACCGAACAATCTGGAGCTCACTGAAGCCACAGTGCACGCGTATTCAAACCCTGACAGGTGCGATTTCATTCTCTCACTAGTGAAAGGTTTTTAGACAAGTTTAATAGATTTTCAAGGCTGTGATGCATTTAATGTTTTAGCACTTTGAGTACTGCCGACGTCTATTATCTTCAGAAAGGCATTAGAGTAAAAACGTATCTTTGGAATGCACTTTGACTTGTTAATGGATGAAGTGAAAATACCCATAATGGAAAGGTGGGGCAGAATTATACCATTAAAACAAACATTAGTGGATTTCACAATTCTTTCAAATCATTCTACTACTTTTACTTATAATAATTAGGTTAGTTAATTTGCTGTAGATATTTTCCATTTGTTTTTCTTTCCTAATTCCCATACATTTGACTAAAATGCAGCTAACAACCACCATTCTGGTGTTCTTTCTCACTCAACTGAACTAGACTTTTTATTTTATGATTCCTTAGAACTTTGTGTTGACCTTGAGGGTGTCTCACAAATGGAAAGCTTCACAATAAATAGATTTTTCGTTTTAAATCCAGGCGAATCCTGACCGGGCAAGGTTTCTGTACTCTTTACTTCTACAGATCTAACAAAGGCCGGTCACTGAAAGAATACCACAGGCCGCAAAGCCCAAAGAAACATCAGAAAAAGGCTTTGATTGTTGAGAATATGAAAGTTATGTAAAGGTATGGCCAATATCTTTACGAATACTTTTGAGAGATGCTTTTTTGACATCAACCTGTCCAGGGACTGCAGGTGGAAATAAGCAACTTTGCTATAACCTGGCACAAGCATCTTTCCTGTAAGTCAATGTTTTATGAGCATTGTCCCTAATAAATGAACTAATAAACTAAAAATAAACAACAATAAAACTACTACAGTATTTTCCGGACTATAAGTTGCACCGGAGTATAAGTCGCACCAGCCAAAAAATGCATCTTTGGGGGGAAAAAACATATATAAGTTGCACTGGAATAGAGATGCACCGATTGCAAAATTCTTGGCCGATACCGATTTCCGTTTTTTAAGGAGGTCTGACCTAACAAAACCGTTTTTTCTGATACCGATTTTCTATCCAGCCACTGATTTTCCCACAAACTATCCAGTATTATATATATGAAAAAGGTGCATGTATACAGGACACACGTTTTATAATATAAAATGTAATTTATTTTGTGGAAAATAAGAAAAATAAATAACTATATATAAAAATAATATATATATACAGAATAGGAACAAAAAGGAGCGTCATCTCTGATTGGCTGCTGCGCCGCCTCGCCGCAGAAAAATTGAACAAATCTGAACTTTTCTGCGGCGAACAATTTTAACGCCTTGAAGCTTATACGCTCGTCAAGGCGTCTAGAGCGGAAAATGCCAAAACGCACCCTACGCGCCGCGCTCCACGCCGAAAAAGCAGGAATTGCGCCGTGGAAAACGCAGGTGTTCGACGCGCGTTTACATCGACTTTGAATGTAAACTGGATGTAAACTTTAGCTGTTTTTCTCTGGGCGCATTGAGCTGCAACGCACAAGCGCATGCAGGACAGTTTAATCGGCCGAAAACCGGAAATTACGACAATCGGTCACCGATTGAAGCCGATTGGATGTAAAAACGGCTTTTTTAATCGGCGGCCGATTGATCGGTGCATCTCTACACTGGAGTATGAAATAAGGTTGCAAGTGTGAAAATAACAAATAATATCACATATAAGTCACTCCAGAGTATAAGTATAAGTATAAGTATTTAAGTATTTAAGTATTTAAGTATAAATATAAGTATAAGTATAGGTCGCACCCTGGCCAAAACTATGAAAAAAGATGTGACTTACAGTCCTGAAAATACGGTAGCTAGTATCTAAACATTACATAAAAATGTATGTAACTGTACTGGTTTAGTTTTGATCGAGTTTTAGTTGATTTCTGTCTACTTTATGTCACGGAGTCAAACTGTCTATACTGTCTATAAAACCAGTGACTTAAAGAAATAGGTGTTAGGGTTTCATCTGAGAAAAAAGACCTGTGTATAAATTATAAAAGACATGTGACTATCTCTGTCATGATTCAACATCAGCACGAGGGAAGAGACTAAATGAGTGGGGCTAAAAAATCAAACAAAAACTTGTTCTTCACCCATGGTTCAAAATAGAGTCCCTTTTAAGCAAATGCGTACACTGTGGTCCAAAGAAAGAAAGACATTATCTGATGAAAGCTATTTGCCAAAACGTAATCTGACAAACGACCTGAGAGTGCCATTCCATTTTTTTCCATTGTTTGAAAAAGCCGTTTTGCTGTATTTCTGCCACTAATGTCGTCTTTTTCTTTTTTAGAATGGATTTTGCCAACTGGACCGAGGGGGTGCTCTCCACAAGCACAAGCACCAGTGAATATGAATCCCTGGAGCTCCCCCTCATCCCCACCAGTAAGATTCTGCTGACCATCACCCTCTCCATCCTAGCCATCCTGACAACTTTCTTCAACTGCCTGGTCATCACTGCTATCGGCGTCACGCGCAAGCTCCACCACCCGGCCAACTACCTCATCTGCTCCTTAGCCGTGACCGACCTGTTCGTGGCCGTTCTCGTCATGCCCTTCAGTATTATGTACATTCAAAAGGAGCGCTGGATCATGGGTCAAGCGGTGTGCACAATTTGGTTGAGTGTGGACATCACCTGTTGCACGTGTTCGATCCTGCACCTAGCTGCGATTGCTATCGACCGCTACAGGGCGATTACTGATGCGGTAGAGTATTCTCGCAAGCGCACCGGTGCAAGAGCAGGCGCTATGGTCGCTCTAGTTTGGCTTCTGTCCATTCTCATATCGCTTCCACCCATGTTGTGGCGCTACTACAGTGGGGACGCCGAGCACGAAGACCAGTGCATCATCACGCACCACCACATTACGTTCACGTTGTACACAACATTCGGAGCCTTCTACATACCTTTGCTACTGATACTAATCTTATACTACAAGATCTACCGAGCCGCCCAAACCTTGTACATGAGAAGGGAAGCTAGCAGGGCAAGTCGTCATTCATGCGTGACCAATGGAATGATACCTTCAACCTACCCGCCAGGAGAGGGCGCTGGAGAAACAGGAGCCCAAAGCCCGGAGCCGATAAGCCCAGTGGAAAAGTCTATCTCTGAACCATCAACAGAAGAACCCCAAAAAGTAAGGGTGTCCGTCAAACCTTCCCATTTCAAATCTCGCCGGCTCGAATCACAAAGCGAGTCCAGGAACGAATCGAGGCGGAGTCAGCTCTCCCAAGGGCCACGGATCTCGGGAGCGAGGGAGCGCAAAGCAGCGTCCACACTAGGGTTGATAATCGGGGCGTTTGTGATTTGCTGGTTGCCGTTCTTCGTCAAGGAAGTGGTTGTCAACACGTGCGGCTCCTGCAGTATTTCGATGGAGATGGAGGCGTTTTTGACGTGGCTGGGTTACATCAATTCCCTGATCAACCCACTCATTTACACCATCTTTAACGAGGACTTCAAAAAGGCTTTCCAACGACTTATTAGGTGCAGCCATTTTCTCTGATGGTTACAATTATGCATGGTCATATACGCTATACAATTTTCCTCTAGAGACATGGCCACAAGGAAATACTAATGGCAAGATGGACAAAAATTATCGGTTGGATTGTTTCTGAGAGTATGATCTCATAAAGGAGCAGATTGACACCCATTTCTGGACACTTGAACAACCCAAATGGCATCAGCTCGACACTAGCCATCTAAGTCCTTCTATTAATAGCATAGCCTGATCTCCTTGATGTTAATTGCTGTGTTGTGGCACACTGACATGTCGGTTTTTAGAAAATGGGGCCACGGCTGACCTTTTCTGAGGTCTGCCTGCTGCACATTAGCCATCAGCCCCATTTTAAGTCTTGAAATAGCTAAAACCAATACGACTGTTCCAACTCACCCTGGTTTTATGTAGGCCACACTGCTAAGTACATCTGTAAAATACACCACAGTATAATGAGAATGTGATGGGCAGGTGCAATATTTTAAATAACTGTCAGTATGATGGTTAAACATGTACACATTTTATCTTTACATGTCTGTTTCATTTTACATTACATTTCTTTTTTTTATTTGAAGCTTGAATCTCACATTTCATAAAGCCCCACCATGTAACTTTAGCAAACAAAATAGACAGAAATAAAAGCATGTTTTTTAAAAATGTTTTTCTTTTTGAATAATCAATAAAAACATACTGCACTGAAAAACACACATCCACTGTGAGCGGGCTTGCATCTTCACAAACCTGACTCATGCTTGGCCTGGAGGAGCCTCCACCTGCTTGTCTCCATGGAAATGTTGTTTCTTCGACTAGAGTATAACAACAGTATGGCATAAAACCTTCAATCTCATTCATTCATTCATTTTCTACCGCTTGTTCCCTTTCGGGGTCGTGGGTGACTGGAGCCTATCCCAGTGACTTTGGGCCTTAGGCGGGGTACATCCTGGACAGTGGCCAACTCGTTGCAGGGCCAACAATCTCAATGGAGAATATTGCAAAGTATAATGTTATCTTTCTATTTTCATGAAATCATGCTGGTGATGTACCTTCAGAAAGTCATTCAGTGTTGCTCCAAAGATTAACTAAATTGACCAAAGTTACAAGATCAAAATACTGCCAAAGTAATGAGTAAATTTGTAACTTAAGTATTGATTTTCAGCAATAAAAGTATTATTGAATAAGCTTTGAAATGTAATATATATATATATATATATATATATATATATATATATATATATATATATATATATATAGATTTATCTGAAATCCTTTAAGTAACCATCCCTACTTCTGTCAGCATTAACGACTGAGTGAGCCACCAGCGAGAGGTCCTCATTACACCACTCCTACTCATGTACTTGGAATAGAACTACTATTTCTTTACTGCCTCCGAGAGGGCACATACAGTGCTGATGAAAATATTGTGGCTGAGTCAAGTGTGAGGGTGTATCTCTACCACGAGATGAAGCGTGCCATTTATACTGTGTACATCTTTGACAGATATGACCAGTATTTGTACACTGTTGTTTTTTGTCTTTATGCTGTGCAACTAATCAACAATAAACAATTCACAATGAAACATGCTCTATATTGTCTTTGTCATGTTGTCTTATGTATCCTCCTATAATAACACATACACTCTTTGTAGAAGAAAAAAGTACACTTTGGAGGGGCACCTTTCAGTGTCCATTCTACTTGCAAATGTCAGGCCCATCTTGGTATATTGGCACACTCTTGTGGATGAAACGTGTACTACAAATCAGGTCAGATCAGGCCACATTCATGAGCAACACCTTCTACCATCATGAGAAACAAGACACTAATTAAGGAACTTGTTTAAAACAGATGTTAGGAAAGGAAAATTATCACTTTTTTTTAAACGGTCTGTGGGCCTACTGTTGTTGGTCTTGGCTCCAGTTCTAATTATGCACAATCTGGTTATTTTCAAGATTACTTGGCTCCATAACTCAACTAAAGCTGACAAATATCTTGTGATGACCATGTATGTCCCAATGGACTCTTTCTTATACAAAGAAAAGTACACTTACCTGTAGACAAATCCTTGAGCAACAGGCTCAAACTGTTTGGAGGTCTACATAAGCGGAGCCATTTGCCGGGCATAATAACCAATATTCAGTAATCAGTACGTTTTTTCCATGGTATTTTCCCAGTTCATTGCTGGTGACGCGTTATGCCCCTCGCACCACCCTCCACTTGGTGGCGCTGCATTTAGCGTTAAAGATCAATTACTGTCTCAAGACAAGGCTAAGGCGCACTGAGGCTTTGATCAAAGCATCTGATGAATATACAATTATAAATGAATACAGTAGGCTTCGTTGATGCACCGATTTCATGCACCTTATGCACTCGGTCCACCATTTAGAATTATGATCCCTTCAGCTTTAATGGACTCAATTTACCTTGAACAGCCAAGATCCAGTTTTCAAAGCACTAACATCGGTTTACACATTTGAAGGGTTTAATACACTTGCCAAAATATTCACAATGACCAAAAATCAATAACTTTTCAAACTTTTTGTCAAGAGTCTTGAAAAAGACCACTTTTAGGGATGAGGTTGCCATGTTGGCCGCGTGTGTCCCACATTGAAAGGAGGAGATTGCTCTTTGCACCTGGCAGCCTGGTCTATGCGCCTGAATCTGAGTCCAGTATGGCGGACAGCGAGAGTGATCTGGAGACAGACGGCCTGGATTCAGCCTTAGAAACACTGTGTATCAGACATTGTGTGGATGAAGCGGCTTTCAACAGTAAAACATACTGTTCTGCGTTTTGTGAGGTACGACAGCCTCACTTTCCCCTGACTTTGAGCGGAACACAGCTCTGTTTGTAGCTTCGTGCTAATGTTAGCCTCTCGTTTAGCTTCCTCTGTTGCATTGTTTTAACCAAACCGTTTCGGATTGGGCGTTGTTGTGGTAAAAGAGCAACGATATCACCTCTTTATTTGTTTAGTTGTGTTCTTAGAGAGCTGTTTGCATTTCTGATTGCCCTGAGTTGCTATAGGAGGAAAGTTAGCCGGTTTTGCTATGTAATATCAATGTGTAAAGCACCTGTCTCTTTGATAATCTGGAGATACGATTTATTTTCATATATTTTAACTAAAGTCACGGTTTTTAGTTTTTTTTTCCTCCAAATAACTTGTATTATCTAAAAGTGGTGCTGTATTTTGGGTGATTTTAACGTTATCTGTTGCGGAGCGTTGTCATAGCCTGCGGTTGCAAGATGCATTAGTTGCAATATTGTTTTATAAAGGAAAATACGCTAGCAGTTCTATAGGGAATGAAATGTGCCCGAAAGTGTCTGTGTAATCAAAATCAAGCAATTTCTTGATCATCTTTGTCCCATTGTCTGCTGGCTAAGGTGGCTGATGTTTGTTTCTTCACAGCTGGTCGAAGAATACACTGGACAATGGCACGTTCCTCTCCCACAGCTGAAGGTGCTCAGGACTGCGCTCTGCAGTTTCACCAAAGCCACTGCTGCCTTCCCCGATGACTGCCAACATGTCCACTATGTGCTCAGCAGTCTGGCCTTGTAAGTATGGTGCATTTAGTGAAGGGCTTTGTGTTTATCTAGGCTGTAGTACTAGTCTCTTGTACTAATGTCTCGAATGGCTTTTTGTGCGTCTCTTGCAGGAGCTTCTTTGAATTGTTGCTGTTTTTCAGCAAAGAAGAATATGGGGAGCAGCCTCTTAAAGACATATTTGATTCTTTTCTGGTAACCAAAATTAATGTGATTTTATTCAATCTGTTTGTTACTTTCATCTCATGTTTCCTCAAATAAAAATAATTTTGAACACATAACAATGGTTTTGCAGGAATGCCATTCTCAACTTTTGAGACATAGAAACATTTACCTACATCATGTTAAGTTGACCCTCAAGTCTGGAGGCCCATGGGAGAATCCTGTGCTACAGGGAATCCTTAAAGAGGCTGATGTCCTTCAAAAAGAGGGTGGGATTATTGTTTTAGATGTAGCTGATATAATAATGAAGCGATTGCTCTTCTAAATTACATTATGTAATTTACTCTGTTTTCTTTTCATGCAGTTGAGGACTATTTGAACTCAGAGTTGCCCATACTTCTTGAGCTACGAGTTCGGTATTTGCAGGCCTGTGAGCGGTTACAGGAAGCCATGGCACTATGTAAATCCTGCTTGGAGAATCAGGAAATGGCAAAACATTTGTTCTTCCATCAGGCCTACCTGACCTGCCTTTACAAGTCATCGCTCCATGAACACCTTCTCAAAGAAGTGAGTGAATACTAAAAAGTATTCCCTGCGCAAGTGCCTTTTGTAATATTTGTGGTATTTTGGTATTCAGATGGCAGAAATCGATGGACGAGATGCTGTAGAGATCATCTGTAACACAGAGAGTGTGGAAAAGGACGAGCTCCTGCTGTCACTCTGTAAGACGTTTCTTACTCAGCAGTTACACAATGGAGACATGTACTACATTTGGTGAGTTATTTTCCAGAGTACGTCTTCTATGAACCACAAATGTAGAATATGATGATGAAATTTGTGTTATTTTTTGCAGGGACTTGGTGTTCATTTGGAGCAGGTTGTACCTCAGAGCTCATCCATCGAGACATGAGTTTCTCTCTGAGTGTTTGAGGCTGTCTTCTTCTGCCACTAACGTCAGATCCGTCTTCCCTTTCATCAAACTGGTCCATACAGAGGTGAGCTACGACACAATGCTGAGGGTCCTATTTATTTAGTTGACTTTAAACCTATAAGTCTTTGTTTGCACTATTTTCTAACTGAATGTTGCATATTCATCCTCAAGCTTGGCGATGAGGGCATTCAGGTGTGTGTGGAGCTGTGTGCCAGAGCCCTGCAGTTGTGCGACCTGCACTCAGACGCAGTTACGCGGTCTCTGGTGTGTAAGACCATCGCCTTCCTGCTCCCTCATGACCTGGAGATTTGCCGAGCCTGTGCCCTGCTGGTGTTCTGTCAGGAGCGCAGTCTGGAGGCCTACCGTACTGTCTGCTCTCTGTACAAGCACCCTGATGACGAGCTGCACCCACAAAACAGCCCTGTCAGGACCTGCGTTCGCTTCCATATTTTGCAGGTGAGGTCATGAGGCGACAGTAGCTTAGTTGTCAACTATTTCCAATGATTTGAACGTTCAGGCCCAGTTCCCACTCCCGCAGTTGTGGTTGTGTTCTTGGCCTGTCACAATAACACATTTTGAAGTGCGATATATTGCTAGATAAATGTCACGAAATTGATACCATCTTAAAGCCAGATAATTCCAGAGCTGTTATTTTAAATATACAATATTGTGTATAATAGGAGATGCAATAACTAAATGGTAAATTGAGTTAGAAAGTTACTTATTCGCCACTCTACAGCTCAAATCTTATCCTACAACAACAAAAACAGTAGCAAAAAAGAAAGTGCACACAATAAATATAGTTCCACCTAATATTTATAGTTGATATACCGTAGTAATTATCATGGTAGGCCTATTGTATCTTTGGTCAAGACTCTTAGAACTTGTGTTGGACTGTGTGAATACTTCATGTAAAATGCTTGGAGTTCCCAGTGAGGCTAGAAAAGCACAAAAGCGCGTGACCATTTATTTTATTTACCACAACAGGAAAATGTAACCAAATACTTTTGCCATTAGTTATAAAAGCAATTGTCCAGTTTCTTCTAAAAAATGGTTGAAAGATTTACCCACTTAAGTTAGTGTAATATAAGTTAGTGTAATATTCCTTATATTACACTAACTTTTTCTTTAAAGGGGCCTTTCATGAGCTTGAGACCATGTTATAATTCCATTGGGGCCTACCTGTTTCTGTACTGTAACCACAGTTTACAATGGCAAAATCCAAAATAATGTCCATATATTGTAGTTCAATATTTAATACTAGAACAATGCGTGAGATGTTACGTTTTAAGTTTAGCAAATCAATAATGTAATCTTTCTGGTGTTTTTCTCTCCTCAGAAACTAAAGGAGCACCTGTGTTTTGACCCTGAGTTTTGGAACCTTCTGACTCTGAGGACTCACTGCTTGGAGTTGATCAGTGACAAAGCGATGCAGGCGGCTGTCCTGAATGAAATTGAAGAAGAGGAGAAAAATTGCGAAGCCCAAGAAGCTTTCAACTGCGCCGACGATTCCCCTGTAGAGGAATCCGAATCTCTTAAACCGCCCGAGTGCAGCGGCAACGTAAACGGTCCAGTGGAAAACGCAAACGGCGAGAAAGTTAAGCCTCTGACCGAAACGGAAAACGTACCGAAGAGAAGACGAGGGAGGAGAAGAAAAGATGAAATCAAGAAAGAGAAAGCGGTCAATGAGGAAGCTAATAGAAAAGACGATCCAGAAGTTGTTTACAATATTAAACCCAAGCACGCGAGCAAGTCCGACTCGTATGCACTCCGACGTAACCACAAAAACAGAGAGAACGCGGCACCTGTTAAGTACCCGTACAACCGTAAGCGAGAGTACTTGACCAGGTGTGTGAAGAGCCAGCTCCTGACTCGAAAAGGACACAAGCGGTGGCTACAGGGAGTACAGACTCTTGACCAAGAGGAGTATTTAAAAGTCAAGCAGATTCTGTATAAAGGGAAGAAAAGAGGAAGGAAACCCTTTTTGAGGGTTGAGCTTAGTTATCCCGACAATGAAATTCAGCTTGTAATTGAAACGCAATCTGAGGAGGAAGATATGCAGGCCAAAAATGAGGATTCAAACCAAGCACTTGATAAAGCTGAGAGGCAAACAGAGGAATCTCAAGCAGTACCAGGAACCAGTCTCGCTGCGGAAGAAGTTCGAGTCCCGGCGGTTGAAGGAGATCCTGAGCTGGACGGGCCGAGCTTCGAATTGATGGACTCTGCAGTGGAGGTTTTTCATAGTTACTGCCTCAACTCCAACAATGCCGAGGACGAGATGGGACAACCGAAAGGGACTACAAAGTCCAAAGAGTTTCCTAAATATAAAGACGGCATAAAGACAAAAGACGCCGCAAAATATAAAGACGCTCCAAAAGCTAAAGACATTCGTAAAGTTAAGGAGTCCATTGAAACACCAGAACAGTCCAATGGAAATGAAGAAACCTCAGCAGAGGAGGAGGAGGAGGAGGAGGAGGCGAAATCAGAGACGGAGGTAGGCTCACATATATTACCTCGATAATGCACAGAATTGTAACGTAAAGTATCTTAATGTATTAAAGGTGTTTCTATGGTACTTTTCTTGTGGGGGGTCTGGCACATGCTTGTCTCCATGGAGATGCAATGCCATTTAGAGCAAAGCAATATTATCTCCAGAGACGAGCAGGTGCCAGACCCTTCACCAGAAAAAGCAACGGTATCATCTTAAGTTTGAAAATGTGTAAGTGGTTTGAATAAATTGTTCTTTAGAGTTTGCAGATACTCTTATTTTATTTAAAAAAAAATTGGGGGGAGAAAAGAACATACATTGAAAAAACACTTCATAAAGATGGCAGAAAGTGTCTTTTGGCTTTAAAAATGGTTCTGATTGACCCAGGGACACCGATAGATGCAGCGAGGTCTGGAGAGTAGAATGAGGTTAAATGAGGCACGCCAAATTTTGAATACATTTTGAAAAGGATCAAATTATAGACGAGCCTTGAAGTATTTTACTCTTGACAATATACATACATCCTATTTATTTTAGATGAGCCTATAATATATTTATTATAGCCGCTTTAAATAAACTGAATGTCTGCTTCTCGTTGCAGGTAAAGGGGAAGAGCTCATGGCAGGAGAAACTCTTACGGACACAAGAATACAGCCACGTTATACACACGTGCAAGCTGTGCAACAAAAGCTACCGAGGCTTGAATGTGCTGAGACACGCCCTCTCACACATGAAGAAGAAACGCAAACTGTGCATCATCTGTGGCCAGCGCTTTAAGGAGTTCTCTGTGGCAAGCAAACACGTCAAGCAGCACATCGAGGAAATGAAGAACCAGAAATCTAGTGGCGATGACAAAACAAGTGAGGATAATAAAACAAGTGAAAACGATGAAGAAAACCCTGATGGCAAACAGATGGATGAGATCATCAAAGAGAAAAAGCCGGAGCCCGAGACCGACGCGTGCCAACCGACCCCTACAGCCAACGGCACGGAAACGCCAGCCGCCCCCGTTCCTCTCGACGAGAACCCAAAAGCGGACGAGGACCTAAAAGCAGAGGAGGACTTCAAACCAGCCGAAAACAACGAGCCCAAACCAACTACTAAACCCAAATCGTGCAGATTCAAATTCACCGAACTGAAGAGAGAAGAGCGGATCGCCAGGCACGTGCGCAATCTCTTCAAGAAGCGGTACGTTTTCAACAAATATAACCAGAACGCCGTACCCCAGGACTTTGTGTTCAGCGAGGAGCAGGTGGTGATTGAAGACAGTTTGGTGATCCTGAAAAACATACCAATGCGGCAGGACGAAGTGAATGGGGAAAAGGAAAAGACGTCGGTGGAGAAGGAAGACGACAAAGAAGAAAGTGCAGAAGACGTGTGTGAGAAGGAAGGAGAAGAGAAGGACTGTCCTGTTGAAGGGAAAGGGGGAGATGGTGCAAAGGAGGGAGAAGGAGAGGCACCGTTTGTCACTAAAGACCTTGTGTATTACCTGTGTCCTGGCGAGGGCTGCGACAAAGTGTTCTACAAGATCGGCCACACCATGACAAAACACGCCATGAAGTACCACCTGCGCGAGGAGAAGGTTCAGGAGGCCATCTTCAAATGGACCCGGCAAAAGTGCATCCTCTGCCTCAGGTAACGTCTCCCGTGTTTATTATGGAGTAGTGTAGTGTGCCCGCTCAGAGCTGGGGATGTCGGGATTGTTAGGTCAATCGATAATTGTGATTATTCATGTGGCAATACATCTGTAAGAACCAGTAAAATAATAATGGAGACTATTTTAGAAGCAAAATGAAGTATTTTTGTTCAATATTATATGTAGCTCCAGAATAGAACTTTTATATTTGGCTGTTTTTGTCACAGTTAACATTATTTTGTCTTTCAGAATGTTACATTTTGTAAACCCGGTCACAAATTTAAGGAACAGTAGCATAGTTATCATAGTTAGACCACAAGAATGAACGAAAATGTCACCGTTGTCTAGAATGATGAGTAATCTTTAAATCTTGATGTTTTTTCTCACAATAATCGTAACACTAAAATATTATATATCATGGTTTATTTCCTGGACCATGTAGGGCCTTTTTGTATGGATTGAACGTCGTAAAACCGTTTATTAGCGTGAATTCAGCATGTTTGTAGCAGCTTGTGTGCTAGCGAGCAAAAGTACATAGAGAAGCATTAGCCTTAACCACAGTATTTAAAAAAGTAAACTAAAGAAGCTGCTGGGTCAATACTGATTAAAAAAAAACAATGATCACATTACTACTATGGTACTACTACTCTTTCTCTACTTCTGAAGAATTATAATGGTCTGCTTCCTTATTATTTAAATTATTGAAAGTATGTATTGTTTACGTTCCGAAATTGATATTGAAAGCCCATAATCAAGAAAGAAGACATTTTTAGATTGTTATTAATATGTATATTTTGTTTTATTAAATACTGTCTGCGTTGTCCCACTAAAACATCTCTCTTGTTCTATTCCAGGCACTTCACTCTTCTCCCACACTTCAAGGAGCACCTGAAGCTTCACCTGGAGAACCTGCAGTATTTCTGCTACCATCAGAGCTGTGGGCAGCGCTTTGCTTCACCTCAGGAGCTGCGGAGCCACGAGAGCCAGCACACGCCCCTCAGACCACAGTGCATGTACACGGCCTGCGAGAACGTCTTCAGCAACATGTTTGGACTCAACGACCACGAGTGGAGGCACTACATCCCCACGCCTCTGAAAAGCGACTTAGAAACTGGCCCCAACAAACACAAGCGACAGAGCGAGGAAGCCCCCTGGAAGCAGAGAGTCAAGGTGGAAGAGTTGTGGCTACAGAATAAAAACACTTCAAGAGACTTGAGACAGTTGGCTACAGAACAGTTAAATGACTCTAAGCATATTGATGATATAGAAACACGCAATGACGAGGCCAACTCCAAAACAGTTATTAACGGGTATTATGAAAAAACAGACCCACTGTCCA
Organism: Eucyclogobius newberryi; assembly: GCF_026437365.1. NCBI lineage: Eukaryota > Metazoa > Chordata > Actinopteri > Gobiiformes > Gobiidae > Eucyclogobius > Eucyclogobius newberryi. Next base: position 24,780,521 of record NW_027315768.1, read on the forward strand.
GTTCTCCCAAACCAGCGCCTGCGAAAAAGAAAGGGCCACACGAACAGGACCCTCTAAATGTCAAAAACCGCTCGGAGAATACTACAATAGCGACCGTGTGTGAACCCACAGTCCCAGAGGTGCCGTTAATTGAAGAACACCGTACATTTACTCCCAATGACCCCGCATACAAAGCCTTGTTCATAGCCCCTCTACTGCGACTCCCGCCCTCCATGTACATGGGGGAGTCGGAGCTGACCATGCGCAAAAGGAAACTGGAACAGACCGGCCCTGCTACAGTTAAGAAGACCATGCCCTGGAATCAGCGCAGAAAGGAGTACGTCGTAGTAGAGGCGCCAAAACCTAAACAAGACCCGGAGCCCAAGATTAGACACCGCTGTGACAAATGTCTGTCCTTTTTCGGTTCACTGGAGGAACTGACCAAACACAAATCGCTCAACACCTGCTCCGCACTTTTTGGATTTGACTCGGACGATGAAAGTAAGTAAACCTCATCATGCAAATACAGTCGTTTGGATAAAGGGAACTAACTTTCTCGTTGTCTTTTTAGGTTGATGAGAACTGAAGCGTTGATTGATGTGGTCCTTGCACTCTTCCAAGATATATTTGTCGGCACAACACCTTTTATTTTAATGTTTGAAGTAGTGTTGTTTCTGCCTCTTCATCTTTGGAAAAAACATTTAAAAAAGAGGACAATATATACTCTCAGTGAATACATAATTCCTCTCAAGGAACGTTACGGAACATTTATTTTTGCATTGAAATCACATCTTTAAATTATCACTACTTAATCGTCAACTTTCTGAACTTTAAACTGTATGAACTTGATTTATAACTTCTGGAACCTGTTACCATGAACTGAACAGTGCTGCAATAATCGTTGGAGATTTGAAGAGCAATTCTCCTGGTGTGCTCACATTTCTGCACGAGGATTTTTTTTTGTGTCTTCCAGCACCGTGGCGATTGAATACAAATTACATTTCCAATTCTACCTATAAAGTATTTCGTTAGATGAGTTTAAATGTTGAATACATAGTAATACAGCAAAAACCAAACCACACAATTAATGAATCGAGTGCCATAATCGCATCAGTGTTTAGTTTTTAACATTATGTAAAAGGTTCAGTGATGTTATGCACCGTAGGCCGTTCATATGAATATACTACATGAGATTGACTTGTGAATTTTCTTTTTTAAATGGCTTGCCTTGGTTATTTATTTATGTAAATATGTGAATAGACAGGATTTGTAAAGTTGAAAATATTCCATCTATTTTTTCTTTTAAAAAGGCTGGATTTGTTTCAATAAACAAATTATGAACTTATACTTGAGACACTGAGTCATTTATTTTCAGAAGCATTTTAATAAAGGTACGAAGTGTTACAAAGACAAAATACAGTATCGATACTGAAACATTGCATATATCTATTGTTCTGTCATGTATTGCTTGTAAAACGGGAAGTGTCTGAGGTGCTTAAGGTTCTTGCATCACATTCCTGGCACAACATTTCCAAACAAAAGATTCACACATGAAATTATAGTCAGAAGCTTCTTTGCTACATATTGCATCTATTGAATAACTTAAAACAAACTTGAACCGAAGTTTGAGCTACGACATTAACTTAACTAAGACATAATTGTCTTTCTTGTTTTGCGCTGCAGTTTGTGTTGTGCAGTGGCTCATGCGGCTCATGCGTTCCAGCTCTAATGAAAGTAACTCCAAAACATGCAGCATTGTGTTGGTAAGAGGAGATGCTTTTGTTTCCTGTTCATCTTAAGTATTAAAATCTTAAATAACATAGTAAGTAAGGCCAAGTTTATTAAAAAAAGCTATCGGTATAAATGTATTTTTAAAAACGGTTAAACCATGCATTACAGGGAAGCCCAGGTATTTCCCCCCCGTACTTACTTACAATTTCCAGAAAATATCAGTAGCACTTACAGTATATTTTAGAAATGTAAGGCCTTGAGTATGTTGTACCTTGAGTAATAATGTCAAGACTTTTTTAAAAACTCTGTTAAGTTGATTCAGTTCAATTATTATTGCCCAACATGCATCCAAGCAGCAACTTTTAAATCAATCTGTTAATTATGCCAGTCTATTTGACAGCCTTTTATTTATTTTTTGAGAGGACAAAAGTGAAGCTGTTAAACTGGCTGTAGAATGGCTTTATAAGGCAAAGGTAACATGCTTGAGGTCAAGTAACTGCCTACACTGCATGTCTAAGATGATCCAAAATGTAAGACTCCTGAGTTACTTGCTCTATGTAAATGCTAATATTTGTTTTATGTCGAAACAGAAATACATAGAAAACGAGAGTCTCGAAACATAAACATAACAGTGCATAAATATAGTGATGTTATTATTGGATAAATATGGGGATGATTTGCTCTGATGTGAATAGACCCCACAGTGAGGATAAGACAAAGGGAGGTGTGCAAGGCTGTGCGTGGGCGTGCTCAGTGGCTGCTGTTGCTGGTCCAGTCGTAGGGGAGGTAGCTCACTTTGGTCTTCCCCGCAGACAGGACGTCCTGCAGGCTGGACTTCTTGGGCGAGTCGGCCATGTGCTCAAACACCCAGTCCAGCAGCTACAAGACAGCGCACAGAGTCGGTCAGAAAGCAAATGCAGAGCAAAAAAAGGTTTCGACCGCTCGGATCTCGTGTCAAACCTGCCTTCTCGTCAGTGCCTCCGAAGTCAGCCTTGTACCATTTAAAAATTTGACTCAGTCGCACTTCTTTCTTCCCAGAATCCACGACACAGGCGTCATCGTTCTCTAGGAAGGCCTCTGCTGCGGTCTTGAGCTGGCTGTCAATGTCCTGATGAGAAAACAATAACATGTATTTTATTTTTTTGTATGTAAAAGACTAAGACAATCAGACACACGGTGGATACGTTTTACTGCTGTACCTGTGGTGTGTATGTTTTAATTGGTGGACAGCCCTTTGCGCCACAATTCAAGGCAAAATGAATAAGAGGCTCAACATCTGGCAGCGCCATCTAGCAGAGAGGACAGAAATTGTTACTTTTCATAAAAAAATGTAAGAATATGGATGCAGCAAACCTGTAGTCGTGGGTCTGTTCTGGAGAAGGGTCTCCGTAGTTGTGCGATACCCTTTCTGTTCCCCCTCAGAACCCCATTTTCAATGTCCTGAAGTGTAAATACCTCTCCTCCAATCAGGTAGCTCACATAGTTGAAGAACTATGGCAAATGATCGATTGTTAAAAGTGCAGCCATGGATGCACTCGATTCAAACAATGCAGTGTCTTACCTTGTACCTCTGCCACATGTTGGTGGGGGCCCCCAGGCGCAGAAACCCGTGGATGACCAGTGCGTTGTAGATGTTGATGAAGAAGGCCAGCTTCTCCTCTCGGCTCAGAGACAGAAGCTCCACCCTCTGCAGCTGAATGGCCAGGTCACAGTATCGATCAAAGGCAGGGTTGGCCGACATGCCTTTGTAGTCTACGAACTGGCAAACGAAACACAAACATGCGGCAGATTTAAAGTTGTGTTTATTTTAATACTGAAATCCATCATGTGTACGTTTTAGGTTTGAGTTTGTGATTATATTCAGTTGTGCGAGGACAGTAAAGCGTAAAAGAACACTAACAGAAGGTCTTATTTGAATGAGTGCGTGAAATGGAAGCGTGTCGGTGAACGGGAACAGTACCTTGCCATCAGCCGAGAGATGTTGAGAGAACAGCTTCAGGATCAGATCGCGTAAAATCAGGGAAAGCTTGGCAGCTGAACGAGAATAATAAAAGGCAGTTCATATTTAGTGCAATGTGTCACAGCAGGATATGTTGAAATATAAGAGATGATTACATTTTAAGAAATTTAGTGATAAAACCAAGCGTGTTAGCGACAACTGTTAGTCATTACGAGACAAAGGAAGCATTCACAGTTTGCCAGATTGTTGCGAATAACACATTTTATACACAGACCAAAACATAATAGAATAAATAATTGCAGATGGTCAGATATTAGGGGTGGGAGATGTATCAAAAAATACATAATATCACAATTACTGTTTAGAAAATGTGTGTAAATTATTTTTGTATGATATGTGAACCTGAAATACATCATTTACAGGCATTTTTAAGTACATTTCTGATGGATTACTGTTCAATTTTCTTAATATTATCACTGGATAATCCCAACACATATTGAGATAATCATTTTGCTCAACATCGCTCACCCTTCTTGGACAAATACAGACACAAAAATCCATCAAGCATCGAACACTCTTACAATCCACCACATCTAACAGGCAATACACTAGATCAAAGCCACCCAACAACCCACGATTACACACAAAGCAGCGGCCATCACCAGAGCGGGTTAAAAAAGCGCTTTCCGACACCTTGAGTTAGTTTGTTTCCTGAGCGAGTTGTTCTCTCTGCTTCTGACCTACCCTGGACGGGGCTGCAGGCCGCGGTTTGTCCTGCGTTGAGGGCAGAACTGGGATCGTCTTCCAGTAACCTAAACAGAGTCCCTCCAAAACTGTCTTCCTGTTTCCCCGAGCAACGCACCATGTACTTCTTCTGCAACAAAGCCTGGCCAGTGTCATACGCCTCTTCTGCGGCTAATACACAAAACATCAACAGCGGCCTTCTCATTAAACGTCCTCATGTTGACGACGCAAAGAGAGTGGCCTAAACTTACCCGCGCCCTTTTCCTTCTGCAGCCAATTAACCAACTGGTCGCCTGAGAAGCTCTTTTTGTGCACGGTCAGTCCTCTCCTGTGATTCCCGATCACGCTGCCATGTTTGAAGTCCTCCACCACGCTTGCCAACTCATCCCTCTCACACATAAAGTCTGGGAGCACAAGTAAGCCGAGCAAAACACAAATAATATGCAACAAATGACCTTTGCTGTGCTCGCTAGTGTTTCTGGACATTTCTTTGTGGTTAACTCTATCTGTGACCGGTGAGATCTTTTGGTGTCACAGAATTGGTCATTTATTATGTACATTAGGTGTTTTTTGATATGCCTGGGCCTTTTTAAACCTCCTTATGTGGAAGTGGAGCTGGACTCGAACAGACAAAACTATCACAATGTGTTGAGCGTTCAAGTTTCCAGGTCCTATAATGACACAGACATCATCCAGAGTCTTTAGCCTCTCTTTATAACTCCAGGACTCATTTAGTATTTATTTATTTAGTAACATTCTATGTCTATGCATCACTATTTCATCATAGTTCATTTTGATATAATTAACGCCGAAGCAAGTTCCCAGATTGTGAATTTTGTGCACTGACAATGGCAATAAACCTTTTTCTGATAACATACTATATCTACACCATGATGCATTTGTTTTAATCAACATAGTGAATGATAATAAACATTAAAAAAAAAGTTTGTATCTAAATCATTTGCAATAATAATACATTTGTAATGAACAATGCTGCAGAAATGTGTTGTAAACTTCTAAACAAAACTTCTAAACGTCATATATTTTGTTGATCTTTTTAAAGTAATTTACATCTATCTAATACAAAACCTCAACTAATCAACTAATACATTTATAGACATATTTTAACATATTTCTGATGGATTGAAATAATGTTGAATATTGCTATTGGGATACTGTATTTCTCTAAGATATTATACAAACAGTTAATCTTGTTTTTAACACCACACACAGCCGAGTGCAGACAGGTTCGCTCAGATGAAGGTTTCATACTCTGTGCCCTGACGCTGTGGCGTTTTCCTGCTCAGGTTTCTGTATCAACTGTCTCTGTGGCGTCAGTGACTCTGAGCGTATCTCACACGTCAAACTCTTTCACTGCTGTCCAACTCCAACATTTCATCATCGCTGCCTCTTCTCTTATCTCCACTTCAAACAAAGATGACTAAGCAACTCTACCCCCAGCTACACACGGCATGTCACCACTTTTGAATCAGAAAGGAAGAATTTTGTAATAAAACAGAGGAAAAGAGTTGACAAAAGTTGAAGAGGTTACAGGCTTACCTCCATCTGATTCTGCTGAAGTATCTTCAGTAGGACTTTCCAAAGGTAAAGGTGGAGCGTCTATACTAGAAACTGGCTCGTTCATCACCAGGTGAACTAACCTCTCAAGCTCTGTGGGATTCTGTGGAGTTTAAAGTACACACAATGCCTCTTTTCATTTGTATACTGTATGTAATAGATCCCCTGCACTTTTATATTATGGTTAGATATTGATAACAGCTTTATAACATGTATTGCAAATAAATGGCATGTTGTAATTTGTTACTGATGCAATGTTAAACTAGTGCGGTCACTTAATTTTCATACTAAGGAACAGCCTTGATACCAATTTCCAGTGCTCTCTTTTCACATAATATAATGCAATTTTTAACACAAAATAATTCAACTTTTCTCAATCTTACCATGTGGTTTTACACAAATTCTAAACTTTCATTCTAAACTTTTCACGAACGGTTCAATTCTGTCCAATTTATTGTAATCTAAATCCTTTCAAATGAGTATATAGTTTAAATTCATTATCATTCATTATCTCTGAAGTGATTTTTTTTGACAACCCAATTACATCTATAAATATTGTGTCATAACGGTATAATGTAAAGGCATGTGGTGGGAATATGAAAACATGTATTTTAAACAGGTCTTTATTCCTCACCATTTTTTGCAGATCATCATTCCCCCCGATGTGAACACTGTTAAAAAATATTTGGGGGACACTGCTGCGGCCGGTCAGCTCCTTCACCCTGGCCCTGAGCTCTGGATGTTTCCCCACATCCACATCACACACCGGGACGCCCAGTCGCCCTAGGGTGGCTTTGGCCTGCACACAGTGAGGACAGCCCAGGATGGAGTACACCGTCACCCGGCCCAGAGGAGTGCTCTCCATCTCCTCCATCTGCAGGAAGGAGGAGACAAGTGAGCACAGAAACATGCTGTAACATATATTTTATTACATGAAACATTGCAGTCCACTACATACAGTACGTCAATTTGAATTTGGTCTTGTCTAAATCAACATCTACAATGCATTCCAACTTATTGTGCAAATTGTGTTGAAGTGTCATAAAGGTGTGTTTTTTTCTGTGAAACTCGTGGATGGTATTGTGTCTCAGGGCTCATTGGGTCAGTGAAATCTTAGACACCTGTGCCAATTAGTTTGCGAGGTTAGTCCAATTAAAGGAAAAACTATTTAAGAAGGACGTTCCACATTATTAAGCAGACCAGCATTTTCAAGCAATATAATTAAGAGAGCAGCTGCTAAACTGCCATTACAAAGCCGCAAACAGGTATTTGAAGCTGCTGGTGCATCTGGAGTCCCGTGAACATCAAGGTGTAGGATCCTCCAGAGGCTGGCAGTTATGCGCAAACCTTCCATTTGGCCCCCCTATCCGATGCTCACGAGCAGAAACGGCTCCAATGGGCCCAGAAATACATGAAGACTCATTTTTGTCTAGTTCACTGATGAGTGCTGTGCAATCCTGGATGGTCCAGATGAATGGAGAGGTGGATGGTTGGTGGACGGCCACCATGTCCAAACAAGGAGGAGGCGGAGTCATGTTTTGGGCCGGAATCATGGGGCGAGAGCTGGTCGGCCCCTTTAGGGTCCCTGAAGGAGTCATAGTGACCTCTGTAAAGTATGTGGAGTTTCTGACTGACCACTTTCTTCCTTGGTACAAAAAGAAGCATCGGGCTTTTAGTAACAATCATCTTTATGCAGGACAATGCACCATCTCATGCTGCAAGGAACACCTCGACATCATTGCATAAAAGAAGAGAAACTCTTGGTGTGACCCCTATCCTCCCCTGACCTCAACCCTATTGAGAACCTTTGTAGCATCCTCAAATGAAAGATCTATGAGGGCGGGAGGCAGTTCACATTCAAACAGCAGCTTTGGGAGGCTGTTCTGACATAGAAATCCCAGCAGAAAATCACAAGTTCAATGGATGCAAGAATTGTGAAGCTCCTATTAAATCAGGGGTCCTATGTTCAATTGTAACTTGACCTGTTAGGATGTTTTGATAGAAATAGCTTTTAGAAGATAAAATAGATTTAAGTAAATATGACCTGTTAATGCATCTAATTTAACAAATGACCATTTTCAGATCTTTACAACAATAACTTGGTTTGAAAATCTGTTGTGCATAATAATTTGGAACGGTGCATTTTAAGTATTTTATATTTGACAAAATACTGTTATCATTGTATCATAAAGGTTGATGACTTGGACATGATGATGACTGGAATTTATATTGACTATTTGGCAAAATCAGAGAAAAATATAATTTATTTGGAACGCAGTGTAAAACCACCGATGTGGACATGTTTTGTACATTTTTGTGCAATTGCCAGTCAGTTACTAAACCAAACACACTTACTTCCTGATGACACAACTGTTGCAAAATATAGAACTACATGTGATACCAAAGTGAGTGCATAAGTGAGATATCAGTGTCATAAATGACATCACAAAACTCATACTGTAGATAAGATTAAAATGATTTAAATCCATATTTTAGAGTAGCACAACGAAAGTAATATAGATGCACAACTTTGCTCACTAACAGTCAGCTCTGAAGTATAATTGACATAAGTCTATGGAAAACAAATTGAAGGGAATGCCAGGTTTTTAGAATAAAAAACGTTCGTTGTTACCTTGAGGCGCGTCACTTTCTTGCAGCGTTTGCTAGTACGATCTCAAATCGTAAAACGCAATAAATACGCTTGAAACATGTCACGTTGGTATAGAAATGATTTCAGATGACACCAGAAAAACGCAAGCTTCTTTTCGGCTCTAAATAATCCCCATTTGCTGCTGACCGTCACTGCGGCACTGCGCGTATCCATGAGGCGCGTTCAGGGGCAGTACGTAAACAGAGCTACAGCGTGCAATGCTTCCGTTAACGCTCTGTAAACCTTGCGACCATAACAAATAGACTAATAAATAACTTCAAGCGCAAACTAGTTAAGTATTTAATTGCATTAATACAGTTTATGAAAAACCTCCATGACTGTAATAACCGGGTATCCTGCTGTACGTGGCCGGAACCTTTCGTAGACGTGTATTTCTGTACGACTGCTTTTGGCGGAAGGACCATCAATAAACGGGGGAAGTGTTTACATGTAACAGCGTGAAAAATGTCAGGACTTTCTGAACTGGAGCGTTTGGATTGTACAAAAATATTAAGACAAATGGCACAAACAGACTTAATGGCTCTCAGCGACACCGTCACGAATAAGTTGATTATTGTAGAGAGTGAAAAAGGTACGATTTCCCTGCGTGTACGACTTGACATCAACTCATTACGCACTTCATTCAACATTTTCTTGTGCTATCAGTCCGGAAGCAAATACATAAGTTTGAAATGATAATGAAATGTTGCTTCTTACCTCACGTTCTTTCGATTAGAACTAGTTTTCCAGCTTATAACGTTGATGTTACATTTTACAGAGGCAATGGAAACGATCCTGTCTTTCTCCAAATCTGCGGAAGAACTTCTGAAGAGAAGGAAGGTTTATCGTGACCTTATTTTTAAATATCTTGCCAAAGAAGGGATAATTATGCCTCCAACAAGTGAGAAACACGTACTCATTAAAAGGACATTAGAACTTTGGTCATCTAAAAGGGTATGTTTACACTGGGATATGTCTTCACATTTGTGTTGGTATTTTCTAATTGGGTACATGCTATATACACGTATAGCTCAATATTACCATGATGATTTCCCTAAAAGTGCAAGCTCAACGAACAAGAAAAAGATGTGTATATATTGTTTTCAATGAGGGGTTGATAGCTGAGGAGTTGGGCTGGCACCCAATGAGCTCTAATCATTCATGCCTATGTTTTGTCAAGGCTGGATTGTTTCAAGTCCCTGTTTTTTTGTATTAGTAAGTCTCTCTTAGCTCGTTTTCAAAGTAAAAAAATCTGCAACTAGGCTACTGCCCAACTAAGTAAGTAGTGCCATATCACTCCTGTACCTGCAACTCTACATTGGCTGCCTGTTGAGTACAGGATTCATTTTAAAATTGTATTGCTTACTAAAGCTCTTTATGAGCTCATTCACTGGCATGTCCCAATAATTAAAGATTCCATAAACGAAAAAAAAAAACAGGGGTGACCACACCTCAAGCTAAGAAAAACTGAGTCCATCACAACCTTTAAACAAAGCAAAAAAGCATAAAAACCCACCTGGACATGCAGGAGTATTTATAATCTATATGGCTTTTATGATTCTTCTTGCTATTGCTGTTTGTTTTTCATTATTGTTGTTTTAATCAGTTTGCTCACGTTGTTCACGATTTGTTTTTTTAGTATACAAAGCTCTTTGTGAATCTTGCTCTACTCATACAATGTACTTACTCAATTTTCTTAAAGATGAATGAACCTCAACAACAGTCCAGTGACAATCGAGCTGGACAGCACACAGGAACAGATCCAGGCTTTGATCCTCAAATACTTGGTCAGCAGTTCTGTCAGTGGTTCTTCGGCCTTTTGAACAGCCAGAACCCGGCTCTGGGACAAGAGCCTCAGAACTGGGGACCTAATCACTTCTGGCCTGATGCCAAACTTCGTCTCCTCGCCAGGTAAAACTGGAACTTGTTTGGTCTTACATGTCTTAATGTGTAATTTGCAAATGAAGGGACTAAAATATGGATTTCTGGGTGTCCCAAAGCCAATGTTCTGATAAAAAAAACAACCAAAAAAATCATAATAATTAGCATATACCTTACACAAAGATGTGTTTGTTGTGGATGTAGCTGGGACCAATGTTGAAAATGAAGGATTACATTTTCTTTCCAGAACATGTGGAGAACAGATGGACGAGTTTGCTGGTGCAGATCTGGTCAGTCTTCGTCTCTTGGCCTTGACTCGTGAGGAACGCCTGCAGCTAAACCCAAACCTGGAGGCCAATGGTCTGAGAGCAATGTCGTCCCCTCACGGCCTGGTGCTGGTGGCAGTGGCTGGCACCATCCACAGAGACACATCCGTTATGGGAATATTTGAGCAGATATTTGGTCTAATTAAATCACCACTGGACAACAACTGGAAAATAAAGTTTATCAACTTGAAAATCCGGGGCCAGGATGCCCTCAGTGACAAAGAAGTGTCAGCTCCAGCTTTAACATATAACTCCACTGAGTTACAGCAACTCTGTTGCTGAAACTAATAAATGCTTTTATTTCTCATTTATCAATTTTTCGATATTTAACTGTACTTGCAAAGCATTTTAAAACCTTGTTTGAATATATTTGCTTGGGAACTAAGTAATGCAAGAAATGTTGTTTTGTGGGCCTGTGCCTTATTGCACTTTTTACACCGATTAAATGTCTGTGTAATTGTTAGTGTTGTATATATTTTTAAATATGTTACATCATAGAAATTATATTGCTTCATATATGAAGTCTATTGTTTTAAATATAATTTCTTTGACAAACTGTTGCACTACAAATGCTTTCTAAATAAAGCCATCATGTTTTATTTTTAATCTTGTGCTAAAGAATTTGACTTTATTTATTTATTGTGACAGGACTGTGCACAATTAATTACCATCTGCAGTCCCTGGGCTGGCTTATGTTAAAGGAAATCAAGGACCATCATGACAATTCAGCAGCATAAAATATTTTTTCTTTTACAGAACATACACACATAAACTAAGAAGTTTTCTTAGTTGAAATATATATATATATATATTACTAACTCATTTCCTAAAAGGATAGCTAAGAATTTACCAACTAACTCAATTGAATCATTGAGTCAAATTAGAAAACAAGAACATTGGAATTTAAAGTAATTGAATATTCCAGTGTGTCCTGGGTCTTCCATGCTGGAGGGACTAAGTCTCTCTCGGTTGGCCTGAGAATGCCTCAGAGTTGGAGGAAGTGACTGGGGAGGGGGAAGTCTGGGAGTCCCTGCTTAGACTGCTGCCCCTGCGACCCAGCCCAGAATAAGTGGAAGAAAATGGATAAATGTTCAACTTTGAGCTGTATCTTAAGTACATGTTACTGACTGAATTGTGTTCAGTACATAATTAAACTGCCAAATGCTTTAAGCTAATGCAATTTGTTCAGTTATTCCATTTACAAAAAATAGGTTTCTTATTAAAATCTGATTTTGAATTCTATTGAGTCATCGGTTATTATAAATGGTCTGCTGGGACACTGAAAAAACGACTTTGAATGTGGTTTTGGTGGCAAATGTTACATGTGGGAAATTATTCTTGGCAGCCATTGAAAGAGTCCTATAATAGTTAATATGTGCTGGTGCGGGTCGGAGCCACTAGGCCCAGTGTGCCATAGTTGTGGTGAAAGCCAAACCGCTGCAGCCATTGATCTCAGCCTGTTCACCTTTCACTAAGAATAATGACAAGCTGCTCCCTTCTGTCTTTATGGCACTTGGCCTCTTTACATTTTTAATAGGTGGTTTGGCAGTGGCTTCTGCTCTGACGCACTTTCAAAAATACCACGTCTGGTGATGGTTTAGACTTTGGAGGCCTGTTTTCTCTAATGGCAAAGGGGTTTTCATAAGGAAATGTGTGGAAAGTTTAGGCTCACATGTCTTTGAAACAGCTTATGGGTGGCAACCAGGAAATACAGCTTCAATTTTCCCACCTACAGTTAACCGAACAGCCACTTAGTTTGGTTTATTGCACACCCACGACCTCAATATTGAAGCGTTTAACTGCCTGACAATCAATGGCGATTTTACACAACAGTTTATGCCACACAGTTTAAATATATAAATTCAATACATTTCTATAGTGAAGAAAGTAGACACATTTCTTATTAATAGTATATTTCTGACAGATATGGGCTTTCTGAGCACAATTAAAGTAGATGGTAAAGATCTAGCTGTAATAACTTGAGATGTATACAGTAATTAGTATGTATGTAATGACATTTTATAGCATACTTTTACATGTAATTGAGTAATTAAGCCATCTCATCTCCATTTTTCTCCAACAGTTTACCACCATGCCCCAGCTTCATCACTAGCATTAGAGTTGTAACAATACGACTGCGATGGTAGCTGTGTAGTGGTACTTGTTTCATATCAACAGATCAAACCTCTGCTATTGTAAACATCAGGTTAGCTTTTTACCCAAGCTTCCATTTTTTTTAAGTAGTTGCCCTAATGTATTGCACTTTCAAGTCAGCCAGTAGAGGGCAGACAAGCCACACCGCAACAAGATGATTGACTTGAATCCAGAGCATTGGGAAAATCTTTTTAAAAATTGCAAGTGAGAAAACATCAGTATCTGAGGCTGCTCTGATTGAATATTGTGCTGCACCGCCGCCATATCAAAACTATAAATTTGTCCCCCGTTAAAGTAATAGGTTTCTAAAAGAGAAATACACCCAAACAGTGTATTTATAGGTGCAAAAGCATGTTATTGAAGTGTCAGTAATTCATTTGTTCTTGTGAAGGTGTCAGAGACGGCCACGCTCTGGGCCCTGTGGACTATAACGAGCGGGATTTATGAACGACAACAGAGTCAGTCAATAAGCAATTATATTTGTCCTGGTGGTAAAAAAAAAAAACATTCTTTAGCTGGAGAAGTGAATGAAAGTGTGACTGGTTGAGTTGAACTTGACCTGGAAGTGTTTCATTTGCCAAGAACAGAAACTGAGGATTAACACCTTTGAGGAATAGTGCTAAAACATAAACAGCTGAAAGACAATGTGCTGGGTTCTTGACAATAAATGTGCACAAAATGAGTCATTGAAACAGCTCAAGAGAGACAAATGAATAGCTCTTTATGTGAATTTATATCCTCAATTAAGAGCTTTTATCATCTATATAGTTTTGTAGTTTTGACCAACAGTTGCAGTGATATAAACTGGATTACAGAGAATATATTGAAATGATTTATGTCACTTCAAACTGTAAATGGAAGACTCTAAATCAGATTAAAACTGAATGGTGAACAGCTCTCTGGACAAAAGCCGATTCTACCATTTTAACGCTCAAGTATTACTTAAATTCCCTGTCACGTCTCAGTAACCTTTATAAATTAGGATGACTTCATAAACTTTCCTTCTTGGATATAAGAGGTTAGTAAATGACTTGGAAATTCCCCATAAAGTCTTACACTTTAACCTATATTCCCTGTTCAGCTCTTCTGTTTGCCAAAGTAAACAGTATTCCCAGTTGTAGTCGCATGTTTTGCATGAAAGACGTTTGTTGTTTTAGGAGAGCTCTGGTTGGCAATGACACTTCTGTTTTGAGTGTCCTTACATCTGTTTGTTGTGGAGGTCCGCGGCGAGATACCTGTAGATCCACTAAGTAGTTTCCTGGAAAGGTACATTGACTTAAGATGCCAGCAAATGGAAGTAATAACATTTACATTTCAAGGCTATTACACAAGGACAAAGCAGGTTTAACAGCACAAAACCGGCCTTGAGGTCAGCTTTAACTACAAACTCATGTCTCCCTTTTTATTTCAATTGACTTTTAGTTCTTAATGGGAGGAGACTTGACCATTTATGTTCTGGGATCACGTAAAACCTCTTCTTATTGTTTGGTGGGTTCTCCTGATGTTAAAGTCTTGATAAAATGTGTGTTATAAGAAACTTTTTGAATACTTTGTGCTTTTAAAAGTAGTTTTATTGCATCATATGTTTGACTGGAATGGTTGCAAAACCCGTAGGTTGGGAAAAGGGCACAATATGTTTCTTGGTTTTTTTATTATCCTAATATAATATATTGCATGGTGCAGTATTTTATTGATCAGCAACTAACAACTCAATCTGGTATTTCTAAATAAAGGTGATTAAAGGTAAAGGTAGAAATTACTTTTTTTTTTCTTGGATAACAACAGCAAACTGGTACATTTATTTTTGAAACAGACATTTTTTTTTTTTAAATATTGTATCTGTCTGATTATATCCAGACACACTATAATTTTCCCAACAAATACTTTTGACAAAATTGTTGCTTGAGTGCATTTGTTGGCTCTGTCTCTCTAACCTGGCGTTCCTCTGTGGTTCTCTGATTGAAACTGGCTTGGTTGGGTGTGTTCATCACATCCACATATATCGGCGCTTGTGTACACAAACACATTGGTCCCAGCTGTGCTCAGAAGCGGCCTGTTGTTGCCTCCAACTGAAGTTAAACTACACTGTCACTGTCTGGGTTCTCTTCTCTCAGAGCCGGGCCTGTCTCTGAACATGGTCCGCTCCCCCGCCACTCTCACGTTTCCTCTGTTTACGTGACATAATGATGCGCGTGTAAGGAGACACCGGTCAGGTCAACACAAGCCACATTCATGGCCGCACTGTCCATTCATGTTCAGTGAGAGCGGTGATGTCAACTTTCACATCTGCAGCGGTGAGCAGAACGTCGCGCTCACTCACATACACTGCTGATCATTCGAATCACTAAAGTAATAGGGTGTTTGAAGAAGAACTCATTCAAGTTGCCCTCATTGCCCTCATTGGAGACCTCATGGTCTCCATAGAGATGTTATTGCTCATAGAATGTTCCGCAGTATGGCATTACACCACCAAGTCCAGTTACAGGTCAGATATGGGAAGAGTGAGCCAAGTATCATGTTTTTCCAGATTCTTTTCGCACACTTTTAAGAGAGAAGGGTTTGATAACACTGTGGAACATTTCCATGGAGAGAAGCAGGTGGTGAATCCAACAGACATTCATAGACTTCTCTATCTCTGCTCGTTGCTCAGACTCACTGGGCCGATGCTGCCCGGACTTGCGTCAAATCGAACTTCACACACAAATGTATGGTAGTCGTTTGGTTGATACTAGCTGAAACCCTCTTGCTTATCTTATCTTATTCCTAACTCATGTTTTTCACAGGGGAAGGCAAGTGTATTTGTAATTCAACATGCTTTGGACAAGACGCATTAAAATCACATGCAAACATATAATATAACAAACATAGAACATACATAATCATTATGATATATATAGAAAATACTTATTAATAATAATTAGGCCCGAGCGCCACAAGCTGGCGAGAGGCCTATTAATCTCGTAAGGCCGTGCAAAGCACGGCTGCGAAAGTGCGCACGTAGTGCGCACGAAATCGAGCGCGAAGCGCTCGCCCACTTCCAAACACTCACTAACGCACTCCTTCACTCATGCACGCCCCGTGCATACTAATTAGTAGTAGGAAAATGGAACATTACCGTTGTAAACGGGCGAAGCCCGTGCAAAAGTGCGCACTAAACGAGCACTTTACATTCCATATAAAGCACTCATTTGCGCTAAGTAGCTCACGAATACGTTCCACATCTCTTGCATGTTCCGTGCATATAAGCATGTAATGCAAAAATTGAACATTATTACTGTATAGAGGGCCAAAAACACAAAGTGGGCAGAGCCCACTCAAAATTAACGAAAGTACCCGTCAGTGGCCAGGGACCCACACCATGAGGTAGGAAAGCGCGAGCGCTTTCCGAAAATGTATAGTTTATGATATTTGAAAAATGGGAAACATTGTTTTCGCATCGGAATATTATTCTTTCTTCTTCTTCTTCTTCTTCTCGGGACCAACCCCCCTATTTTTCACCCAGTGAACATTGACGAAAAGTCACAAAAATTTGCACACCTCTAAAAATCGTGCCTCTCTACATTCTGGCTATTTCCCTTTTCTAAAATAAAAAAAAATTGGCGCGTCAGCGCCCCCAAATGTACCAAAAATGCATTGAGAGATGGGAAATGACCCAAAAAAAATCTGATCGTAGAATCATGAAATTTGGCGCAGAGGTAGATGGTGACAAGAGAAGTAAAAAATATTATTACGGCAACGCCGTCCGCCCAACCAAATGTCGGCCATATTGCTTCAAAAATGGCTGAACATGACTTCGGAGTTTTTCCAAACGTCGTACTTTTACGAACTCCTCCCAGGGCGTTGGCCCTAAAAAGCTGAAATTTGGTGAAAATGCTACTGAGGAGTGGGACATCAAAAGTTATCCAAATTACATTGATACCTCTCACGGTCTCTGTGCGGCGAAGCCGCAAACTGTAGCTAGAATTTCAGAAATCTCCCAAATTTAAAATTCCTGCCGTTTGTGCAGATAAAGTCCGAATTGCGTCAAATTAGAATCAGTTGTTAAACTCTTTGCCCTAAACCTACTTGAAGTGAAATAAATTCATTTGGCGCCACAGCGCCCCCTACAGATTTTATATGGAGGTTAAATGTTTAGTTTTGCGAAATTATATGAAATTTGACACACAACTCAATTTTAGCATCCCCATCAAAAAAGTCAATGAGACCCATGTCATAATTGTTATGGCGTTGCCGTAACGATGACCGAAACCTTCCATGTTATTCCAATGGGGAAATCGCCAGAACATGTTTACACTTTAGACTTTCACAAACTCCTCCCAGGGCGTCAGCCCTATTAACCTGAAATTTGGTGAGACTCATCTTCAGGGGTGGACCATCAAAAGTTATCCACATTTTTATTCAAAGAGTCACGGTGTCTGTGCGGCAAAGCCGCACATTTTGCCAAGAATTCAAAATAAAATTGCTTTTTGATGGTAAAACAAAGGGGAGAAGATGTGACAGCGTCACAGATTCAGCAGTAGGCGTAATAAAAGGACAATTGGGGCGCGTTAGCGCCCCCTCCTCTTGCGGCGTGGCGGCGGTGTGGCGGCGGCGTGGCGAGGGCCGATCATTGCCGCTTGCGGCTATATTTATATACTCTTCTTATTAGGCCCGAGCGCCACAAGCTGGCGAGAGGCCTATTAGTCTCGTAAGGCCGTGCGAAGCACGGCTGCGAAAGTGCGCACGTAATGCGCACGAAATCGAGCGCGAAGCGCTCGCCCACTTCCAAACACTCACTAACGCACTCCTCCACTCATGCACGCCCCGTGCATGCTAATTAGTTGTAGGAAAATGGAACATTACCGTTGTAAACGGGCGAAGCCCGTGCAAAAGTTTGCACTAAACGAGCACTTTACATTGGGATGACGACCGCGAAGCACTCATATAAAGCACTCATTTGCGCTAAGTAGCTCACGAATACGTTCCCCATCTCTTGCATGTTCCGTGCATATAAGCATGTAATGCAAAAATTTAACATTATTACTGTATAGAGGGCCAAAAACACAAAGTGGGCGGAGCCCACTCAAAATTATCGAAAGTACCCGTCAGTGACCAGGGACCCACACCATGAGGTAGGAAAGCGCGAGCGCTTTCCGAAAATGTATAGTTTATGATATTTGAAAAATGGGAAACATTGTTTTCGCATCGGAATATTATTCTTTCTTCTTCTTCTCGGGACCAACCCCCCTATTTTTCACCCAGTGAACATTGACGAAAAGTCACAAAAATTTGCACACCTCTAAAAATCGTGCCTCTCTACATTCTGGCTATTTCCCTTTTCTAAAATAAAAAAATTGGCGCGTCAGCGCCCCCAAATGTACCAAAAATGCATTGAGGGATGGGAAATGACCCAAAAAAAATCTGATCGTAGAATCATGAAATTTGGCGCAGAGGTAGATGGTGACAAGAGAAGTAAAAAATATTATTACGGCAACGCCGTCTGCCCAACCAAATGTCGGCCATATTGCTTCAAAAATGGCTAAACATGACTTCGGAGTTTTTCCAAACGTCGTACTTTTACGAACTCCTCCCAGGGCGTTGGCCCTAAAAAGCTGAAATTTTGTGAAAATGCTACTGAGGAGTGGGACATCAAAAGTTATCTAAATTACATTGATACCTCTCACGGTCTCTGTGCGGCGAAGCCGCAAACTGTAGCTAGAATTTCAGAAATCTCCCATATTTAAAATTTCTGCCGTTTGCGCAGATAAAGTCCGAATTGCGTCAAATTAGAATCAGTTGTTAAACTCTTTGCCCTAAACCTACTTGAAGTGAAATAAATTTATTTGGCACCACAGCGCCCCCTACAGATTTTATATGGAGGTTGAATGTTTAGTTTTGCGAAATTATCTGAAATTTGACACACAACTCAATTTTGGCATCCCCATCAAAAAAGTCAGTGAGACCCATGTCATAATTGTTATGGCGTTGCCGTAGCGATGACCAAAACCTCCCATGTTATTCCAATGGGGAAATCGCCAGAACATGTTTACACTTTAGACTTTCACAAACTCCTCCCAGGGCGTTAGACATATTAACCTGAAATTTGGTGAGACTCATCTTCAGGGGTGAACCATCAAAAGGTATCCACATTTTCATTCAAAGAGTCACTGTGTCTGTGCGGCAAAGCCGCACATTTTGCCAAGAATTCAAAATAAAATTGCTTTTTGATGGTAAAACAAAGGGGAGAAGATGTGACAGCGTCACAGATTCAGCAGTAGGCGTAATAAAAGGACAATTGGGGCGCGTTAGCGCCCCCTCCTCTTGCGGCGTGGCGGCGGCGTAGCGAGGGCCGATCATTGCCGCTTGCGGCTATATTTTCTCTCTTAGTTCTGATAAACCTCAAGATCATTCTAAAACTAGAAAATCTGCAATGGCTGAAGCCATTGCTGGAGTGTCTGCGTCTCTCTCTCTCTCTCTCCCCCTCTCCCCCCCTCTCGCCCCCTCTCTCTCTCTCTCTCTCTCTCTCTCTCTCTCTCTCTCTCTCTCTCTCTCCCTCTCCCCCCCTCTCACCCTCTCTCACACTCTCTCCCTCCCTCTCCCTCCCTCTCCCCCCCTCTCCCTCTCTCTCTCTCTCTCTCTCTCTCTCTTTCTCTCTCTCTCTCTCTCTCTCTCTCTCTCTCTCTCTCTCTCTCTCGACTGGCTCCGTCACAAAATTCTAAAGAATAAAGCACACACAAAGTAATAGCACACGTACTACTGTGAAAGCGATCATAATGAGGTGTAACATGTTGAAATCGGTTGAAGCGTTAAGGAGTTGAAACTGGCTAAATGGAAAACATGGAAAATATAATAATAAATTTGTTTCACAATACAAGAACATATAGTGTCTGCGTGACATCACGCAGACACTCAACTATTCTGGAAAGGTAACATTTTCAGTTTTGGTATTAATTAATTAGTATCAGATTCTCATTCTTTGACAAGCCTGGCGTAAAGTAAATATACCGATCTCTGAAACATCCCTCATATTGAGCTGCTCTTGAACTCCACACAATGACCTCTTCCTTTTCTTCTTTATCTCTTTGTGTCTCGCTCACAGAGGCTCCAGTGTGGTGCGGCGCTCTTTCATATGCAGTGCATGTGTCCTGCTGGGCCTGCTCCACACATTCAAACAGAGGGAGGGTGTTATCGGGGCCGTGCCAGGAGCCTGGACTGTGCCTGGCTGAGTGAGGGTCCAGTTGGTGGATGGGCGGATGAGTGCGGATGCCAGGCTGTCCTGCGCTTGCCTCTCTTCCTCTGTGGACATCTGCTGTGGAAGCATCTTAATCCTGCATCTCTCCAGCTCCAGCCCTGCCTGCTCAGCCTGCTCCACTCGCACGCCTCTATTAATTGCCCTTGCCTGGCTCGCTGTTTGCTTCTGATTACACTCATTAATTTCAATTCCCCGAGAGTCGCTGCAGACTGTAGCTGCTTTTAGATACACATTACACACAACATGCATAGACAGGCAGGGTGGAATTAGACCTATGCTGCATGAAAACAACTAAAACAAATATGAAGATGAAAAAAATAAATTAAGATGACCAATTAAGTGTATAAATGATGTCAAATGAATGGTACAGACAGGATGATAAAAGCATTAGCATTACTTTAACATGGGTCATTCAAGTTGATTGACGTAACGGATTGCTGACCATTACTTGCCGTGTTCTATGTAACTGTCATTAAAGCTGCAGTGTGTAACTTTATGGAGTTGATAAATCACCTGCAATATTAATAATTCCATAGAATATAAAGTTGAAAAAGCATACTCCAGATTTTCATGGAAATTCTTCACGGAGATAGACATGTTTAATACCATATTATATCTGCTCATAGGACTATTACAGTAACATTTCAATAGAAACAAGCAAGAAGAGACTCCTCCAGGCCAAGTCATCAGAATCAGAGAAGGTTTATTGCCATTTTCAGTGAACATAATTCACAGGCTAGGACCTGCTTTGGTGATTCAGTGCAACATACAACAAAATATTACAAGCAAGATGTATCAAATCAAGTAAGGCATGTATTAAAGAAAAACAATTTAATTATACTATAAGATAAAGATAGATTTAGTATGTACACAAAATGTACAGCTAAGTTTACAGCTGTTGTGTTGTGAACAGAACAAGAAGCAGGTTTGTGAAATTGCAGCTCAACGTAAGGATGTATGTTTTTATCCATTAGTGCAATAAAACCATCCAGAATTAAATTGAAAGAAGAAAAAACATGCTTTTGTTTTAGTTTATTTTTTGGCCCCCAAAAAAAAAGTTACGTATTATGCCTTTAATGTCTGGACACTGATTAGCATCTGCTAGCCTTAGCACATTCTCCTGGATCAAAAGAGAGCAGCTTTGACCCAGGGCCCATAAGTCAGTGTCCCGGTCCCAGCAGGTGGACCACATCTGTGCGTACAGGGTGGCCCTATTGCAGCAGCATTACTTCAGGCTTGGCTTAAAATTGGACGGAAAAATCTATGTCAAAGTGGATTATTATGTTTGACTCAATACATTTCAAAGCTCTTTTACTTTCCAATGCACCATAACAGCAGCAGAACCTGAAAATCATTAAATTACATTGGAGGGCTGGTGTAAGCCGATTTTGTGTACAAATATAATATTGACTACCAAGAAATGTCAAAGTGAATCCACTGCATAATGTCACAAGTAAAAGACAAGGATCTGGCTGCTGATTTCATGTTTCATTTCCCATTCAATAAACATTCTTCAGCGCACAGAATTTAAAGAGCATGTCTGCTACTTCATTCATTCAGTTATAATGTAACACGGCACAAACTGTGCTCTAATGAGTGTTGTTCTGATTCTACTTAAAGTCATGACAATCTGTACCAATTTACATCCCACAATGATAATAAAAAACTACATTTTCACTCATTTTCAACAGAATATAAATAGTATTTTTTTATGTTACCATGCGGTTTTATACTACTTATGAGAAAGATCAAGATGATTCTAAAACTATCCAATTTTGTCCTGTGAAGCTTTTGAGGTGGAAGATATTGCACCACCAGCAGCATTTTTTTTTCCTAGAGAAAGCTGTAAAAGTCCAATAATACCAAGCAGTGTGGCCTTTGCCTTTTGTCGCCCTATCACCTCACAATCTGGGAAGTGTTGCTCCTGGTGTGACTCATGGCACAGCTGTACCTTAAATGGCCTCTGGGGGGCGTCACCTTAAATGGTCAGCGCACTGTGCCGTGGTTGGATGACCAGTCGTGTGTAAAAACCCCTGAAGCTTGACAACTTCCTTTCTGGACCCACGTAACCCAATTAGAGGATAAGGTGCAGAGTCGGACAGAATGACAACTTGCCAGGCCACAATTCCCACATGGGCCGTATTCATTTATTAAGATTTTTTTCCCCATCCTGAAAAACAAGTGATTTTATTGGCTCACACAGGCTACAACAGCCGACATGACAGAGGGTTGGTGGAGTTAAAACTTACTTTTTTGCCCAGTTTAAGGAGAAAAAGTGACTTAGCGCATCTTTAAATGATTTGTGCTGGTGTTATTGCACATGATAAAGGCTGATTAAGAGTCTTGCCCAAGACTGAGGCCTGAGCACAACGGCAGTATTCACCCGAGGCAGTGCCAGTCTGTGGGCCACTGGATCTGGTCGCTCCACCAAGGATGGCCATGTCCAGAGCGGGATTCGATCCACTCTACCACTGAACCAATGCCGCCCATTATATAAGGATACTGCATTTAATTTGCAATACAAAATAAAAAAAGAAGGATTTTTTTGGCCCTTAGGCTTTATTAGACCGGACAACTGCACATGAAATGGGAATGAGAGAGAAGTGAACAGTCAAACGCAGTGGAGGAGTTATCGCTTTGCCTGGAATAATCCAAAATTTGGAATAAATCTATTTCTCCATCGAGTTAAAGGTCAGATCTGTGAAAAGGCTACCCCACTCATAATAAGAATGCATGTTTTCAATGACATTTCCAGCAATAAAAACATTTGAATAAATGCAAGGTAGATAAATTGATCGTCTTACTGTAAAACTGGATATAATGCTTAGAAATATTCAGGTGTTTAGTACCCCTTAGTGGCTGAATGGACTGTGTGCATGTTTATGTATCGCCCCTCCATCTATCAGTGAAGTGAACACTCCAATAATGAGCGCAGCTTGTTCTTGCGTCGAGTCAGTGGGCTGCACGGCCTGTGGGGCAGGCAGACCCGCAGGGAGAGGGGGCATTGGGCGCTCCAGCAGAGGGTCTTATTGATTGCTATTGTAACACATGGATTCCAGCGCGCTGCGACTGTGGTGGGATTCCGAGCTGATGCTGCAGCCTTGAGGCCTGAGCACAACAGCAGAGAAAGACAGTGAAATCAATGGCTGTCTCACACTGGGCTCTTATCAACAACTCCAATCATCTAAAGTGGCCCCCCAGGTGCCCACGGTCAAGCCAGCGCAAGAGAAATAGTATCGTAATAGTAGAATAGCCAACAAGTGTACTAAAGTAAGAGTACTGTTGGTTCTGAAATAATATCACAAAAAGCAAAGTCGTGGAGCAAGAAATTACTCGAGTAACTGTCTGAATGTAGCATCTGAATTATAATGCAACATGTGATATGTATATGACGATGATGTAATTAGAAGGACAAAACATCAAACAATGTTCATAATCTACTATAAGGACGGACCACAAAATGCTGTCAAAACAATCATATCTAACGAGGCAGTTTAAGAAACACAAATGTTCAAATCTTTCTGTTGCTAACCGGTAATTGTTGTTACTCACAGTTGTAAGAGGAGCCAAAACCTTTAGTCAAATAAGAGTACTGTTACGCAATATGGAGTCTGAAACTGCTCTGAGAATGTTATATAAGAAAAGAAAAAATGTACTTGTGTAGATTAATTGCAAAAACATGTCACTTGTTGAACCATGTACCAATCCATGTCAGGCTAAGGAGTGGGGAATGTTACATAATATTTAATCAATTGATTGATTTAAGTATAAGATTACTCTTTAGAGATTGCAGTCATTTGATCATTGCCATTTTGTGACTCTAAGTTATGTGATGCATTTTTCGATCGATTGGTTACTCAGCAGGGAGAGTTGAAAGGGCTGTTTGCTACGATTGATTTTTCTTTTCTTCAAATTGCATTAAATTGATACTTCCAATCTGAACAAGTAAAACAATGTCAATAGAGCGTCTATGGAACATGAGCATGACTTTTCACATTCTTTACCTGAAAGGATTTAGAACAGGAAACGGAAGCAGCAATTTGTTGGAGAATATATATATTTATCTCCATTTCACTTCTAGTTTAGGTGTAAGTACACTTTTAACATGGGAAATGTTTTTTTTTTATGCGTTAACTTCAATGCTTTATTAAATGTAATCTGGTTAGAAGCTCTTGATGATTTTTTTTAATTTAAGTTCAATGGTTATTTTTACAGGTTCAAGGTAAAATAAGTATGAGTGGATTCAGGAAGAATGGAATTGGATTTTTATTGCACAAAAATAGATTTGGCTTTTGAACACAATAATATTACTAGTAGTTTGCAAGCATCAGCATTTCAAAAGGCACTGTTTTTGCAAATGAGCTGTCTATTTTAACAGTTTTACCACACAAACATCCTTGGTAAAGCGGTCAGATCCACTGGCCCACAGGTTGGCAGTACTATCGCAGCGGCCTCAGGTGAATACTGCCATCGTGTCCTTTGGCAAGACACTTAACTCGATCCCCGCAGTGATTCCTTGATGTAAAGTGCGTTGAGTGCCTTGAAGGTAGAAAAGCGCTGTATTCATTTTAATTCAATTTATTTTTGTAACGCCCAAAATCACAACAGCGGTAGTCTCAGTTTACAACAGTGTTTCTCAATCATCCTGACTGATATTCTCTTGAAACCCATTTCCGTGACGTTCTTCCAAAATGTTCCCACGACACACATCCAAATTATATCAAAATTCCTGCAACATCCTGCAGATACAGCATCGCTTGCACACAAGTATCCGTGCGTCCCCGGTGACATACAGACGAACTCTCTGCTTGCCTGTTGAGATCTTCAGCGTCTCTCTCCTCTCTCGTCTCCTCCTGACAGCTCCGGCTCGACCTCCGCGGCGCTGACAGTCCAATGTCCTCATCCATCCTCATCCACCGGGCCCACCGGCGTCATCAGGCCCGGGCTACATCTCCCCAAAGCGGGATCCTCTCACCCCAGGCCCAGGCAAAAGCAACAGGGCCTCGGTGGGTCCCTGTGGAGGCTCTGTCAATATGTCATGATCATCAGAGCGGCCACTTGGCAACACGGCAACCACTGCACATGTGTCAGCAGAACGGATTTACATTCACTGTAAAAGCAACACGTCCATTTAACTCAAATTGCCTAAAGCTAAAGGGTATCCGACCTTGTAAGTTTAGTTTTTCCCCATAGAGTAATATAAAAGCAGAACTTTGTGATATTGGTATGTGTTTTTTTTTATTTTTTTATCACAAACTTAGATGAAAGAGCCGTAAGCGTTGCTATGATTGAGTGTTGGGAACTGAAAAAGCTGCTCTAAATAATTTCATGTGCTTCCTTTTGCGGTTTGAAAATCGGGCAATGCAGCTTTAAGTCACCAAGATGCTTAAACAAATATAATGAATTTAATAAGTCAGTATACAAGTATGAGACACGTTGTTGAAAGACAAATTCCAGTCAGATATTGACACATAAAGATGAACAATTTACTCACATGTATGATTATCACTGTATTTCATTTTTCACTATAGGCAAAAATGTAAAATTTGGACTTGAAGTTTAAAAAGAGCATACCACAAACAACATGAAAACACATGACTATTCACCTTAGAGTTTTATATAGGTTTTTCATCATAGAATCACCACAGACTTGCCATAGACATCGTTTCCATTCAAACAGTCAGAGATGTGAGTTAAAGTTGTTTCGACACAGAGAGCGATGGCTATATGTTTTGGACAGGTTCTCAGCAGACGTAAGTGCTTATTTTCCAAGGCGGCCAACACACCAATTCCAGTCAACTCCCAACGCAGTGATTCATTGGATTACTCTCTAACGGTACCATTGTAGCACATGCATTCTTTAGCCTTTCTTTGGACGTGTAAAGCTACAAGACAAAACATAAAGTACTGCGACCATAGAGAGTCATTCAGAGGTTTTTCACTGAAGAAAGTGGCTCTCTGCAGTTTGGACCATGTTTAGCCCTAATTAAGGCCTGATATGTTAGGTGGTAAAATTATAAAATTATAAGTTCATAGTACATTCATAAAACAAGACTCAGTTCCTTCTGAGGCACTGATTCATCTACTAAGACTAATTCTACCTAACCTTAAAAACAATATATCAAAATGTGTTCACAATCATCTCTGTTCTATTGAAGTTACAATCGTTTTGGTTAATAATGTTTTCATCTTTTCTAGAAAATTATACTATTATGTTACTGTATTTATTTTAGGCATCAGCTCATTTTCTTCCCTCACACATACCTCATGATGAGTCTGAGATGCCACAGAGACTATACTGCCATCGATGATACTCCATCCAATAAAACATGTGAGATTTTTGGCAACTTAATATGAGCAATGCCTGTCAACGTTTTACAGTAATATGTCTGCGTACACCCTGTAGATGCTGTAAGGAAGTGACAATGCAAGCTGTGTGCGAGAATGATGAGCCAACTTTGACCCCAGGCTGTTTTTCAATTCCTGGGCCATCCATCTTAATTTTCCAGTGTGGTTAACTGTACTGTAAGGCATTATTTTAAAGATTTTGAAGTGTTTGGACACACCCCTGCACTTCTCTGCAATGACGTCCATCAGTCACTGCGTTGTTTCAATAAGAGATCAGGTTACTTATTGTACACTGTAAAAGAAAGTCACACATCTCTGCAGGAATGTACCAGGAAAACAAGTTCAGAGCACTCTCATGGTTTCAGAGCTTGTTTCGAATGAATAAATAAAGTATATTCCACATAAAACGGTTGATTTTCTGATCCTGGAAGTGCTCCCCTTTTCCTAATCTTTAACTGCCGACGATAATTTGGAAATAATCTTGAACAGTGAGACCAAAAGTAGGAATGAAAGTCCAGAAGCTTTTGGAAGATTTTTTGAACTCAGATGACTCTAGTAAATGTAAGAACTTTCATGACTTTTTATAAAAACAAGCATATATTGAGAGACATTTTTATCGCACACATATTGTTGAAGTGTAATCTTTGGAGCTGAAATGGAAAAGATAATAATTTACAACTAATTATTGTCGTCTGGACTCTTTAAAGACATCAAACAGTGTGCATTAGAATTCCTGTCCAGGCTTAGGCATCACGCACTCTGTCTTGCCAATAAGTGTGTGTCCTCCATAAAAATCTGTAGTGTCTTATAAAGTGAACGAGTGCTAAAATAAGTGTGTTCTGGCCCTCTCAATGTTCAGCCTTTCAAGGACAATGACTTACATTCTTTACACTGTCTGCAGTTTAGTGCTGTTGATGCCATTCAATTTAACAGGATCCTATTTTAATAAGGATGCAGCAGATTGTCCAGTG
Source organism: Eucyclogobius newberryi (assembly GCF_026437365.1). Taxonomy (NCBI): domain Eukaryota; kingdom Metazoa; phylum Chordata; class Actinopteri; order Gobiiformes; family Gobiidae; genus Eucyclogobius; species Eucyclogobius newberryi. Next base: position 24,808,074 of record NW_027315768.1, read on the forward strand.
TTTTCAAAGTGAGACACTGAAATAATGACAATGAGGATTAAACTAGAAACTGTGCAATGGCAGAAGAACCCACTCCAAATGTACAGTGACAATTTATTTAAGTTATTTAATTTTTGTAATTGTATATTTTGATGAGTAGTGAACTTCAGTAAAAGTACACACTTTTGTCACCTCTGCTAGGTACGCAAACATGAGCAAACTCACACAGCTGAAAATGACAGACTACAAGCCAAGGTCCTCTGGGACTTCCAGATACAGACCGAATGGTAATGGCGAACCAGCCGGACATAGTGGTGGTCGACAAGGTGCAGAGGAAAGTCGTGGTGTAGTACCATGGGACGGTAACACCCGGAAAAAGGAACATGAGAAACTAAAGAAATACCAAGGCCTCAGAGAGGAGCTGGAGAAGGCCTGTGCCAGTACTAGGAACAGGTAAGATACTGCGCAGGAGTTGAATAGAGACCGCCCGCGGAGGGTGAGGAAGGGGTTTTAAAAATTTGATATACGTATAACTTTTCTCTATGCATGTTAAATATCAAAGGCCCTTGAAAATTTTGCTTCTTCACTATATTTCCAAGGTAAAACAAGAAGATAAATAAATCAATAAAGAGGGGATTACACCCACTTGAATCGATATTTTTTATTTATTTCTATATAAATGCCCAAGTGTTTATGACAAAACAATGAAACAAATCTTGCATTCATTTGCAGGCTATTATTGTCTTGCTGCTCTGAGCCATTGCAGTGACAGAGAGTAACATAGATATATTTGCAGAAAGCATAAAACACATTCAGTTAGTTCCCCCTGTAAAGAGAAGAAAACAATATTAATTGAATTGTTTAATAATGAATGATGAAGTTGTGTGTTACTCACATGTGATGGGTCCAATGGTGAGTGGCTGCATTGCTACACCTTCAGAAACTGAGCGACGTGCCCTTCCAGAGCAAACCTGTTCAAGGAAAGACACAGAAATTGAACAAAACTATTTAGGCATATTGCATATTTACCACTATAATAAAATAAAATAAAATATTGGACTGTCAACCAATAAAGAGACACTGTTTAATACAACTGGTCGTAGAATTAAAACTGGATGAATGAATTAGTTGTGTTTCCCATTGCATTACCAGTGTTTTCCCCCAATATGACACGCTGCTGACAGTATCTTGTGTTCATATAATGATGTAGTGGAGAGACTTACTGGGACACAAGGGCCGGGGTTGCACAGATTGAGTTGGCAGTGGAGGTAGACCATCCTGTACTGACCCTGGGGCTCAAAGAAGAGAGCAGAGAAACGAGCTCGAAGAGAAGTCCCACTCTCAACCACTGACACCTGCCGCGGGTCAGACGAACACCTACGGGATAAAAATGACAATATAGTATGCTGTTAAACCTGTTATTATAGTTCTTATACTGTAGAAACACATACTTGTTTTGGATCAGAGGCTGTCTCATTGGGTCATTTGGGTTGGAGGTGTATGTTACGTAGCAGTCGTCCAGAACAGTCACAAAATTGATATCGTTCTCCTCCACATAGACACCGACATACAGCGGCTGGCCCACCGGCAAACTCACACTGCCGGACGGATAAGTGCTGGAGAAGCTCGAGTCCCGGTACAGAGACATTAATGCTCTTGGGGCTTCGCCGGATGCAACAATGCCACCGGTTGGTCTGTAAAGAAGGAGAAAAAAACCCCACTTAAATTGATTTAATTATAGCAATAAGGTATGCTAATTGTGTTTTTTGTCAGCGTCCACAGACTTACACTAAGGGTCTGAGAGCAGCATTGAGCCTGGCGTCTATTTCCAGGGGATACACACATGAGAAAGGGAGACTTGCAGGGACATGGAAAGAGTTGTTGTGACCATAGAGGAATAAGCTGTTAGTATAGATGACGTGTGTGTGGTTGGTCTAAAAGACAATAAAGGAAATCACAAACAGCACTAATAATAAGAGTTTAAAACAGTTCAGTGAAGAGCCTTTACGCTTCTGGTGTTTCCACAGACTCCTACTCGTGGCTCGACCTCGTACCACACAGTATTATTCTGCACTCTGGATCGACTGCAGTTGCGGTCCACCAGGTGACCAGACAGTGGGTCCAGACCAGAGGAGGACACTGTTGCTCTGTTCAGAGTAACTTGGATTTGATCTTGTCCACAGATGAGCTGGTAGACTTGGATTTCTGGATCACGCACTACAAGACAGATTTACAACAAAGATGAACAAAGCGTCTTCACAAACAAAGCCATTTTAAACTTAAGGCTTACATTCACAGACAGCACTTGCATCCTCGTGGTGAACACAGTTATGATTTCCAAATCCGTTGTGGCGACAGTCTGTTATTGACGGCTCAGATCCAGAGCAGTCGACATCGTCCATCCAGATGGGACCTGTGCCTTGACCAAAAGCTGCATTTTGAGGTGCAGCTCGTGCCCTGCCACAGCCCAGCTGCCTGCAAACCACATTTGCATCATTCAATTCCCAGGAATCATCACACACTGTGCCCCAGTGCCTGTTATGGTACACCTCCACTCTGCCCGAGCAGCGGTCTGCAGAGTTCACCAACCGCACAGGAGACAGGGCTGAGGAGACAACCAAATTGTGTTAAGATTTGAGATCCATACTGTGTACATATTGTCATAAATGACACATGATCAATGAGTCCACATATCAAGAGCCTGTTAAGACTCTACTTTACCTTCACAGACCACACCGGCGTCCTCCCAGTGGTTACAATTGTGGCTCCCAAAGCCCCTGTGACGACAATGAGAAAGCTCAGTCTCTCTTCCTGTACATTCCACATCGTCCATCCAAATGGGCCCGGTGCCCTGTCCAAAACGAGCTGAAGAAGGAGCAGAGAGCACCCTGCCACAGCCCAGCTGCCTGCACACCACCTGGGCATCGAGGAGGTCCCAGGCGTCATCACACACAGTGCCCCACTGGCCCTGGTGGAAGATCTCTACTCGTCCAGAGCAGGAGCTGTTCCCTCCATTGGCCAGGCGCACCTCCCCTTCCACCCCTGTGCTGTTGTTCTCTGGAATGGTCGGGTTCACTGTAGTGCGTGTGACGTGAGTTGAATCTGTGACTGTTGTCCCAGAGGTGGTGTGAGTTTCTGGAGTGGTATCAGTATATGTTGGAGCTGTGCTATTATTATGACTGATGGTGGGTTCTGTTGAAAACCAGGATTAAGACATTCAGTAAGCAGTGTCCTTTTACTATCACAAAAATGTAAAGTTCAAATTCAAACATTACCAGCACAGTAAGCAAGGAAACACACGTCTGGTCTCACAAGTCTGTAGACATAGTAATGTCCATAGCAGAGCTTTACGTGGATACTTGGGGGGTCAAAGGTGCAGCATCTGGAGCTCCAGGCTGCACAAACTTGACGTCTTTCGATGTAATTGGACTGAGTGGGATGAGGCTCTGTTATGTACATAGGTGCATGGGTACCACACATATTCTCCTCTACACAGCTCTCTGGTATTTGAGCACTGGAACCATACAAAAATAAGCGATACCAGCCCTGCCAGTTAACATCGTTGTCACATTTAGGTTGCCCTGCATGATGGTTATCTGTTGCTCGCCAGGGGTCATCCAGAGCAGAGTAGTTCTCACAGGGATCAGCACAGCGGGACGTCCCATTGATAGTAATGCAGTCCATGCCATGCGGACATGTAATGCCACCACATCCAAACTGCACAGCTTGTACAAACAGGCTCGCTCTTGTGCGAAAAGCGGGACTTTTGACACATTCGAACGATCCTTGTGTGTTCTGGCAGAGCTGAGACGCACCACAGGGAGATGGCGTGAGAGAGCACTCATCTACATCCACACAGCCCTGTTTTGGGGACCATTTAAAGCCTGTGCTACAGCAAGAGGAGTCAGCGCCACATTCTTTCACTTCGTAACAGTTGATCCCGTCGCCAACAAATCCATCTTTGCACAAACAGGATAGTGTTGTGGTCGTGCTTGAGGTGTCTCCACTCTCCTCCAGCTTCAGGCAGGTGGCTTCAGCGTGGCAGGCATCACAGCCGGTCACATGCACATCTACGAATAAATCAAAACTGTAAACTCTGGATATACATAACCTACTTTGTGTTTTTAGAGTCACTTATAACATGAAGATTTGTATTGATAAACGTGGGGAAACCTGCAGTCTACATCAGTCAAATAAGAATGCAAAAAAAGAACCATCATCTATTTACAACTGTTTCTAATCTCATAATTATAATCTTATTATAACTTCTCAACTAAAACCAATTATTTTTTACATTGGCCCCAGTTATTTCCATAAATCAAATCAAATAAGCCTGCATGGTTTAAATGGTTTGGTATAAGACTAGGATGCAATAGAAATGGTAAAGCCTTTATTTTGAGGTCATAAATACTTTCCCTCAAACGTGCTGCATGAAGAGACCACAGACCCCCCCCCACCTGATATCGAAGCTACTATGTTTGGTCCACACATCTTAAAACTGACATTGACAATTACTAATACTTTCTTTCTTCTTTCCGTTTACCTTAAAAAAAATAAAAATAAAAAAAAATAAATATATATATATATATATATATATATATATATATATATATACATGATTAAATACAGTGTAGTAAGAGCTGTAACAATTGTGTTTCTCCAGTGTGAGATTAAAAAAAACAAAGTATTCAAAAGCATTTGTTTAGACAAAAAAATGCATCAAAATGTCTTACCTGAAGCACATCCTTTACTAATCTGCAACATTAAAAACAGAAACAAAACTCCAAACTTCCCCATTTCTTCTTCATCCAGTTTCCTGCAAAACAAGAAAACATTAGTTGCACTAAACATGAATCCACAAATATCACAAATGTGGTTATTACTTACACTTCAACTCCTCAACTCTCTGTTCCCTCAGACTGATAGAATGCTGTATTTATAAGGCTGAGTTGTTGATATCACTGCCCATTGTTGGGAAGAGTGATTAATTTGACACGACTCAAGTTCATTTTTTACAAAGCAAAAAACCTCTTGATGCTGAGAACAAAGCGCCTCCATGGAACGTCTTCATGTTTAGTCAACAATCTTATGTTTTGATAAAACATATCTTGATCCATAACATGTATGTGTATCACCTAAATCTCACGAAATCCATACTTCCATACTAGTTCACTGACACTCCTCATAAATCCATATCAATCTATCAGTATTTAAAGCAACCTTTCCAGTAAATCTGCAATAATGTTTATCTTTTACAAACCTACTTTTATGTTTCATGGTGTCCAGGTAAATGTTGACTAGTCTTTGTTTCAGTGACGGTTCAGTGAAAAGTTATTGTCTTTTGGGAGTAGAAATATTTCCCGCAATTGAGCAATTTATCCAAACTGTAACAGATAATGTCATATAAAAATTATACTCAACATGTGGTGTTGAAATTGCAATCAAATATTAATAATTATATTGATGAAGTGCTTGTGTCATAAGAACACCACGATCATTTACAGTTTTTTACGATTGAATAAACACTAAAATCTAAAGTTTTGCCCAATTATCAAAACCTCACACTCAAGGAGCAAAACTGGGCATCAGATCTGCACCACTGTAACACAATAAGTCAGTTCACACTTTGTGCAAAACACCACACACAGTGATTTACAACAATAACACACTTGTATGTATTTAGACACAGAAGTTTATCAAGATGTCACTTCTTTGCAATTCTAAAACACTGACTGTCAAATGACCACACCCATGTGACAAATGACCACACCCATGTGCCAAATGACCACACCCATGTGCCAAATGACCACACCCATGTGCCAAGTCATTGAACACAGTCATTAGGTGACCAAACACAAGATCGCTTAATTGTAGACACACCAATCAGATTTAAGCACTATAAAAATGCAGCAGGTGAGTTCACCAATCTGAACCATAATGGAAGGAAGAGGAAGAGTGAGGATGAGAAGGAGGAAGAGGAGAAGGAGAAGAAGGAGGCAGAGGCCGTGCCAGAGGTCGAGGTAGAGGTAGGGGTAAAGGTAGAGGAAGAGGAAGACTTCAAGCAGGAGGAAGAGGGGGAGGAGTTTGGGAGGGTTCTTTTTTGTACTGGATAAAATGTAATGTTCATGAAAACTGGAATTTTTTTTCTTTTTTGCCATGTTTGCTTGAGTTTATGGAAAAAAATGAATGACGTTGTCAACAGCATTAGTCTTGTGTCCTGTGTGGTGTCTACAGTCATGCATACAAGTGTGTGTAGTGTTCACTGTGTGTGTTGTTTTGCACAAAGTGTGAGCAGACATTGTGTTTCCAGTTGTGCAAATCCGAGCCATGTTTTGCAAATTCACGGTGAACTTCACCCATACGACTCTGTGCACTTAGAAGCAGGATTAGCCGAAAGTGTTTAAGGTTTTCAACAGCAGCGTGTAACTGGTGTGTAACTGGTGTGTAACTGGTGTGTAACTGGTGTGTAACTGGTGTGTAACTGATGTGTAACTGGTGTGTAACTGGTGTATAACTGATGCGTAACTGGTGTGTAACTGGTGTGTAACTGGTGCAAACATAGTTAAGTCATATGCAACGTGTGTGTTTCATATGGTAAAAAAAATATGGTTTTGATAAATTAGTGTATAGTTTTTACAAGAGTGTTTCATTTTGCAAAGGAGATAAGGTGTTTTGCTAATTAGGTTTGTGGTTGTGCTAATTGTGTGTAGGGTTTTGCTCATTAAAACAAAACAATCAAAATTGTGTTTATTCAATCGTAAAAAACTGTAAAAGATCAAATAAAAACATAGGGTGGATATACAGATATGCACTTTACTATTCTCAGATTGATAGATGAGGTGTGTAGTTGATGAGGTTCTTCGTCAACTTGGGTTCGGGAGCAGGACCACGCCTCAACCTCTTCTCCAGCAACCACACCTCCACTCTTTAACCACGCCTCTAATTACCCAGAAGGCCTATACATACACAGGCCAATCCCAGCATCTCTTGTTGTCTCTGCTCTCTCGACAGAGACGGTCAGCCAGAGCGTTCACTTGAACAAATCATCAGCCGTTTTCAGATTCTATCCTGTTCCCAGTCGAACTTCAGTCGGTCGTGTTTCCAGAAGCACGTTCTCCAGAGATTCTCCGCCAACGCAGGTCCGTTCTCCGATTCTCCGCGCGCCGCGAGCCCCGTTCGCCGCTTGCACGGGCCGCTCCACGCGCCGCTCCACGCGCCGCTTTCGCAGGCCGCCCCGTGCGCCACAGGCGCGCGCACCGGCGCCCAGCCTGCATCGGGTCGAACTCAAAGAGTGACTCCTTTCAGACCTACGATGATAAATATCCACTTTTCGCCAGCCTCCGCACTTCCTGGTTCCATGTCCGGAGCATGGTCCGGAGGCGTGCAGCTGATGACGTCACCAGAGCAACAGCTCGACCTCTCAGCTCCCCCTGGTGGCGGGACCAGGTTGTACAACTCAATTTAAAGCAGATTAAACACTGTTCATAGGGACTCGGCAACGTCCCAGCCTTGTCCTTAACAATGTCGAGATCAAACGCTGCCTCTCAATCTTTCTCATGTAATCATTTCTCTCATTCCCTTCGCTGCAATTGCATGCATGGAAGAGGTTGTTTTTTAAATGTATTAAAAAAAAAACTCCTCACCCTCCGCGGGTGGTCCCTTTTTCAAGCTCGCGTCCTCTACCAGAGACCTGGGAGCTTGAGGGTTCTGTGCAGTATCTTTGCTGTTCCTCAGTGCATTTTCTGGACCGAGATGTCTGATGTTTTTCCTGGGATCTGCCCAAGCCACCCCTCCAGTTTGGGGGTCACTGCCCCAAGTGCTCCGATCACTACGGGCACCACCGATACCTTCATGCTCCAGGCCTTCTCCAGCTCTCTGAGGCCTTGGTATTTCTCTAGTTTCTCATGTTCTTTGTTGCGGTTGTTACCATCCCATGGTACCGCAATGTCCACCACCACGGCTTTCCTCTGACCCTTGTCAACCACCACCATGTCCGGTTGGTTTGCCACCACCATCTGGTCTGTCTGTATCCGGATGTCCCAGAGGACCTTGGCTCGGTCGTTCTCCACCATCTTTGTAGGTGTTTCCCACTTTGTCCTTGGGGTCTCCAGCCTGTACTCTGCACAGATGTTTCTGTACACTATGCCAGCTCCTGGTTATGGCACTCCATGTATGCTGTCCCTGCCAGCATCTTGCACCCTGCAGTTATTTGCGGGATGGTCTCAGGGCCCCCTTTGCACACTTACACCTTGGGTCTTGTCTAGTGTGGTAGATCTGGGCCTCTACTGATCTGGTGTTCAGGGCCTGCTCCTGTGCTGCCATGATCAGGGCCTCTGTGCTGTCCTTCAGACCGGCTCTTTCTAACCATTGGTATGATTTTGTGATATCAGCCACTTCAGTTATGTTCCGGTGGTACATCCCATGTTGGGGCTTGTCCTCCCATGATGGTCCCTCCAGCACCTCATCATCCTCTATTCCCCAGTGTCTGAGACATTCACTGAGCACGTCATCTGTAGGAGCATTGTCCTTGTTGTACTTTTAGTGGAGCGGTTAACCTCAAGATTTTAAAGGAATTGTGCACTTTTTGAAAGAAGCGTGAGACTTTCAGGACAGGATCATTACACCCCTAAGGTAAATATTTGATGTGGAAGCACTCTGGAGCTGACCCGTGACGGCCTGGAAACAGGATTTTCCAAAATGGCCGCCAGCAAACGAACCATACATAATTATTTCACTTGTAGGACACATAGGAACATTAACTTGGTGTCTAAACATAAGTTTTGAGGTACTGTGAGTCTACTGACATATAATACAAGGTCCCAAGTATGTCAGCCATCTTGATTTTTCAAAATGGCCGACACCAAATTGACAAAACTACACATTTCAGCATATAGAGAAGATAGAAGCATGATCTTGGTGTCTAAACATTGGTTTTGGGGTATTGTGAGTATACTGTCATATGCTAGAATGTCCCAAGTATGTCAACCATCTTGGATTTTCCAAATTGCTGCCTTTAAAATGACAAAATCACTAATTTTAGCATGGAGATATGAGTGACCGTGTCACAGAATGGATCTTAAGGCCTACATAGAGTGGGAGTGGAGTTTCCTGGTTTCGATTGTGGCGCCCAGTGCCAGTAGATTCTGGGCGGGCTTGACACTGTTAAAGATCAGCAACTGTGAGACTGTGAGGGCAGCGGTTTTGGTGGATGAATTTGAAAGTTGTGCCTGGTCCTTTATGTTGGCACAATCCAATATCATGCTTATCAGTGCCATTAATGTGGGTGGAACTGCCTTAGCCTGGCACGCAGGCCCTCAGGATCAAATGAACCATCAAAGGTGAACTTGGCTTCAAAGATTTCTGCACGTATTGTTTTCGCTGTTCTCATCGTATGGCATCACTGTCATAGTCACAAGCTTTTTTCAGGGCTTCTCCAAGGTTCTCCTCAAATGTTATGAGTGTGTCTCTCCCATGTGTATGTGATATAAGCCCTGGGACTGTCAAGAGAAGTCTGTTCTTAAGTCTAGTGGTATGGATGCGTTTCTCCGCAGGGGCATCCAACTGATTGAGACGAACCTTGTAGAGTTCTGCCAATTCTGCTAACCTGAACACTTGTGCACAATCCATATCTCTCCTTTCCTCCATAAAGGCCACAAGCTCAGCAAATGCAATTCCTTCCAGACAGGCATCTTCTTGTGTCCTGTTGCATTGCTCTCCTGGCCCTATTATAGAGTTTGTTCAAACAGTTGTGGTGGTACTTAGCCTCCATGGCTATCATGTCTCCAGGCGCAAGCTTGGCCATAAGCTTTGTGTCGTTTAGTTGTGTGGCAAACTGTCTAACATTTATATCTAACTGTTTAGTCATGACCTCATGGAAGCCATCAGGACCCGCAGGATCGTCAGAGAAGAAATACAAAGATTCTTCAACTTGTCGCATTGAGCCAATTGAAGAATGTGTGTGTATACCTATTTAGCATGCTTTGAACATCACCCTACATCTTTTGTGCCACACTGCCTCATTAACAACTAGGGCTGACTCTATTCCTTTTCCTTCATCTAGTCTCGTCAGATTAAGAGGCAATGGAAAGTACTCTGCTTCATTGCATAGGAGTAAATATTTTGCAAGTGATACAAAGCCAGCACCAACTGGTTTATTTGTGGACCGGATGGGACATTGTATGTCTGGGTCATCACTTGATCCTTCTTGGCACAAAGCACAAATTGTCCAGTTTGTTGTACATGGCATCTTTGGCTGTTTGTGCTCCTGTGGTAAAGAAGTATCTACAAGCGAAGGTCGTTTAGACATGTTCACGGTTTCTTGATAGTAAAGCTGATAGTGCAGAGAAGCAGATGTGTTAAGCGTTTCTAAAGTTTCTACTCTACATTTGACCACCACCATAATATGGTGGTGGTCAAAGCGGTACATCAAAGCACCTTACATGCACCCTGAAACAATATAAAATATGAGTTAGTGTGACCAATGCAGAGACAATGAACGACTTACAACTGCTTATTCCTGATAATAGGTAAATGGCTTTATACAGGACTCACTCCTTATCATAAGGAATTTTGGGTGCACCATTATATGCATATGCATATATAAATGACAGGGTATTAATCAGTTTTTGATCATTTTATACATTACAATTAAAGTGATTTTGGTATATTAAATACATAATCGATGACGAAAGTAATTGACACAGCAAATTACCAACAGAATATTATATGTGATTTAGCAAATACACTATATAATTCTTCATCATTCTTATATAAACACAGACATTGATAGCTTATAGATGTATTTTGCAGTTAGTATGACTATTTTAGCAAAAGCAAGCATTACTTGACACATTTGGTGAATTCAAATGAGCTACCCATACCCAAAAGGCTGAGTTCAGAAACCATAATAATGCTCCTATCATGTATACATGCTAAAAAATTGTATTTTGGTCATTTTTGAGGCAGCCATTTTGTAAATCCAAGATGGCTGAGATACATGGAACATTCTAGTGCATGCTATAAGACTCACTGTACCTCAAAACCCATGTTTAGACATCAAAATCATGCTTCTATCTTCTCTATATGCTGAAATGTGAAGTTTTGTCACTTTGATGTCGGCCATTTTGAAAATCAAAGATGGCTGACATACTTGGGACCTTGTATTTTATGCCACTAGACTCACAGTACCTAAAAACCTATGTGTAGACACCAAGTTCATGTTCCTACAAGTGAAATAACTATGTATGGTTAATTTGCTGGCGGCCATTTCAGAAAATCCTGTTTCCAGGCCGTCACGGGTCAGATCCAGAGTGCTTCCACATCAAATATTCACCTTAGGGATGTAATGACCCTGTCCTGAAAGTCTCATGCTTCTTTCAAAAAGTGCACAATTTATCAGCTTAACCGCTCCACTATTATGGATCTTGGACTTTTCGTCTTGGATAGTGCCTCTCACACTCACTAGTCCCCGGCCTCCTTCCTTACGGCTAGTGTACAGTCTCAGTGTGCTGGATTTGGGGTGGAACCCTCCATGCATGGTCAGGAGCTTTCGTGTCTTAACATCTGTGGTCTGTATCTCCTCCTTTGGCCAACTGATTATTCCTGCAGGGTATCGAATCACTGGCAGGGCGTAGCTGTTTATTGCCCGGGACTTGTTCTGGCTTTTGAGAACTTGCCTCACTCATTGTAGGTCTGTAGCCGCTTTCCTTGTTACCTCTTCGAGGTTGCCATTTGCCTGTGGTATTCCCAGGTACTTGTAACTGTCCTCAATGTCAGCTATCATTCCTTCTGGGAGTGAGATCCCCTCTGTGTGGACTACCTTCCCTCTCTTAGAGGTGTGCGTGTGTGTGTGTGCGCGCGATATTGCGTGTGTGATATCGTGTGCGTGTGTGATATCGCGTGTGTGTGTGTGATGTCTTGTGTGTGTGTGTGTGATATCTCGTGTGTGTGTGTGATATCGTGTGTGATATCGTGTGCGTGTGTGAAATCGCGTGTGCGTGTGTGATATATCGCGTGCGTGTGTGATATCTCGTGTGTGTGTGTGATATCTCGTGTGTGTGTGTGATATCTCGTGTGTGTGTGTGATATCGTGTGTGATATCGTGTGCGTGTGTGAAATCGCGTGTGTGTGTGTGATGTCTTGTGTGTGTGTGTGTGATATCTCGTGTGTGTGTGTGATATCGTGTGTGATATCGTGTGCGTGTGTGAAATCGCGTGTGCGTGTGTGATATATCGCGTGCGTGTGTGATATCTCGTGTGTGTGTGTGATATCTCGTGTGTGTGTGTGATATCTCGTGTGTGTGTGTGATATCGTGTGCGTGTGTGATATCGGGTGTGCGTGTGTGATATCGTGTGTGTGTGTGTGATATCCTGTGTGTGCGTGTGTGATATCGTGTGTGATATCGCGTGTGTGATATCCTGTGTGTGCGTGTGTGATATCTCGTGTGCGTGTGTGATATCGTGTGTGATATCGTGCGTGCGCGTGATATTGCGTGCGCGTGATATCCTGTGTGTGCGTGTGTGATATCGTGTGCGTGTGTGATATCGTGTGTGCGTGTGTGATATCGTGTGCGTGTGATATCCTGTGTGTGCGTCTGTGATATCCTATGTGCGTGTGTGATATCGTGTGTGCGTGTGTGATATCGTGTGCGTGTGTGATATCGTGCGTGCGCGTGATATCGCGTGTGCGTGATATCGCGTGCGCGTGATATCCTGTGTGTGCGTGTGTTATATCGTGTGTGCGTGTGTGATATTGTGTGTGCGTGTGTGATATTGTGTGTGTGTGATATCGTGTGTGCGTGTGTGATATTGTGTGTGCGTGTGTGATATCGTGTGTATATGTGTGATATCGTGTGTGCGTGTGTGATATTGTGTGTGTGTGTGTGATATCGTGTGTGTGTGATATCGTGTGTGCGTGTGTGATATCGTGTGTGCGTGTGTGATATTGTGTGTGCGTGTGTGATATTGTGTGCGTGTGTGATATCGTGTGTGTGTGTGATATCGTGTGTGCGTGTGTGATATCGTGTGTGCGTGTGTGATATTGTGTGCGTGTGTGATATTGTGTGCGTGTGTGATATCGTGTGTGTGTGTGACAGCGTGTGTGCGTGTGTGATATCGTGTGTGCGTGTGTGATATCGTATGCGTGTGTGATATTGTGTGCGTGTGTGATATTGTGTGCGTGTGTGATATCGTGTGTGTGTGTGATATCGTGTGTGCGTGTGTGATATCGTGTGTGCGTGTGTGATATCGTGTGCGTGTGTGATATTGTGTGCGTGTGTGATATCGTGTGTGTGTGTGATATCGTGTGTGCGTGTGTGATATCGTGTGTGTGTGTGACAGCGTGTGTGCGTGTGTGATATCGTGTGTGCGTGTGTGATATCGTATGCGTGTGTGATATTGTGTGCGTGTGTGATATTGTGTGCGTGTGTGATATCGTGTGTGTGTGTGATATCGTGTGTGCGTGTGTGATATCGTGTGTGCGTGTGTGATATCGTGTGCGTGTGTGATATTGTGTGCGTGTGTGATATCGTGTGTGTGTGTGATATCGTGTGTGCGTGTGTGATATCGTGTGTGCGTGTGTGATATCGTGTGCGTGTGTGATATTGTGTGCGTGTGTGATATCGTGTGTGTGTGTGTGATATCGTGTGTGCGTGTGTGATATCGTGTGTGCGTGTGTGATATCGTGTGTGCGTGTGTGATATCGTGTGTGCGTGTGTGATATCGTGTGCGTGTGTGATATTGTGTGCGTGTGTGATATCGTGTGTGTGTGTGATATCGTGTGTGCGTGTGTGATATCGTGTGTGCGTGTGTGATATCGTGTGCGTGTGTGATATTGTGTGCGTGTGTGATATCGTGTGTGTGTGTGATATCGTGTGTGTGTGTGTGATATATCGTGTGTGATCAAAGGCCCTTGTAAATTTAGCTTCTCTATATTTCCAAGGTCAAACAAGAAGAAAAATGAATAAATAATGAGGGGATTACACAGACTTGTATCATTTTTTTTAAATTTCTACTTACTATGCCCAAATGTTTATTATAAAACAAATTCATTTGCAGGCTATTATTGTCTTGCTGCTCTGAGCCATTGCAGTGACAGAGAGTAACATAGATATATTTGCAGAAAGCATAAAACACATTCAGTTAGTTCCCCCTGTAAAGAGAAGAAAACAATATTAATTTCATTGTTTAATAATGAATGATGAAGTTGTGTGTTACTCACATGTGATGGGTCCAATGGAAAGTGGCTGCATTGCTACACCTTCAGAAACTGAGCGACGTGCCCTTCCAGAGCAAACCTGTTCAAGGAAAGACACAGAAATTGAACAAAACTATTTAGGCATATTGCATATTTACCACTATGATAAAATAAAATAAAATATTGGACTGTCAACCAAAAAAGAGACACTGTTTAATACAACAGGTCGTAGGATTAAAACAGGATGAATGAATTAGTTGTGTTTTCCATTGCATTACCAGTGTTTTCCCCCAATATGACACGCTGCTGACAGTATCTTGTGTTCATATAATGATGTAGTGGAGAGACTTACTGGGACACAAGGGCCGGGGTTGCACAGATTGAGTTGGCAGTGGAGGTAGACCATCCTGTACTGACCCTGAGGCACAAAGAAGAGAGCAGAGAAACGAGCTCGAAGAGAAGTCCCACTCTCAACCACTGACACCTGCCGCGGGTCAGACGAACACCTACGAGATAAAAATGACAATATAGTATGCTGTTAAACCTGTTATTATAGTTCTTATACTGTAGAAACACATACTTGTTTTGGATCAGAGGCTGTCTCATTGGGTCATTTGGGTTGGAGGTGTATGTTACGTAGCAGTCGTCCAGAACAGTCACAAAATTGATATCGTTCTCCTCCACATAGACACCGACATACAGCGGCTGGCCCTCCTGCAAACTCACACTGCCGGACGGATAAGTGCTGGAGAAGCTCGAGTCCCGGTACAGAGACATTAATGCTCTTGGGGCTTCGCCGGATGCAACAATGCCACCGGTTGGTCTGTAAAGAAGGAGAAAAAAACCCCACTTAAATTGATTTAATTATAGCAATAAGGTATGCTAATTGTGATTTTTGTCAGCGTCCACAGACTTACACTAAGGGTCTGAGAGCAGCATTGAGCCTGGCGTCTATTTCCAGGGGATACACACATGAGAAAGGGAGACTTGCAGGGACATGGAAAGAGTTGTTGTGACCATAGAGGAATAAGCTGTTAGTGTAGATGACGTGTGTTTGGTTGGTCTAAAAGACAATAAAGGAAATCACAAACAGCACTAATAATAAGAGTTTAAAACAGTTCAGTGAAGAGCTTTTACGCTTCTGGTGTTTCCACAGACTCCTACTCGTGGCTCGACCTCGTACCACACAGTATTATTCTGCACTCTGGATCGACTGCAGTTGCGGTCCACCAGGTGACCAGACAGTGGGTCCAGACCAGAGGAGGACACAGTTGCTCTGTTCAGAGTAACTTGGATTTGATCTTGTCCACAGATGAGCTGGTAGACTTGGATTTCTGGATCACGCACTACAAGACAGATTTACAACAAAGATGAACAAAGCGTCTTCACAAACAAAGCCATTTTAAACTTAAGGCTTACATTCACAGACAGCACTTGCATCCTCGTGGTGAACACAGTATGTAAAGTTCAAATTCAAGCATTACCTGCACAGTAAGCAAAGGAACACCCGTTTGGTCTCACAAGTCTGTAGACATAGTAATGTCCATAGCAGCGCTTGACGTGGATGCTTGGGGGGTCAAAGTAGCAGCATCTGGAGTGAAAAGTTGCACAAACATGACGTCTTTCGATGTAATTGGACTGAGTGGGATGAGGCTCTGTTATGTACATAGGTGCATGGGTACCACACATCAATTGCTCTACACAGCTCTCTGGTATTTGAGCACTGGAACCATACAAAAATAAGCGATACCAGCCCTGCCAGTTAACATCGTTGTCACATTTAGGTTGCCCTGTGTAAGGGTTATCTGTTGCTCGCCAGGGGTCATCCAGAGGAGAGTAGTTCTCACAGGGATCAGCACAGCGGGACGTCCCATTGAGAGTAATGCAGTCCATGCCATGCGGACATGTAATGCCACCACATCCAAACTGCACAGCTTGTACAAACAGGCTTGCGCGTCTTGTGCGAAAAGCGGGACTTTTGACACATTCGAACGATCCTTGTGTGTTCTGGCAGAGCTGAGACGCACCACAGGGAGATGGCGTGAGAGAGCACTCATCTACATCCACACAGCCCTGTTTTGGGGACCATTTAAAGCCTGTGCTACAGCAAGAGGAGTCAGCGCCACATTCTTTCACTTCGTAACAGTTGATCCCGTCGCCAACAAATCCATCTTTGCACAAACAGGATAGTGTTGTGGTCGTGCTTGAGGTGTCTCCACTCTCCTCCAGCTTCAGGCAGGTGGCTTCAGCGTGGCAGGCATCACAGCCGGTCACATGCACATCTACGAATAAATCAAAACTGTAAACTCTGGATATACATAACCTACTTTGTGTTTTTAGAGTCACTTATAACATGAAAATTTGTATTGATAAACTTGGGGAAACCTGCAGTCTACATCAGTCAAATAAGAATGCAAAAAAAGAACCATCATCTATTTACAACTGTTTCTAATCTCATAATTATAATCTTATTATAACTTCTCAACTAAAACCAATTATTATTTTTTACATTGGCCCCAGTTATTTCCATAAATCAAATCAAATAAGCCTGCATGGTTTAAATGGTTTGGTATAAGACTAGGATGCAATAGAAATGGTAAAGCCTTTATTTTGAGGTCATAAATACTTTCCCTCAAACGTGCTGCATGAAGAGACCACAGACCCCCCCCCACCTGATATCGAAGCTACTATGTTTGGTCCACACATCTTAAAACTGACATTGACAATTACTAATACTTTCTTTCTTCTTTCCGTTTACCTTAAAAAAAATAAAAATAAAAAAAAATAAATATATATATATATATATATATATATATATATATACATGATTAAATACAGTGTAGTAAGAGCTGTAACAATTGTGTTTCTCCAGTGTGAGATTAAAAAAAACAAAGTATTCAAAAGCATTTGTTTAGACAAAAAAATGCATCAAAATGTCTTACCTGAAGCACATCCTTTACTAATCTGCAACATTAAAAACAGAAACAAAACTCCAAACTTCCCCATTTCTTCTTCATCCAGTTTCCTGCAAAACAAGAACAAAATTAGTTGCACTAAACATGAATCCACAAATATCACAAATGTGGTTATTACTTACACTTCAACTCCTCAACTCTCTGTTCCCTCAGACTGATAGAATGCTGTATTTATAAGGCTGAGTTGTTGTTATCACTGCCCATTGTTGGGAAGAGTGATTAATTTGACACGACTCAAGTTCATTTTTTACAAAGCAAAAAACCTCTTGATGCTGAGAACAAAGCGCCTCCATGGAACGTCTTCATGTTTAGTCAACAATCTTATGTTTTGATAAAACATATCTTGATCCATAACATGTATGTGTGCCAAATGACCACACCCATGTGCCAAATGACCACACCCATGTGCCAAGTCATTGAACACAGTCATTAGGTGACCAAACACAAGATCGCTTAATTGTAGACACACCAATCAGATTTAAGCACTATAAAAATGCAGCAGGTGAGTTCACCAATCTGAACCATAATGGAAGGAAGAGGAAGAGTGAGGATGAGAAGGAGGAAGAGGAGAAGGAGAAGAAGGAGGCAGAGGCCGTGCCAGAGGTCGAGGTAGAGGTAGGGGTAAAGGTAGAGGAAGAGGAAGACTTCAAGCAGGAGGAAGAGGGGGAGGAGTTTGGGAGGGTTCTTTTTTGTACTGGATAAAATGTAATGTTCATGAAAACTGGAATTTTTTTTCTTTTTTGCCATGTTTGCTTGAGTTTATGGAAAAAAATGAATGACGTTGTCAACAGCATTAGTCTTGTGTCCTGTGTGGTGTCTACAGTCATGCATACAAGTGTGTGTAGTGTTCACTGTGTGTGTTGTTTTGCACAAAGTGTGAGCAGACATTGTGTTTCCAGTTGTGCAAATCCGAGCCATGTTTTGCAAATTCACGGTGAACTTCACCCATACGACTCTGTGCACTTAGAAGCAGGATTAGCCGAAAGTGTTTAAGGTTTTCAACAGCAGCGTGTAACTGGTGTGTAACTGGTGTGTAACTGGTGTGTAACTGGTGTGTAACTGATGTGTAACTGGTGTGTAACTGGTGTGTAACTGGTGTGTAACTGGTGCAAACATAGTTAAGTCATATGCAACTTGTGTGTTTCATATGGTAAGAAAATATGGTTTTGATAAATTAGTGTATAGTTTTTACAAGAGTGTTTCATTTTGCAAAGGAGATAAGGTGTTTTGCTAATTGGGTTTGTGGTTGTGCTAATTGTGTGTAGGGTTTTGCTAAATAAAACAAAACAATCAAAATTGTGTTTATTCAATCGTAAAAAACTGTAAAAGATAAAATAAAAACATAGGGTGGATATACAGATATGCACTTTACTATTCTCAGATTGATAGATGAGGTGTGTAGTTGATGAGGGTTCGGGAGCAGGACCACGCCTCAACCTCTTCTCCAGCAACCACACCTCCACTCTTTAACCACGCCTCTAATTACCCAGAAGGCCTATATATACACAGGCCAATCCCAGCATCTCTTGTTGTCTCTGCTCTCTCGACAGAGACGGTCAGCCAGAGCGTTCGCTTGAACAAATCATCAGCCGTTTTCTATCAGATTCTAACCTGTTCCCAGTCGAACTTCAGTCGGTCGTGTTTCCAGAAGCACGTTCTCCAGATTCTCCGCCAACGCAGGTCCGTTCTCCGATTCTCCGCGCGCCGCGAGCCCCGTTCGCCGCTTGCACGGGCCGCTCCACGCGCCGCTTTCGCAGGCCGCCCCGTGCGCCACAGGCGCGGCGCACCGGCGCCCAGCCTGCATCGGGTCGAACTCAAAGAGTGACTCCTTTCAGACCTACGATGATAAATGTCCACTTTTGCCAGCCTCCGCACTTCCTGGTTCCACGTCTGGAGCATGGTTCGGAGGCGTGCAGCTGATGACGTCACCAGAGCAACAGCTCGACCTCTCAGCTCCCCCTGGTGGCGGGACCAGGTTGTACAACTCAATTTAAAGCAGATTAAACACTGTTCATAGGGACTCGGCAACGTCCCAGCCTTGTCCTTAACAATGTCGAGTTCAAACGCTCCCTCTTTTCTCAATCTTTCTCAAATCATTTCTCTCATCCCCTTCGCTGCAGTTGCATGCAACTCCCTCTTCTGTTCTACCAACATACACCCAGTATGTCACCTGCCCCACCAGAGAGAATAGAACATTGGACTTGTTTTTTGCCAACACCAAAGAGGCTTATTCCTCTTCCCCCCTCCCTCCCCTGGGCAGCTCGGACCATAACCTTGTACATCTGAGCCCTGTGTATGAACCCATCGTGCGCAGGCAGCCTGTGGTGTCCCGTGAGGTGAGGATGTGGTCTGCTGAGAGCGAGGAGGTTCTGAGGGTCTGCTTCAGCACCACTGTCTGGACTGAGCTCTATAGCCCGGACTACATCAACTTCTGTTTTGAGAACGTTGTTCCCTCCCGGACAGTGCGGTGTTTTCCAAACAACAAGCCATGGATTAACCGTGAACTGAAGGCTCTGCTGAAGGAAAAGAAGAGAGCCTTCAGGTCAGGGAACAAGGAGGAGCTGAGGACTGTGCAGTAGGAGCTGAGGAGGAAGATCAGGCAGGCTGAGGCCGGCTACAAGAGGAGGAGCAGCTGCAGCAGAAGAACATTCAGGGAGTGTGGAGGAGCCTGAAAACCATCTCGGGCTTCAAAATCCCCCCTGCCCAGACAGAGGGGGATCTACAGTGGGTGAATGATTTAAATGCTCACTTCTTGAGATTTGATCGGTCACCCGCCCCTCCCCCTGCACAGCTGCATGCTCCCTCTTCTACAGCTGGACAATGCCCTGCATCTGTTCCTCTTCGCTTCTCTGCCCCGGACCATCAGCTCCCCACTTCGCCTGGACTCACCCATCCCCCCAGCACACGGTCCCCCTGCCAACCACTGACTGTCACAGCAGCACAGGTGAGGAGTGAGCTGAAGAGGATTAAAGTGAGGAAGGCAGCAGGACCTGATGGCATCAGCCCCAGGCTCCTTAAGTCCTGCGCAGATGAACTGTGTGGAGTTGTGGAGCATGTCTTCAACATGAGCCTGAAGCTGAGTACCTGTGCCTAAGACACCGCGCCCCAAAGACCTAAACAGCTTCAGGCCAGTGGCTCTCACGTCCCACCTGATGAAGACACTGGAGCGGCTGGTCCTGGACCACCTCCGCTCCACCGTGAGCTCAGCCATGGACCCGCTGCAGTTTGCATATCGGCCTGGCATCGGAGTGGAGGACGCCGTCATCTCCCTGCTGCACCGCTCTCTCTCTCACCCGGAAAAGCCTGGCAGCTCTGTGAGGATCCTGTTCTTCGATCTTTCCAGCGCCTTCAACACCATCCAGCCGCTGCTCCTGAGGGACAAGCTGGAGACTGCTGGTGTGGAGTATGACCTGGCAGAGTGGATCCTGGACTACCTCACAGACCGACCCCAGTTTGTGAGAGCCCGGAACTGTGTGTCTGACACTCGGACCTGCAGTGTGGGGGCGCCCCAGGGCACTGTCCTCGCGCCCTTTCTCTTCACCCTTTACACTGCAGACTTCAGATACGACACGGACAGCTGTGTCCTGCAGAAGTTCTCTGATGACTCTGCTTTCATCGGACTCATCACGGACGACGATGACGAGGAGTACAGAGGACTGGCGCAGGACTTTGTGGACTGGTGTCAGCGGAACCACCTCCTCATCAACGCGGGGAAGACCAAGGAGATGGTGGTGGATTTCCGCAGACGCCACCCCACTGCCCCCTCACCAGTGAACATCCAGGGACGGGACATTGAGAGAGTGGACTCATACAAGTACCTGGGTGTTCATCTGAACCACAAACTGGACTGGACTCATAACACAGACGCACTGTACAGGAAGAGCCAGAGTCGGCTCTACCTCCTGAGGAGACTCAGGTCTTTTGGAGTGACAGGGCCACTCCTGAAGACCTTCTACGACTCTGTGGTGTCATCAGCCCTCCTGTATGGTGTGGCCTGCTGGAGCAGCAGCATCACAGAGAGGGAGAGGAAGAGGCTGGACAGAGTCATCAAGAAGTCCAGCTCCGTCCTGGGCTGTGCTCTGGACTCGGTGCAGGAGGTGGGGGACAGGAGGGTCCTGGCTAGATTCACATCTATGCTGGACCATGAGTGTCAGCCCCTGCAGGACACTCTCTCCGCTCTGGAGAGCAGCTTCAGTGAGAGACTGATCCACCCTCGCTGTGTGAAGGAAAGGTTCCGTAGGTCTTTCCTTCCTGCTGCTGTCAGACTTTATAACAAACATTGTTAGTCCTGAACACTCGCAATACTGACCTAACCTAATACTGATGTGCAATTCTGTCATATGTGCAATTACTGTTGTGATTCATGTGCAATCTATGTGCTGTCGTGACACTTATTCATGTGCAATTACTGTCGTGATCACATGCAATGGTATTTATGTATTTATTTATTTGTCTATGGGAGTTTTTGTTTATAGGAGATCTTCTACTGAAAGTGTTTTTCAGACTTCCTATAAGTGATCCGTTCTTTTCTTCTGGATCTACCTCTGTATCTACCTGCATTGCACCAATGAAATTTCCCCATGTGGGAAAATAAAGGATTATCTTATCTTATCTTATATAATCTATACATCTATTTATATCTATATATATATATATATATATATATATATATATATATATATATCCATATATTTATATATATATCTATATATCTCTATATATATATCTATATATATATATATATATATATATATATATCTTTTCTTTATGCATGTTAAAAAACAAAGGCCCTTGTAAATTTAGCTTCTCTACATTTCCAAGGTCAAGCAAGAAGATAAAATATAGCCGCAAGCGGCAATGATCGGCACTCGCTACGCCGCCGCCACGCCGCAAGAGGAGGGGGCGCTAACGCGGCCCAATTGTCCTTTTATTACGCCTACTGCTGAATCTGTGACGCTGTTACATCTTCTCCCCTTTGTTTTACCATCAAAAAGCAATTTTATTTTGAATTCTTGGCAAAATGTGCGGCTTTGCCGCACAGACACCGTGACTCTTTGAATAAAAATGTGGATACCTTTTGATGGTCCACCCCTGAAGATGAGTCTCACCAAATTTCAGGTTAATAGGGCTAACGCCCTAAGAGGAGTTTGTGAAAGTCTAAAGTGTAAACATGTTCTGGCGATTTCCCCATTGGAATAACATGGGAGGTTTTGGTCATTGCTACGGCAAAGCCATAACAATTATGACATGGGTCTCGCTGACTTTTTTGATGGGGATGCCAAAATTGAGTTGTGTGTCAAATTTCAGATAATTTCGCAAAACTAAACATTCAACCTCCATATAAAATCTGTAGGGGGCGCTGTGGCGCCAAATAAATGTATTTCACTTCAAGTAGGTTTAGGGCAAAGAGTGTTAAACTCTTTGCCCTAAACCTACTTGAAGTGATTCTAATTTGACGCAATTCGGACTTTATCTGCGCAAATGGCAGAAATTTTAAATATGGGAGATTTCTGAAATTCTAGCTACAGTTTGCGGCTTCGCCGCACAGAGACCGTGAGAGGTATCAATGTAATTTGGATAACTTTTGATGTCCCACTCCTCAGTAGCATTTTCACCAAATTTCAGCTTTTTAGGGCCAACGCCCTGGGAGAAGTTTGTAAAAGTACGACGTTTGGAAAAACTCCGAAGTCATGTTTAGCCATTTTTGAAGCAATATGGCCGACATTTGGTTGGGCAGACGGCGTTGCCGTAATAATATTTTTTACTTCTCTTGTCACCATCTACCTCTGCGCCAAATTTCATGATTCTACGATCAGATTTTTTTTGGGTCATTTCCCATCCCTCAATGCATTTTTGGTACATTTGGGGGCGCTGACGCGCCAATTTTTTAGATTTTAGAAAAGGGAAATAGCCAGAATGTAGAGAGGCACGATTTTTAGAGGTGTGCAAATTTTTGTGACTTTTCGTCAATGTTCACTGGGTGAAAAATGGGGGGGTTGGTCCCGAGAAGAAGAAGAAGAAAGAATAATATTCCAATGCGAAAACAATGTTTCCCATTTTTCAAATATCATAAACTATACATTTTCGGTAAGCGCTCGCGCTTTCCTACCTCATGGTGTGGGTCCCTGGTCACTGACGGGTACTTTCGATGATTTTAAGTGGGCTCCGCCCACTTTGTGTTTTTGGCCCTCTATACAGTAATAATGTTCAATTTTTGCATTACATGCTTATATGCACGGAACATGCAAGAGATGGGGAACGTATTCGTGAGCTACTTAGCGCAAATGAGTGCTTTATATGGGGATGACGACCGCTTCGCGGCCGTCATCCCAATGTAAAGTGCTCGTTTAGTGCAAACTTTTGCACGGGCTTCGCCCGTTTACAACGGTAATGTTCCATTTTCCTACAACTAATTAGCATGCACGGGGCGTGCATGAGTGGAGGAGTGCGTTAGTGAGTGTTTGGAAGTGGGCGAGCGCTTCGCGCTCGATTTCGTGCGCACTACGTGCGCACTTTCGCAGCCGTGCTTCGCACGGCCTTACGAGACTAATAGGCCTCTCGCCAGCTTGTGGCGCTCGGGCCTAATAAATAAATAATGAGGGGATTACACCCACTTGAATCAATATTTCTTTATTTCTACATACTGTTCCCAAATGTTTATTAGAAAACAATAAAACAAATTCATTTGCAGGCTATTATTGTCTTGCTGCTCTGAGCCATTGCAGTGACAGAGAGTAACATAGATATATTTGCAGAAAGCATAAAACACATTCAGTTAGTTCCCCCTGTAAAGAGAAGAAAACAATATTAATTGAATTGTTTGATAATGAATGATGAAGTTGTGGGTTACTCACATGTGATGGGTCCAATGGAAAGTGGCTGCATTGCTACACCTTCAGAAACTGAGCGACGTGCCCTTCCAGAGCAAACCTGTTCAAGGAAAGACACAGAAATTGGACAAAATGATTCAGGCATATTGCATATTTACCACTATAATGAAATAAAATGAAATATTGGACTCTCAACCAAAAAAGAGACACTGTTTAATACAACTGGTCGTAGAATTAAAACAGGATGAATGAATTAGTTGTGTTTCCCATTGCATTACCAGTGTTTTCCCCCAATATGACACGCTGCTGACAGTATCTTGTGTTCATATAATGATGTAGTGGAGAGACTTACTGGGACACAAGGGCCGGGGTTGCACAGATTGAGTTGGCAGTGGAGGTAGACCGTCCTGTACTGACCCTGAGGCACAAAGAAGAGTGCAGAGAAACGAGCTCGAAGAGAAGTCCCACTCTCAACCACTGACACCTGCCGCGGGTCAAACGAACACCTACGGGATAAAAATGACATTATAGTTTAATTTGGAACAAGTATTCAACATTACGTCAACGCAAACTTGGGTGTAAGTAACAGAACACAATTAAAAGTACTAAAAGGTCCTGTTAACTGTCCTGAATGCATATAGTCTGCTGTTAAACCTGTTATTATAGTTCTTATACTGTAGAAAAACATACTTGTTTTGGATCAGAGGCTGTCTCATTGGGTCATTTGGGTTGGAGGTGTATGTTACGTAGCAGTCGTCCAGAACAGTCACAAAATTGATATCGTTCTCCTCCACATAGACACCGACATACAGCGGCTGGCCCTCCTGCAAACTCACACTGCCGGACGGATAAGTGCTGGAGAAGCTCGAGTCCCGGTACAGAGACATTAATGCTCTTGGGGCTTCGCCGGATGCAACAATGCCACCGGTTGGTCTGTAAAGAAGGAGAAAAAACCCCCACTTAAATTGATTTAATTATAGCAATAAGGTATGCTAATTGTGATTTTTGTCAGCGTCCACAGACTTACACTAAGGGTCTGAGAGCAGCATTGAGCCTGGCGTCTATTTCCAGGGGATACACACATGAGAAAGGGAGACTTGCAGGGACATGGAAAGAGTTGTTGTGACCATAGAGGAATAAGCTGTTAGTATAGATGACGTGTGTGTGGTTGGTCTAAAAGACAATAAAGGAAATCACAAACAGCACTAATAATAAGAGTTTAAAACAGTTCAGTGAAGAGCCTTTACGCTTCTGGTGTTTCCACAGACTCCTACTCGTGGCTCGACCTCGTACCACACAGTATTATTCTGCACTCTGGATCGACTGCAGTTGCGGTCCACCAGGTGACCAGACAGTGGGTCCAGACCAGAGGAGGACACAGTTGCTCTGTTCAGAGTAACTTGGATTTGATCTTGTCCACAGATGAGCTGGTAGACTTGGATTTCTGGATCACGCACTACAAGACAGATTTACAACAAAGATGAACAAAGCGTCTTCACAAACAAAGCCATTTTAAACTTAAGGCTTACATTCACAGACAGCACTTGCATCCTCGATGTGAGCACAGTTATGATTTCCAAATCCGTTGTGGCGACAGTCTGTTATTGACGGCTCAGATCCAGAGCAGCGGACATCGTCCATCCAGATGGGACCTGTGCCTTGACCAAAAGCTGCATTTTGAGGTGCAGCTCGTGCCCTGCCACAGCCCAGCTGCCTGCAAACCACATTTGCATCATTCAAGTCCCAGGAATCATCACACACTGTGCCCCAGTGCCTGTTATGGTACACCTCCACTCTGCCCGAGCAGCGGTCTGCAGAGTTCACCAACCGCACAGGAGACAGGGCTGAGGAGACAACCAAATTGTGTTAAGATTTGAGATCCATACTGTGTACATATTGTCATAAATGACACATGATCAATGAGTCCACATATCAAGAGCCTGTTAAGACTCTACTTTACCTTCACAGACCACACCGGCGTCCTCCCCGTGGTTACAATTGTGGCTCCCAAAGCCCCTGTGACGACAATGAGAAAGCTCAGTCTCTCTCTCTTCCTGTACATTCCACATCGTCCATCCAAATGGGCCCGGTGCCCTGTCCAAAACGAGCTGAAGAAGGAGCAGAGAGCACCCTGCCACAGCCCAGCTGCCTGCACACCACCTGGGCATCGAGGAGGTCCCAGGCGTCATCACACACAGTGCCCCACTGGCCCTGGTGGAAGATCTCTACTCGTCCAGAGCAGGAGCTGTTCCCTCCATTGGCCAGGCGCACCTCCCCTTCCACCCCTGTGCTGTTGTTCTCTGGAATGGTCGGGTTCACTGTAGTGCGTGTGACGTGAGTTGAATCTGTGACTGTTGTCCCAGAGGTGGTGTGAGTTTCTGGAGTGGTATCAGTATATGTTGGAGCTGTGCTATTATTATGACTGGTGGTGGGTTCTGTTGAAAACCAGGATTAAGACATTCAGTAAGCAGTGTCCTTTTACTCACAAAAATGTAAAGTTCAAATTCAAACATTACCTGTACAGTAAACAGAGGGAGCCACGTTTGGTGTCATAAGTTTGTAGACATAGTATTGGCCTTAGCAGCGCTTGACATGGATGCTTGGGGGCTCATAGTAGCAGCATCCGGGGCGCAAGGATCCACAAACTTGACGTCTTTCGATGTAATTGGACTGAGTGGGATGAGGCTCTGTTATGTACAGAGGTGCATGGGTACCACACATATCATACTCTACACAGCTCTCTGGTATTTGAGCACTGGAACCATACAAAAATAAGCGATACCAGCCCTGCCAGTTAACATTGGCGTCATTTTTAGCTGGCGCTGTGTAACGGTTATCTGTTGCTCGCCAGGGGTCATCCAGAGCAGAGTAGTTCTCACAGGGATCAGCACAGCGGGACGTCCCATTGATAGTAATGCAGTCCATGCCATGCGGACATGTAATGCCACCACATCTAAACTGCACAGCTTGTACAAACAGCCTCGCTCTTGTGCGAAAAGCGGGACTTTTGACACATTCGAACGATCCTTGTGTGTTCTGGCAGAGCTGAGACGCACCACAGGGAGATGGCGTGAGAGAGCACTCATCTACATCCACACAGCCCTGTTTTGGGGACCATTTAAAGCCTGTGCTACAGCAAGAGGAGTTAGCGCCACATTCTTTCACTTCGTAACAGTTGATCCCGTCGCCAACAAATCCATCTTTGCACAAACAGGATAGTGTTGTGGTCGTGCTTGAGGTGTCTCCACTCTCCTCCAGCTTCAGGCAGGTGGCTTCAGCGTGGCAGGCATCACAGCCGGTCACATGCACATCTACGAATAAATCAAAACTGTAAACTCTGGATATACATAACCTACTTTGTGTTTTTAGAGTCACTTATAACATGAAGATTTGTATTGATAAACTTGGTAAAAACTGCAGTCTACATCAGTCAAATAAGAATGCAAAAAAAGAACCATCATCTATTTACAACTGTTTCTAATCTCATAATTATAATCTTATTATAACTTCTCAACTAAAACCAATTATAATTTTTTACATTGGCCCAAGTTATTTCCATAAATCAAATCAAATAAGCCTGCATGGTTTAAATGGTTTGGTATAAGACTAGGATGCAATAGAAATGGTAGAGCCATTATTTTGAGGTCATAAATACTTTCCCTCAAACGTGCTGCATGAAGAGACCAGATATATTATTTTCCGATATTGAAGCTACGATGCTTGTTCTACACATCTTAAAATTTACATCTGGATCCACACAAAATGACTAATAATTGTTTCTTCTTTCCGTTTATCTAAATCGAAATATATACATGATTAAATACAGAGTAGTAACGCCTTAACATGTGTTTCTCCAGCGTGAGACTTTAAAAAAAAGTATTTGAAAATTGATTTGTGTGTTTTTACCTGAAGCACATCCTTTACTAATCTGCAACATTAAAAACAGAAACAAAACTCCAAACTTCCCCATTTCTTCTTTATCCAGGTTTCTGCAAAACAAGAAAACATTAGTTGCACTAAACATGAATCCACAAATATCACAAATGTGGTTATTACTTACACTTCAACTCCTCAACTCTCTGTTCCCTCAGACTGATAGAATGCTGTATTTATAAGGCTGAGCTGTTGTTATCACTGCCCATTGTTGGGAGAACACATAAGCATCATAGGAATGATTCATTTGACGCGACTCAAGTTCATTTTTTACAAGCAAATAAACCAAACAAAAATGAGCACTCTTGATGTTCCGCTGAGAACAAAGTAACGTCAGTCTCCACCTTCTTTTTTCTTTTTTTTTTTAAATAACATGGGAGGTTTATGTCATCGTTACGACTACGCCGTAAAAATTAAGGCATTTGTCTGATTGGCTTTTTTGATCGGGACGCCAAAATAGAATTTTGGGTAAAGTTTAGAAAATTTTGGTAGAACTAATTTTTGACCTTCAATGTTAATTTAAAGGTCACTCTGTAGGGGGCGCTATCGCGCCCATTTAAATTTTGTCATCATAAACTGGTCCAAACTAGAAAGTTGAACAACTGATTCAAATTTGGTCCTAATCGGACTTGTTTTGATCAAATGGGAACAATTTTTAGATCTGCAATATTCCAAAATAAGTTGTCCAACTTTGCGGCTGCGCCGCACACAGACCGTTAAAGGTATCTCAAAAAATTGAATAACTTTAGATGCCCCACTTGTCCAGAGGACGTCCGCCGATTTTGAAGTCGGTGGGCAAAACGCCCTAGGAGGAGTTCGTCAAAGTTTGACGTGAACAAAATGGCTAACACAGTGTGTTTTCATTTTCAAAGGAAGACTGCGGGCATAGGGTAAGTCTGGGGGCGTGGCCACAATGATATTTTTTTTTTGTCCTCACGAGAGGAATGCGTGTCCCGAATTTCGTAGCTTTACGCCAAAGTTGACCTCGGGGCGTCTCCCATAGGCGCAATGTATTTTGACTTTTGTCGGTGGCGCTGTCGCGCCATTTAAAAAAAAAAAAAAAAATGGCCCAGAAAAAACAAAATTTTTCGCCGATTTTGAATTTTGGGTAAAGTTTGGTGAGTTTTTGAGCATGTTCAGGGGGTCAAATTAGAGCTCAAAAAGCAGAAGAACAAGAAAAATTAAAGCCGCAAGCGGCATCCAACGGCCCTCGCGGGCCGCCGGCCTTCCGACTCTGCGCTTTTGACTTGATAAAGATGGCGCCCTTATTGTGTGTTGAATAAAAAAAGAACTTGACAGACGGCGACACATTGGACATGGCCAATCCAGTGCAAATGAACACAAGTGTCAGTCAAATTTGCTGCGCCGCCGCACAGAGACCGTAGCACTTGGAATAAAAATATGGATAACTTTTGATGCCGCGCTTGTGTAGATGATTTTTCCCAAAGTAAAGCTTGATCGAGCTATTGCCCACGGAGGAGTTTGTTAAAGTGTGAAGCGTAAATGTGAACATTTCAAGGATTTGGCGTTTTTCCCATTTGTGACAGTATATTTGCAGCTCCACGGCACAGAGACCGTAGCACTTAAAATCAAAATATGGATAACTTTTGATGCCCCGTTTGTGTAGATGATTTTCCCCAAATATGAGCTTGATCGGGCAATCGGCCTAGGAGGAGTTCGTTAAAGTGTGAAGCGTAAAAATGTGGTGATTTTAGAGATTTCGCTGTTTTCCCATTTCTGACATATATTTGCGGGTCCGCCACACAGAGACCGTAGCACTTAGAATCAAAATATGGGTAAGTTTTGATGCCCCGCTTGTGTAGATGATATTCTCCAAATATGAACTTGATCGGACAATCGCCCTAGGAGGAGTTTGTTAAAGTGTGAAGCGTAAAAATGTGGTGATTTGAGCGATTCTACGATTTTCCCATAAGGATAACATGGGATGTTTCTGTCAACGCTACGGTTACGCCGTACAAAATATGACTTTGGCTCTCATACTTTTATGATCAGGATGGCAAATTAGAATTTTGTTCAAAATATCATGTCATTTGGAAAAACTCTATTGTTTATAGGCCACTCTGAAGGCCAAATAGTCAGAATTCTGGGAAACGTTTGCGGCTCCGTCGCACAAAGACCGTAAAAGCTATCCTTAAAATTTGGATAACTTTAGATACACCACTTGTCTAGAGGACGTACACCGATTTTGAGGTTGGTGGGCAAAACGCACTAGGAGGACTTCGTTAAAGTGTAAAACATAAAAATGTGGTAATTTGAGAGATTTTGTGGTTTTCCCATAGGGATAACATGGGAGGTTTCTGTCATCGCTACGACTACGGCGTAAAAATTTAGGCATTTTTGTGATTGGCTTTTGTGATCGGGACGGCAAAATAGAATTTTGGGTAAAGTTTAGACAATTTTGGTAAAACTAATTTTTGACCTTCAATGTTAATTTAAAGGTCACTCTGTAGGGGGCACTATCACTGCCATTTCAATTTTGTCAGCCTAAACTGGTCCAAACTAGAAAGTTTAACAAATGATTCAAATTTGGTCCTAATCGGACTGGTTTTGATCAAATGGGAGCAATTTTTAGACCTGCAATATTCCAAAATAAGTTGTCCAACTTTGCGGCTGCGCCGCACACAGACCGTAAAAGGTATCTCAAAGAATTGAATAACTTTAGATGCCCCACTTGTCCAGAGGACGTACGCCGATTTTGAAGTCGGTGGGCAAAACGCCCTAGGAGGAGTTCGTCAAAGTTTGACGTGAACAAAATGGCTAACACAGCGTGTTTTCATTTTCAAAGGAAGATGGTGGCCATAGGGTAAGTCTGGGGGCGTGGCCACAATGATATTTTTTTTTTGTCCTCACAAGAGGAATGCGTGTCCCGAATTTCGTAGCTCTACGACAAAGTTGACCTCGGGGCGTCTTCCATAGGCGCAATGTATTTTGACTTTTGTCGGTGGCGCTGTCGCGCCATTTTTTAACGCAAAAAAAAATTGCCCAGAAAAAACAAAATTTTTCGCCGATTCTGAATTTTGGGCAAAGTTTGGTGAGTTTTTGAGCATGTTCAGGGGGTCAAATTAGAGATCAAAGCGCTGAAGAAGAACAAGAAAAATTAAAGCCGCAAGCGGCATCCAACGGCCCTCGGGGCCGCCGGCCTTCCGACTCTGCGCTTTCGACTTGATAAAGATGGCGCCCTTATTGTGTGTTGAATTAAAAAAGAACTTGACAGACGGCGACACATTGGACATGGCCAATCCAGTGGAAATGAACACAAATGTCGGTCAAATGTGCGGGTCCGCCGCACAGAGACCGTGACACTTGGAATAAAAATATGGATAAGTTTTGATGCCCCGCTTGTGTAGATGATTTTCCCCAAATATGAGTTTGATCGGACAATCGCCCTAGGAGGAGTTCGTTAAAGTGTGAAGCGTAAAAATGTGGTGATTTGAGCGATTCTACGATTTTCTCATAAGGATAACATGGGATGTTTCTGTCATCGCTACGGTTACGCCGTACAAAATATGACTTTGGCTCTCATACTTGTATGATCAGGATGGCAAATTAGAATTTTGTTCAAAATATCATGTCATTTGGAAAAACTCTATTGTTTATAGGCTACTCTGAAGGCCAAATAGTCAGAATTCTGGGAAACGTTTGCGGCTCCGTCGCACAGAGACCGTAAAAGTTATCCTTAAAATTTGGATAACTTTAGATGCCCCACTTGTCTAGAGGACGTACACCGATTTTGAGGTTGGTGGGCAAAACGCACTAGGAGGAGTTCGTTAAAGTGTGAAACATAAAAATGTGGTAATTTGAGAGATTTTGTGGTTTTCCCATAGGGATAACATGGGATGTTTCTGTCATCGCTACGACTACGCCGTAAAAATTAAGGCATTTGTCTGATTGGCTTTTGTGATCGGGACGGCAAAATAGAATTTTGGGTAAAGTTTAGACAATTTTGGTAAAACTAATTTTAGACCTTCAATGTTAATTTAAAGGTCACTCTGTAGGGGGCGCTATCGCGGCCATTTCAATTTTGTCAGCCTAAACTGGTCCAAACTAGAAAGTTTAACAACTGATTCAAATTTGGTCCTAATCGGACTTGTTTTGATCAAATGGGAGCAATTTTTAGATCTGCAATATTCCAAAATAAGTTGTCCAACTTTGCGGCTGCGCCTCACACAGACCGTAAAAGGTATCTCAAAAAATTGGATAACTTTAGATGTCCCACTTGTCCAGAGGACGTCCGCCGATTTTGAAGTCGGTGGGCAAAACGCCCTAGGAGGAGTTCGTCAAAGTTTGACGTGAACAAAATGGCTAACACAGCGTGTTTTCATTTTCAAAGGAAGATGGCGGCCATAGGGTAAATCTGGGGGCGTGGCCACAATAATATTTTTTTTTTGTCCTCACGAGAGGAATGTGTGTTCCGAATTTCGTAGCTCTACGACAAAGTTGACCTCGGGGCGTCTCCCATAGGCGCAATGTATTTTGACTTTTGTCGGTGGCGCTGTCGCGCCATTTTTTAACGGAAAAAAAATGGCCCAGAAAAAACTAAATTTTTCGCCGATTCTGAATTTTGGGCAAAGTTTGGTGAGTTTTTGAGCATGTTCAGGGGGTCAAATTAGAGTTCAAAGCGATGAAGAACAAGAAAAATTAAAGCCGCAAGCGGCATCCAACGGCCCTCGCGGGCCGCCGGCCTTCCGACTCTGCGCTTTTGACTTGATAAAGATGGCGCCCTTATTGTGTGTTGAATAAAAAAAGAACTTGACAGACGGCGACACATTGGACATGGCCAATCCAGTGCAAATGAACACAAGTGTCAGTCAAATTTGCTGCGCCGCCGCACAGAGACCGTAGCACTTGGAATAAAAATATGGATAACTTTTGATGCCCCGCTTGTGTAGATGATATTCTCCAAATATGAACTTGATCGGACAATCGCCCTAGGAGGAGTTCGTTAAAGTGTGAAGCGTAAAAATGTGGTGATTTGAGCGATTCTACGATTTTCCCATAAGGATAACATGGGATGTTTCTGTCAACGCTACGGTTACGCCGTACAAAATATGACTTTGGCTCTCATACTTTTATGATCAGGATGGCAAATTAGAATTTTGTTCAAAATATCATGTCATTTGGAAAAACTCTATTGTTTATAGGCCACTCTGAAGGCCAAATAGTCAGAATTCTGGGAAACGTTTGCGGCTCCGTCGCACAAAGACCGTAAAAGCTATCCTTAAAATTTGGATAACTTTAGATACACCACTTGTCTAGAGGACGTACACCGATTTTGAGGTTGGTGGGCAAAACGCACTAGGAGGACTTCGTTAAAGTGTAAAACATAAAAATGTGGTAATTTGAGAGATTTTGTGGTTTTCCCATAGGGATAACATGGGAGGTTTCTGTCATCGCTACGACTACGGCGTAAAAATTTAGGCATTTTTGTGATTGGCTTTTGTGATCGGGACGGCAAAATAGAATTTTGGGTAAAGTTTAGACAATTTTGGTAAAACTAATTTTTGACCTTCAATGTTAATTTAAAGGTCACTCTGTAGGGGGCACTATCACTGCCATTTCAATTTTGTCAGCCTAAACTGGTCCAAACTAGAAAGTTTAACAAATGATTCAAATTTGGTCCTAATCGGACTGGTTTTGATCAAATGGGAGCAATTTTTAGACCTGCAATATTCCAAAATAAGTTGTCCAACTTTGCGGCTGCGCCGCACACAGACCGTAAAAGGTATCTCAAAGAATTGAATAACTTTAGATGCCCCACTTGTCCAGAGGACGTACGCCGATTTTGAAGTCGGTGGGCAAAACGCCCTAGGAGGAGTTCGTCAAAGTTTGACGTGAACAAAATGGCTAACACAGCGTGTTTTCATTTTCAAAGGAAGATGGTGGCCATAGGGTAAGTCTGGGGGCGTGGCCACAATGATATTTTTTTTTTGTCCTCACAAGAGGAATGCGTGTCCCGAATTTCGTAGCTCTACGACAAAGTTGACCTCGGGGCGTCTTCCATAGGCGCAATGTATTTTGACTTTTGTCGGTGGCGCTGTCGCGCCATTTTTTAACGCAAAAAAAAATTGCCCAGAAAAAACAAAATTTTTCGCCGATTCTGAATTTTGGGCAAAGTTTGGTGAGTTTTTGAGCATGTTCAGGGGGTCAAATTAGAGATCAAAGCGCTGAAGAAGAACAAGAAAAATTAAAGCCGCAAGCGGCATCCAACGGCCCTCGGGGCCGCCGGCCTTCCGACTCTGCGCTTTCGACTTGATAAAGATGGCGCCCTTATTGTGTGTTGAATTAAAAAAGAACTTGACAGACGGCGACACATTGGACATGGCCAATCCAGTGGAAATGAACACAAATGTCGGTCAAATGTGCGGGTCCGCCGCACAGAGACCGTGACACTTGGAATAAAAATATGGATAAGTTTTGATGCCCCGCTTGTGTAGATGATTTTCCCCAAATATGAGTTTGATCGGACAATCGCCCTAGGAGGAGTTCGTTAAAGTGTGAAGCGTAAAAATGTGGTGATTTGAGCGATTCTACGATTTTCTCATAAGGATAACATGGGATGTTTCTGTCATCGCTACGGTTACGCCGTACAAAATATGACTTTGGCTCTCATACTTGTATGATCAGGATGGCAAATTAGAATTTTGTGCAAAATATCATGTCATTTGGAAAAACTCTATTGTTTATAGGCTACTCTGAAGGCCAAATAGTCAGAATTCTGGGAAACGTTTGCGGCTCCGTCGCACAGAGACCGTAAAAGTTATCCTTAAAATTTGGATAACTTTAGATGCCCCACTTGTCTAGAGGACGTACACCGATTTTGAGGTTGGTGGGCAAAACGCACTAGGAGGAGTTCGTTAAAGTGTGAAACATAAAAATGTGGTAATTTGAGAGATTTTGTGGTTTTCCCATAGGGATAACATGGGATGTTTCTGTCATCGCTACGACTACGCCGTAAAAATTAAGGCATTTGTCTGATTGGCTTTTGTGATCGGGACGGCAAAATAGAATTTTGGGTAAAGTTTAGACAATTTTGGTAAAACTAATTTTAGACCTTCAATGTTAATTTAAAGGTCACTCTGTAGGGGGCGCTATCGCGGCCATTTCAATTTTGTCAGCCTAAACTGGTCCAAACTAGAAAGTTTAACAACTGATTCAAATTTGGTCCTAATCGGACTTGTTTTGATCAAATGGGAGCAATTTTTAGATCTGCAATATTCCAAAATAAGTTGTCCAACTTTGCGGCTGCGCCTCACACAGACCGTAAAAGGTATCTCAAAAAATTGGATAACTTTAGATGTCCCACTTGTCCAGAGGACGTCCGCCGATTTTGAAGTCGGTGGGCAAAACGCCCTAGGAGGAGTTCGTCAAAGTTTGACGTGAACAAAATGGCTAACACAGCGTGTTTTCATTTTCAAAGGAAGATGGCGGCCATAGGGTAAATCTGGGGGCGTGGCCACAATAATATTTTTTTTTTGTCCTCACGAGAGGAATGTGTGTTCCGAATTTCGTAGCTCTACGACAAAGTTGACCTCGGGGCGTCTCCCATAGGCGCAATGTATTTTGACTTTTGTCGGTGGCGCTGTCGCGCCATTTTTTAACGGAAAAAAAATGGCCCAGAAAAAACTAAATTTTTCGCCGATTCTGAATTTTGGGCAAAGTTTGGTGAGTTTTTGAGCATGTTCAGGGGGTCAAATTAGAGTTCAAAGCGATGAAGAACAAGAAAAATTAAAGCCGCAAGCGGCATCCAACGGCCCTCGCGGGCCGCCGGCCTTCCGACTCTGCGCTTTTGACTTGATAAAGATGGCGCCCTTATTGTGTGTTGAATAAAAAAAGAACTTGACAGACGGCGACACATTGGACATGGCCAATCCAGTGCAAATGAACACAAGTGTCAGTCAAATTTGCTGCGCCGCCGCACAGAGACCGTAGCACTTGGAATAAAAATATGGATAACTTTTGATGCCCCGCTTGTGTAGATGATATTCTCCAAATATGAACTTGATCGGACAATCGCCCTAGGAGGAGTTCGTTAAAGTGTGAAGCGTAAAAATGTGGTGATTTGAGCGATTCTACGATTTTCCCATAAGGATAACATGGGATGTTTCTGTCATCGCTACGGTTACGCCATACAAAATATGACTTTGGCTCTCATACTTTATGATCAGGATGGCAAATTAGAATTTTGTTCAAAATATCATGTCATTTTGAAAAACTCTATTGTTTATAGGCCACTCTGAAGGCCAAATAGTCAGAATTCTGGGAAACGTTTGCGGCTCCGTCGCACAGAGACCGTAAAAGCTATCCTTAAAATTTGGATAACTTTAGATGCCCCACTTGTCTAGAGGACGTACACCGATTTTGAGGTTGGTGGGCAAAACGCACTAGGAGGAATTCGTTAAAGTGTGAAACAGAAAAATGTGGATATTCGAGAGATTTAGCGGTTTTCCCATAGGGATAACATGGGAGGTTTATGTCATCGTTACGACTACGCCGTAAAAATTAAGGCATTTGTCTGATTGGCTTTTTTGATCGGGACGCCAAAATAGAATTTTGGGTAAAGTTTAGAAAATTTTGGTAGAACTAATTTTTGACCTTCAATGTTAATTTAAAGGTCACTCTGTAGGGGGCGCTATCGCGCCCATTTAAATTTTGTCATCATAAACTGGTCCAAACTAGAAAGTTGAACAACTGATTCAAATTTGGTCCTAATCGGACTTGTTTTGATCAAATGGGAACAATTTTTAGATCTGCAATATTCCAAAATAAGTTGTCCAACTTTGCGGCTGCGCCGCACACAGACCGTAAAAGGTATCTCAAAAAATTGAATAACTTTAGATGCCCCACTTGTCCAGAGGACGTCCGCCGATTTTGAAGTCGGTGGGCAAAACGCCCTAGGAGGAGTTCGTCAAAGTTTGACGTGAACAAAATGGCTAACACAGTGTGTTTTCATTTTCAAAGGAAGACTGCGGGCATAGGGTAAGTCTGGGGGCGTGGCCACAATGATATTTTTTTTTTGTCCTCACGAGAGGAATGCGTGTCCCGAATTTCGTAGCTTTACGCCAAAGTTGACCTCGGGGCGTCTCCCATAGGCGCAATGTATTTTGACTTTTGTCGGTGGCGCTGTCGCGCCATTTTTTAACAAAAAAAAAAATGGCCCAGAAAAAACTAAATTTTTCGCCGATTTTGAATTTTGGGTAAAGTTTGGTGAGTTTTTGAGCATGTTCAGGGGGTCAAATTAGAGCTCAAAAAGCAGAAGAACAAGAAAAATAATAAAAATAATAATATTTTTAGCAAAAACAATATAGCCGTTTCCACTATAACAACAAATTATACATCGTTTGAAAGCTCTAAGCCTTCCCGATGCCGTCATGGGGTGGAATCATCATTACGAGCGCTTACGCGCTCGTCACTCCCTATTCTGTCGGGATGCCCCGCCCACTCCCCATAGACTTCCATTGATTTGAGCAGATACAAGCATGGCCCATGCCTGCGGCATGGACTCTCGCGTACGGGACGATGCCAGGAGGGTTTTTGGAGGAATGTAGCGCTTCGCGCTGCTGTTGTCAACAATTAGTGAATGGGCTACGCCCATTCACTAATTGTTGACTAATTGTTGACTATTTCTGTCATAGCAGGAGTAAGTATGCATGATCCATGCCTTCGGCATGGGCTAGTTCACTGTACTTGCCAGGGGCGACGGGGTACCAAACATGCGGGCTGCGCCCGCATGTTTGGTCAGACAGTTGCAACGCTGCCTTCGGCAGCGTTGCGGGAGCAATAGGCCCTCCGCCCTGCTGGGGCTCGGGCCTAATTAAAGCCGCAAGCGGCATCCAACGGCCCTCGCGGGCCGCCGGCCTTCCGACTCTGCGCTTTCGACTTGATAAAGATGGCGCCCTTATTGTGTTGAATTAAAAAAGAACTTGACAGACGGCGACACATTGGACATGGCCAATCCAGTGCAAATGAACACAAATGTCGGTCAAATGTGCGGGTCCGCCGCACAGAGACCGTGACACTTGGAATAAAAATATGGATAACTTTTGATGCCCCGCTTGTGTAGATGATTTTCCCCAAATATGAGCTTGATCAAGCTATTGCCCTTAGAGGAGTTTGTTAAAGTGTGAAGCGTAAATGTGAACATTTCAGAGATTTCGCTGTTTTCCCATTTCTGATATATATTTGCGGGTCCGCCACACAGAGACCGTAGCACTTAGAATCAAAATATAGATAAGTTTTGATGCCCCACTTGTGTAGATGATATTTTCCAAATATGAACTTGATCGGACAATCGCCCTAGGAGGAGTTTGTTAAAGTGTGAAGCGTAAAAATGTGGTGATTTGAGCGATTCTACGATTTTCCCATAAGGATAACATGGGATGTTTCTGTCATCGCTACGGTTACGCCGTACAAAATATGACTTTGGCTCTCATACTTTATGATCAGGATGGCAAATTAGAATTTTGTGCAAAATATAATGTCATTTGGAAAAACTCTACTGTTTATAGGCCACTCTGAAGGCCAAATAGTCAGAATTCTGGGAAACGTTTGCGGCTCCGTCGCACAGAGACCGTAAAAGCTATCCTTAAAATTTGCATAACTTTAGATGCCCCACTTGTCTAGAGGACGTACACCGATTTTGAGGTCGGTGGGAAAAACGCACTAGGAGGAATTCGTTAAAGTGTGAAACAGAAAAATGTGGATATTCGAGAGATTTAGCGGTTTTCCCATAGGGATAACATGGGAGGTTTATGTCATCGTTACGACTACGCCGTAAAAATTAAGGCATTTGTCTGATTGGCTTTTTTGATCGGGACGCCAAAATAGAATTTTGGGTAAAGTTTAGAAAATTTTGGTAGAACTAATTTTTGACCTTCAATGTTAATTTAAAGGTCACTCTGTAGGGGGCGCTATCGCGCCCATTTAAATTTTGTCATCATAAACTGGTCCAAACTAGAAAGTTGAACAACTGATTCAAATTTGGTCCTAATCGGACTTGTTTTGATCAAATGGGAACAATTTTTAGATCTGCAATATTCCAAAATAAGTTGTCCAACTTTGCGGCTGCGCCGCACACAGACCGTTAAAGGTATCTCAAAAAATTGAATAACTTTAGATGCCCCACTTGTCCAGAGGACGTCCGCCGATTTTGAAGTCGGTGGGCAAAACGCCCTAGGAGGAGTTCGTCAAAGTTTGACGTGAACAAAATGGCTAACACAGTGTGTTTTCATTTTCAAAGGAAGACTGCGGGCATAGGGTAAGTCTGGGGGCGTGGCCACAATGATATTTTTTTTTTGTCCTCACGAGAGGAATGCGTGTCCCGAATTTCGTAGCTTTACGCCAAAGTTGACCTCGGGGCGTCTCCCATAGGCGCAATGTATTTTGACTTTTGTCGGTGGCGCTGTCGCGCCATTTTTTAACCCAAAAAAAAAT
Organism: Eucyclogobius newberryi; assembly: GCF_026437365.1. Lineage (NCBI taxonomy): Eukaryota > Metazoa > Chordata > Actinopteri > Gobiiformes > Gobiidae > Eucyclogobius > Eucyclogobius newberryi. Next base: position 24,847,435 of record NW_027315768.1, read on the forward strand.
GGCCCAGAAAAAACAAAAATTTTCGCCGATTTTGAATTTTGGGTAAAGTTTGGTGAGTTTTTGAGCATGTTCAGGGGGTCAAATTAGAGCTCAAAAAGCAGAAGAACAAGAAAAATAATAAAAAATATAGCCGCAAGCGGCAATGATCGGCCCTCGCCACGCCGCCGCCGCCACGCCGCAAGAGGAGGGGGCGCTAACGCGCCCCAATTGTCCTTTTATTACGCCTACTGCTGAATCTGTGACGCTGTCACATCTTCTCCCCTTTGTTTTACCATCAAAAAGCAATTTTTTGACTCTTTGAATGAAAATGTGGATAACTTTTGATGGTCCACCCATGATGATGAGTCTCACCAAATTTCAGGTTAATAGGGCTGACGCCCTGGGAGGAGTTTGTGAAAGTCTAAAGTGTAAACATGTTCTGGCGATTTCCCCATTGGAATAACATGAAAGGTTTCGGTCATCGTTACGGCAACGCCATAACAATTATGACATGGGTCTCATTGACTTTTTTGATGGGGATGCTAAAATTGAGTTGTGTGTCAAATTTCATATAATTTCGCAAAACTAAACATTTAACCTCCATATAAAATCTGTAGGGGGCGCTGTGGCGCCAAATGAATTTATTTCACTTCAAGTAGGTTTAGGGCAAAGAGTTTAACAACTGATTCTAATTTGACGCAATTCGGACTTTATCTGCGCAAACGGCAGAAATTTTAAATATGGGAGATTTCTGAAATTCTAGCTACAGTTTGCGGCTTCGCCGCACAGAGACCGTGAGAGGTATCAATGTAATTTGGATAACTTTTGATGTCCCACTCCTCAGTAGCATTTTCACCAAATTTCAGCTTTTTAGGGCCAACGCCCTGGGAGGAGTTTGTAAAAGTACGACGTTTGGAAAAACTCCGAAGTCATGTTTAGCCATTTTTGAAGCAATATGGCCGACATTTGGTTGGGCGGACGGCGTTGCCGTAATAATATTTTTTACTTCTCTTGTCACCATCTACCTCTGCGCCAAATTTCATGATTCTACGATCAGATTTTTTTTGGGTCATTTCCCATCTCTCAATGCATTTTTGGTACATTTGGGGGCGCTGACGCAGCAATTTTTTTTATTTTAGAAAAGGGAAATAGCCAGAATGTAGAGAGGCACGATTTTTAGAGGTGTGAACAATTCTGTGACTTTTCGTCAATGTTCACTGGGTGAAAAATAGGGGGGTTGGTCCCGAGAAGAAGAAAGAATAATATTCCGATGCGAAAACAATGTTTCCCATTTTTCAAATATCATAAACTATACATTTTCGGAACGCGCTCGCGCTTTCCTACCTCATGGTGTGGGTCCCTGGTCACTGACGGGTACTTTCGTTAATTTTGAGTGGGCTCCGCCCACTTTGTGTTTTTGGCCCTCTATACAGTAATAATGTTCAATTTTTGCATTACATGCTTATATGCACGGAACATGCAAGAGATGGGGAACGTATTCGTGAGCTACTTAGCGCAAATGAGTGCTTTATATGGGGATGACGACCGCTTCGCGGTCGTCATCTCAATGTAAAGTGCTCGTTTAGTGCGCACTTTTGCACGAGCTTCGCCCGTTTACAACGGTAATGTTCCATTTTCCTACTACTAATTAGTATGCACGGGGCGTGCATGAGTGAAGGAGTGCGTTAGTGAGTGTTTGGAAGAGGGCGAGCGCTTCGCGCTCGATTTCGTGCGCACTACGTGCACACTTACGAGATTAATAGGCCTCTCGCCAGCTTGTGGCGCTCGGGCCTAATAATAATATTTTTAGCAAAAACAATATAGCCGTTTCCACTATAACAACAAATTATACATCGTTTGAAAGCTCTAAGCCTTCCCGATGCCGTCATGGGGTGGAATCATCATTACGAGCGCTTACGCGCTCGTCACTCCCTATTCTGTCGGGATGCCCCGCCCACTCCCCATAGACTTCCATTGATTTGAGCAGATACAAGCATGGCCCATGCCTGCGGCATGGACTCTCGCGTACGGGACGATGCCAGGAGGGTTTTTGGAGGAATGTAGCGCTTCGCGCTGCTGTTGTCAACAATTAGTGAATGGGCTACGCCCATTCACTAATTGTTGACTATTTCTGTCATAGCAGGAGTAAGTATGCATGATCCATGCCTTCGGCATGGGCTAGTTCACTGTACTTGCCAGGGGCGACGGGGTACCAAACATGCGGGCTGCGCCCGCATGTTTGGTCAGACAGTTGCAACGCTGCCTTCGGCAGCGTTGCGGGAGCAATAGGCCCTCCGCCCTGCTGGGGCTCGGGCCTAATAATAATAATATTTTTAGCAAAAACAATATAGCCGTTTCCACTATAACAACAAATTATACATCGTTTGAAAGCTCTAAGCCTTCCCGATGCCGCCATGGGGTGGAATCATCATTACGAGCGCTTACGCGCTCGTCACTCCCTATTCCGTCGGGATGCCCCGCCCACTCCCCATAGACTTCCATTGATTTGAGTCATAGCAGGAGTAAGTATGCATGATCCATGCCTTCGGCATGGGCTAGTTCACTGTACTTGCCAGGGGCGACGGGGTACCAAACATGCGGGCTGCGCCCGCATGTTTGGTCAGACAGTTGCAACGCTGCCTTCGGCAGCGTTGCAAAGTCTATAAAATAAAATCAAACAAGGCATGCACACATTAAGAGAGACTGACTTTCTACTCACTACTCATTTTCTCTCTGTGTCATATTTTGTTGTTTTGATTTTGTATTGGTTATATAATTACATCAAAACAATGAAATTTGTATTTACAATATAAATGACAAAGAGAGTCAGTTTGGGTTTAAAATAAAAATAATCACACAAATTTAAGCTTTAAGGAGATTACATCACATTGGACTGATCCAAAGAATGTTTTTGGGACAATTTAAAATGGCTTAAAACTGGATCCAAAACTAATATTTGTTGATGTAATTATACATAGAATTCTAGATTCATATTGATGGTGTTAAAATTGAGTTGGTGTCTGATAAAACAAAAAACAATTTTCTTAACTGGATTGAGCAAAGTGTCATTTCTGAACTGTTCCACTGTTGTGACGCTTCGCTTCAATCAGCTGGAAATATTCGACTCAACGTTTCGCTTTTTCGCTTTTCCCAATTTTTTTCAGCAAGCGTCATTCTCCACATCAATCTGGTGTGAGCAAGGTTAAAGGCATAGCACTTGTTACCCAGAATGCTGTGTTCTGACCCAAGATAAACTGATTGGGTGAGAAGAAAAACCTATGACACCATTAGATCCAAAGCCCAGGATCCTCTGTGTCTGTGACCGTGTATTGGATACATTTGTAACCTGTGGTTGATGGTTCAAGTCCCGACTATGGCCCTTTCAAAGAGTAGCGTTGTCCAGTCACTCCATTGCACTACTTTAGTTTTTGATGGTGTTAACCAGACCTGAGGACGCACGTATATATAATCCTGTTATGCAGCTGAAATAGTGATTGACTCTGCACAGTTAATCATTGAACTATTTGATTTGTAAATAATTAAACTCAGAGCACTTCTCCCCCAATGTTTCCACACAATATTATACTAGTGTTTGCATTGCAAGTCATCACTTTCTACATTTTGGATTATAATATGTCTCTAAAATGGTCCAAACCAAAAGAAACAAGAGAATACAGTGAAAAAGGTTGCCTCAAGCAGACATTGTTGAGAGACAGTGCATTGTATTGTTTGAATATAACCCTATAGTTTTCTCTAAATATTTCATAGTCTCCAGTCTGTGCCGCAGTACAATACCAGCCCTGAGTCAAAACATGGAGTTAACTTCTACTTAAATCCTGTCCAATCACATCTGAGGTACAGCTTCATCTTCTTCCAGTCATGTTTTATTAATCCATGCCTCCCTAAGCTAGGCCACGCACACAGAGCACACTGCACCCACTGCACCCACTTGTCCTTTGTATGGATAGTATTACCTTTTGTGCTCTCGCTTACTCAGGTCAAACACGAAAAGTCCTCCAGTTTGGGGAAAGTAGAGCTGGAACATTTGAAGCACTTATCAATCAAGTTACTGCGTTCTTGAAGTTTTGTACAGCAGACCATTAACCCACCTAGACTTAAGTTTACAGTGTTTACCAAAGTTTCACAAGTGGGATGTGGATTTATTCTTGTGTGTGTTTATTACATTGTATTATTCAAGCCTTTGTGGAGGCAGTGGAGAGCATTGAAGGCCAGTGGTGCTTAAAAGGTCTGGATCTGCCAATGGTGACGGGATTGTTTGGGCGAGTGGTGTCTTTGTCTTGCTGAAGGTGTTCCAGCCTGGGCCATAACCACCCAACGAGCTACAGCAAGACTCCAACTCCTCAAAACTACCAGAGGCCGAAGCACTGGAACAGAGCACTGCCAGGCTCTCAACCACTGGCCCCACAGCAGACACAACCAGGTCCCACCGTCCCGCAAGATGGAAATAAAGCAAGAGAACACATCATTTTAATATATCTATGGGAATGTAAACTATGTTTTAGGGACTGGCGCCATCTGCTGAAACTTACCCACATGTCCATATTGCAATTTAAGCCATGGACAGGTGTTGATTGTTTGCCGAGCTGCAAAAGGCTCTGTTGTGTTTATGCCAGACCCTTGAACAAGTTGGAACAAATGCAGACCTGTGATATATATATATAGATTTTGTATATATTTAATTATTATTTTATTGCTTGTAACCTTTGTCAAGATCTGGAATAGTATTTTTAATTTAAGGTTATTGGCATACTTATATATATGCCACTGTTTTATTATAATATATTTTCTAAGCCAGAATTATTAGGGGATAAGAAACAATGCATTATTTTCTTTACTTGTTCAAGCACTATATTGCTTTTTATTTTCAAGGAAATTAACCATGTCTTGTATATCTAATAGTATAATAATATGCAAATTGAATATACATAATCACCCAGTTCTGTAGCCAAGTCAGTTTCAGTTTGTCTTTTTTCCTTTCTGATTATCTTTTCTAATCTTATTTTTTATGAAATTCAAAATAAAACTAACAAGACTAAGACAAAGACAAAATCGAAAAAATAGTCCAAGTAAAGTCAGTCTGGCAAATGTCCCCAAATGTACATGTCCATAAATTTGTCCATTTGTTCCATTTTATAAATGCCCAATGTTATTTCAGTCCAGTCCCAATCTGGAATTTCCCCACTGTGTGAACAAATAAAGTCTTATCTTATCTTACCTTTTTGCTGCTGCCAAAAGTACACAGGTCCACAGGTATTCATCTATCGTTTTCATTGTTGGAGATTTTACAGCCGAGATACGCAGTCTTAAAGTCAAATGGAACGTGGATATTGACGACTAGTCCAGTATTTCTAATTAAGTCCTAAAACACACGAGGGGGATGAATAGCCACACTTTATCCAGCAACACTTTCCTCCGAGAATAATGTGCACTTTGACAAGGTGTTATAAAATACCATGAAATTCCTTCCAAACATTTTGTTCTTCTCCATTGAAACCTATGTTCCCATTCTTCATCAGTTATAATGCAATTCACTTTTCCCCCATTCATGTTTGATATATATAGTGGAGTCACTGTTAAGATCAGTAAGACAGTTCTATTGTTCTGAGATGATTCCACTGAGTTTTACTATGAATCAGAGAGAGAACCTTTCTGTAATAACTGCTTATTTGCTGTTTCAGTTTTTCACAGCAAATTTAGCATTATGATGTATGGCATTGTCTTATAATCAAACACAGCGGCTCATCTTTGCCCTTACACCCGCCGTTTCTCCTTTGTAACCGTCACTGAGCAGCTCTTGGTCTAGACTTTAGACCACACAAGGCGACAATGCCCCAGTCCCCAGAGCGCTGCCATCTGTGACCGTTGCATACGCTCGCTCCCTAACACGAGGAAATGAAGAAAAGTGCTGCATGTGGCATACATTTGAAGACACTGGCAGAGATATATGACCAGCCAGAGTGCGCCGGCACCTAAACGAGCAGCATTTTAATTAAACGTCTAATGATATGCTTTTAAACAAGGAGCTACTTATCATCAGACATAATCACTTGGCAGTAGTTAACGCTGGCAGAATTGCGACCATCTGCTCTCCAAAGAACACATTGTTGTCATTCTTTATGGAGCACAGTTCATGTACAGTATGTAGACGAGGAGATCTCATTATAGGGCGCTCTCTAGTTACACATTGTGGTGTAAGTGTACACATGTGTGCACAGGAATGTGTCGTGTCTTCATAAAATACCATGCGTTTAGGTCAGTCGGGCAATATTAAATGATTGTATATGGAAAGATATTTTCTGTGTATTCAAATTTTGTTTGGGGTATTCTTTGTGCTGGACCAAAATTGGATAACTAAATAAGGTTTCAGGAGCAAAAGCATCTGGTGCAAACCCAAATGCACAACCCTCCTAATTGAATAGATTATTGTGTCTTTATTATAATTAGAGCAAATTGAATGAGTTTGAATATTAACTTGTGTACCATTAGCAGGATGGATCTAATGAATATATAAATAATGCATATACATACATATAATACATATTGGTATTTATTTTTTTTATTATTTTTTATTAAGAATAATAAAATCTGAAAACAGACAGTAATGACTCTTTTACAACAGCTAATTGTCTGCCTTTCACATACCTTATAATCAGTAACAGAAGAAAGTGACCGAACAAGGAACAAGGAAAGGGAAAACTTCAGATATAAAGTTGCTGCGCAGTGATAAACTTGTTTATCAAAAGGACCAAAGTCTGAGCACTAATTAGCAGCTGATAAATACCTTGAAACTACATGTGATACATTATCATAAAACAGCTAATTCCATTTCAACAGTTCTAGTTGTAGAGATGACGCGATCATCAAAGGGTAATCAAAATATGGACAAAAACAAAACAAAAAAACCCTGTAAAAATACAATTTGGTAAGGTTTTCCCATCAAATTAGAACAAGAACAATTTATTTTTGGTCAAGACTCCTTGAACTTAAGGCATGCACCAATGAGAAACGTGTACTCCGCTTTTGATCCATCCCTCAATGAGTGGCTTTGTTTTTTTCTTACAACACACAGATCATGCAGCTGTTCCCTTACCACAAACTAATCTGATCTGATTGTGTATTTACTTATTTACTGAAGTTTACCTCACCCATGTCCAATACTTACATTCATTTGTCCTATTATACGTCCGTCTGGCAGCTGTTAAGACCCCCGTGATTATTTACCACTGTTTTCCGCTTCAAATGAGAGCCACTTGTGATCCATGACAAACGCTACACAAGCCTCGCTCTTCGCGCCTGGCTCTTTACCAAGCGCGTCCCGGCAGCCAATCGCCTCCGCGTGACCCGCTGAACTGCGGCAGATACGGATCGGGGCTGGGGAGCACATGTGAAAATGGTGGCAGTTGAGTTCAGATGGATTGTGCCCCGGAGAGCAGCGGGAGGAGGAAGTGTAGTTTGTCTATCTGATGAAAAGATCAGAGGAGACGGGTAATTGAGTTATCACATCTGGAGTGATTAGACGGGACGTGGTTTAGGATAGAGATCTATGGCCTTCAAAGGCAGTATAGTTAAGTGAGTAATGTCTACTTCTTTTAGTCATTTTTCATCATCCTTATTAACAGGGTTTCCAATAACAGCCGATCTGTGAAAATACGGGAAAAAGGCTATTTAACTTCAATCAAATGAGTCAAATCTAGGTAATAGGCAGAAGGTTAAATAGGTGTTTTTCACAGCGATGAAAACACATCGCCACATAGAATATTATTGTAGTCTTTTTTGAACGTGTATTTGATTAGCATTGGTTTAATCTTTTGACAGTTTTCAGAGCGAATCAACGCTTTGTCACAATCACTATCTGTAAAATGTTTTGAAAAATAGTATGATGACTACACCTTTATTAGCCTTAATACTAGACTTTGGACCACACGAGGCGACAATGTTTTGTTACGTCATAAGGATCGGGACACGCACTGGAATCGCTTTAAATTAACTTGTTTTGACTTTATTCGGCTGGATTGAGTGTTTTCGTCGTGTCGTTGCGATGTGTTTTGGCTCTGAGTCCCCCGGCTCCGGCCCCGCCCCCCGGCTCCGGCCCCGCCCCCCGGCTCCGGCCCCGCCCCCCGGCTCCGGCCCCGCCCCCCGGCTCCGGCTCCGGCCCCGCCCCCCGGCGCGTTTCCACAAAGGAGGAACTCATGAAACTGCGGAGAACAGTCGTCTTACCCGGAGATCGTCACGTTATCCCGTCGCAATACTGACCTAACCTAATACTGATGTGCAATTCTGTCATATGTGCAATTACTGTGAAATTCATGTGCAATCTATGTGCTGTCGTGACACATATTCATGTGCAATTACTGTCGTGATCACATGCAATGGTATTTATTTATTTATTTGTCTATGGGAGTTTTTATTTATTTATAGGAGATCTTCTACTGAAAGTGTTTTTCAGACTTCCTATAAGTGATCTGTTCTTCTGTATCTACCTCTGTATCTACCTGCGTTGCACCAATGACATTTCCCCATGTGGGACAATAAAGGAATATCTTAATAAACCATGAACTAAGACTTAATAGACAATGAACAAATAGTCTATTGAGAATGATTCAGATTAGTTTGATTGATTTGATTGATTAGTAACTTCTTAATTAAGGGGTTAGGAGTTAGGGTTTGTTCATGCTTCATTAAGGCTATTAAAAGTGTAGTTATTACACCACTTTGGTCTGATACAAACACATATTTCTGCATTCTGTCCAAAAAACTTAAATTCAAACAGAAAGTTCAATCCCACTGGCAGAGATGAATGTAAATAATGGTTAATCCTCACAATATTAAGACTCATTCACACACAATTCTCACCCCACTGTGCACAGACACTGGGAGCAAGGCAAGTGTCTTGCCCATTGACACAACGACAGTAATTACTTGTGGAAGTTGTTCTAAATCAGTGCAGTCATGCCCAGATGACAGAACTCAAAGACATTTATATAGAGTTTGGACTTTCAATTGACCAGCAGCCAGATGCAATGGTGATGTGATGAACTAGTGCTTGTATGAGCTTTATGAAAAAGTACTGTATTTTGTGAAACACCTGCGGCGTGACAGTGCCCTCACACTCATAATTAACATCTCTTCTGCCGGCTGTGAGTGCATAGACACACACGGCCCCTAGACAATACAATTCATGTTTTCTCACCCATTTCTGCAGCCTGTCTGCCTTGTACGTGTCAGCCTCATCATTATCCTGTCATGTTCAGTCCCTCAGCCTCATCTCACACGGCAACATCACCTCAGAGACGTGGGGACATAAAGTCAGCTTTTGTTCCCATGTCCCTTTGAGTGTGTATACTGTGTTCTACATTATTACTTCCATGTCAGCTGTGTTTTTGCACACAAGTTGAAACTTAACTCAGACTTGTCAAAAAAAACAGTGGACATATTTCTGTAGTCTCTCAACATGAGGCTGTAGAAATAATGGCATACATACTGTGGTTACATCTGCATGCTACATAAGCAGCACTTGGGCACGTTGGTTGGCGGGCAGACAGGTATAGATGGAGCTGGTCACTGGACATATGGTTTGGGGCTGACTAAGCACTGCAGATGGGCAGTGAGCGCAGATGGCAGGGACTGTCAGGGCTGCACATGTTGGCGATCAAATACAAGGTGCTGGAAAAGCTCTGAGGACGCCAGGTTTCCTGTTCAGCTGCTACCAAAATGCAGCACCGCCATGCTGAAGTCCCTGCTTTAACAAGATAACTCACAGTAAAAGTAAAACACATTTGTGGTTCAGTAGTTTTAGCGTTGAAGCATGGGCCTTCAAAAAGTAGGTAATCCCAAACCCACCCAGACTTTCCATCAACCACTTCAATAATCTTTGACGCATTTATGTCATGTGTCTGGACTGAGGGTTTAGATGTTAATCCATGTGCATTGTCCCAAAATTAAAACATATTTGTCATAGTTTTGTGGCGAAGTCCCAGCTGTGGCTATTGGAGAACTGTTTGCTGGAGTTGGCTGTGTTTTTTATCTGCCCCCCCGAGTAACTGTCCCTTGTACACTGTAAATAATCTATCATTCTTCACCTCCATGTCGTCTGCACAGATTTGGACACTACTGACTCGGTTAAGTCAAACTTGGCATGCGATGTGTTGTCATAGGATCCCCCTCTGAGCTAACTGGTCAGAACGTTAAACATTGAAGAGGAGGAGGTTGCTGTGGTTTTCGGGAAAGCAGTTTGATTCAGACTTTATTATCCACCCCTGGTTCTATAATAAGCAGGAACTGTCCTGTAGGATTAGGCACGCTCTGTGGCGCTCTGGCCCCACCCCTTAAGATGCCCCACCCACCACCTCCTCCCGCCCAATCCTGTGTGCCTGATCTTCTCCACAACTTAACTCATTACACTCCACTCACACTACTAATGTGTGTGTAACGGTTCATTTAAGGCGACCAATTAAGAAGCAGTTTGTTTTTTTGAGAAGACAATTTAATTTTTCATTAACTATAATCATTTTCAAATCCGTAATTTTGCCTTAGATGTAATATTCTGTTTCTCCACAAACAGCGATTGAAACTGGAAAAGAGCCGGAGTCCTAAAATATTTAAGCGCTGGCTGAGTGTTTGTTAATTTCCAGCAGACAGACGGCTCTGAAGTTTCCTTTAGTACTTTTATGGCAGACGGCACATGTATCAGAAGTTTGCAGTATTTCTCTCATTTAACCACCATAGTTTGTCTCTTGGTAAATCTTTTCATCAGCAAAAACATATTTTCCTGACAAGATTAAAGTATAGTAGAGTACGTTAAAGTACAAGTAGGTCATAGTTTGTCATTTGCTGAGCTTGATTGATCAGGATTTTAAGTCAATATGTGAATAAATAATTGCATTCATGAAAAATGTTCCTCCTGTCTTTTAATCGACATAATAAGCTCCACAAAACAACGTGTGTCTTCGTAGGACAGGCCTCGTAAACAGACATTTGCTTAACCAACCACAGCGCAGAGTTATACGAGCCAATCACCAAAGATGGATCAAAACACCTTTTTATTTTCGACTCAGAAAGTATAGAGGAAGTTTGTCTCCTTCCACGTTGTTGTTTACGTAATTGTATTTTTCTCACAGCACCAGAAAATTGACCCAGGCCTCAATCTGAGTAAATAGGACAGGCGTTGCATATGTTGTCTGCACAGTTTGTGGAGGTTACGCAAGCCTCCCTCTTTCACTGCTAATTCCATCAAAGCTTTGGGAACACTTCTAATTGGATGTCTCTATTTTTGGTCGTCTTCCAGTGCCGGGGAAAGGAGCAAAAAAAAAGAAAAAAAAGGGGGCATGGCGAATTCTGAGCTGCGCGATAACACAGACATTCGCTACAGTACTGAGTTTGACCCCGCAACCAGCCTCCATGACGGATCCAAGATGATTTTTTAGCCCGAATTGCTCACAAAATACACACTCACTCAATCTCTCCCTCTGCTTTGGGATGTCTTTTTATGTCACTGCGCGTTACTGTGCAAAACTGACTGGGTGTCATATGCTGTCAATTTAAAGCTTCCGTAGCCACCCACATAAAGCTTTAAGTAGTAGTGAGTCATCTGGACACATGACAACCCGCCATGAGTGCGGAGAAGTGTTGGATTGGCTGTTATGTAACCCCTGTATTAAGGGAAACTGTTTTGAAACAATAGAGCTGTTAAAGTGTCAGCTTTTTTTAATTCTACAATGATTCTGATCCCAAATCTGGAGAGCATCGTGGTTTATCTTCATTATTCATTGGTTAGCATCTATAGGGCAACTAATGAATGATGCTTGGTAATAGTTAACGCTCATATTCCCATCGCAAAACCATGAAGTAGGTATTTGTCTAACTTGTCTGTAGCTTTCACAAACTATTTAGCGCATCGCAAATATCCAAGTATTCATTTTTGGATACGTGCACAGCTTTCTAACTGCGTTTTATCAGATGGTGAAGTGAAGCTGGGGTGGACCTCTCAAGCGCAGCCAATCAGAGTGCTTTAGCTCTTTCTTCCAGGTTGATGAGAAACACTTTACATGATTATTGGCTGCAGAAAGCTCACAGTGGTCTGAATTTGTCACACTGAGCTGCTGTTACAATAGTCTCTGGAGAAAAGCACAATATGTATTTTTTTTAATACATGTCTAGATTTGTTGCAACAATGGAATTTCCCCATGTGTGGACAGTAAAGGATTATCTTGTCTTATCTTATTTACATTGTTTTTTAGGTGTGATTTCAGGACACTTGAGATACAAACCTAAAAAAAATTTAGAAAAAGATTCAGTTGTACCTAAAACCTTAAGATAATTATCTTTGACTATTTGCTTCAGGAGAATTTTTATTGTAAGATTTAGGGGAAAAAAGAGAAAGATTTTTTTAAGAAAAAAGCTGTTTATTTTATTTATGCCTGTTTTATATTGTGTTTTTAATTTTATGCTTTTATTTTTCCACATACCTTCAACATTTTTTCCTTTCCTTTTTAAAAACTAATGGTATGTTTTAAACTATTCCTATGTACCAGCATAGTTCGTTTCCAGATAAAGTTGAAGATTGCTGATTTGCACATAGAAGTTTTGGCGTGTCCAAACACAGGCGGCTGCATAGCGTGCTGCAGAGCTGTGGTCAGAGCAGCTTTCCACTGCCACAGTTTAGAATCCCTCTTCACGCCGCTGCATTATTTAATCAGGCCTGAATTATTCACAGTAGTACATATAAAACAAATACTTTTCAACTTGCAACGATTATACAGGTAAAGTCAGGTGGACCGTTGTGTTAGATAAATGAGCGTTTTCATAAAAGTAACATGTTTTCTTTTCAAGCGAATAGAAGTTTGAAGAAGCAAATGTTTTTTGTTTTATCCATCCCCCATTCTTTTCTGTAGCCTATATTATTATGACCACTGTAAAACATTAGCACTTAACATATGGCACGGTCATAATATTGTAACAAATATGGCAATCATGTATAATTACTACGGTCATTTCTCATCAATTAATTCATAATGATAATTGTAACAAATTCTGTGTAATTACTATGCAATTTCTATAAAATCACTCTAATATAGACTACATAAGAATACAATTTATTAACATAGAGGATATTTTGTTCAAGCACGAATGTATACAAGCGCCATAAAAAATGAAACTGAGGAAGACAATGTTATCTGAAAATAGCATGGTAATAGTAACAGTAATGGTAACAAACAGTTAATAATGTTATAATAATTGTGTCATAAAACTTGCATTTTTACAAGTTTGCTAATCATAAAAATATGTGTAATTACATTTAAGTTATTTATAGGAATTATATTAATATTAAGTAGATATTATCTTGGTAAACATACATATTTTCCATGTTATTTCAATTTGTTACCATGATATTACCTTATCACAATCGTACTACCGTAACGTAAAGTGCTTCCACTTGGTTGTGTTGACTTCACAGAAATGTATGATTTGATCTAAAACATGGTCTGGGAAGGAAAGAACCATGTTTTTTACTTTTATGTTGTGGTGTAGAAGTGGCTCGAGGCTGTTTGCTCTGTTATTCTTCTTGCATGAGTCCAGCCTACGTTGTACATTGTCATACAGTATATATGCCGTCTCCAGTGGTTGTCTGCTCGATGTTACCATGCAGAGAGCGTGCTGTTCTTCAGATGCTGCCAGAGTGATAGGTCAGGTCTGGCTCGCTGTGATGACGCTGCTCAGTGATGGCGGCGGAGGAAGGACTGGTGCGCTTCTGTTAGTCACGCTTCAATGCACAGTTTAACTCCCGGAAACGGCTGAAGGCGCATGAGCAGAAGAGCAGCACAGAGAGTACACTGAGGAGGCTCTGTCGTTTAAGAGGACGACATCCTCATCGGGTTTTATCCAGGACAGGAAAATCTGCACGTTGGAACAGAATTTTTTTTAAATTAAAACCGTTGTTTACATTGCAAAATATTAAGATAATTTGCCCTATCAGTAAAATGGACCCAAGTTTGTACGACATTTAACATTTAAAAACAATATTTTAATAATAATAATTGAAAAAAAAAATCCACCGTAAAAAACATAAATCATAGAATATATTTTGAGTTTATACATTCTTAGATGTTCACAAGCCCCTAAGTTGTGTACATTTTTCCCACCGGCATGTAAAAAATGAAATAAAAATAAAAAAGACATCTATAACCCTCACAACCCTCAATCACAATATATCTGACACAAAAAAGCACAAAAAAAACCCTTCTGAGAAACAAAAACTTCTAAATCTCTTTAGGCCTTGCTATTTCTTCAGAAATTCTTCTATTTTAATTAGAAATACTATATTTTTAAATGCATGTTCAAATTAAGAATACAAATAAATGAACAAACCACATAGTTTATTCTGGTAAAACACAAATGAATATATTCCTATTTACAATTATTATAACAAAACAAGAAATGATGTCCACACATGACCTTGCCTTTGGCCTTTTGGACATTGAATTTAGACATTGTACTTTCCACATGATCTGCTTTTAATAAACTTTATCCAACATCTCATTCATCTTGTCTCGAGCAAAAGATTTTTGTAGTATTTTGTGGTAAACGTGCAGCACCCTGCCGTTGTGCCAGACCCCGTCCCCGGAGCCCCCCGCGGTGCGTTTGCTCAGCCGGCGCTCGCTCCTCGCTCCTCTCACTGCTGCACTAAAGTTTGTCTCCTCGTGTGGAGGATCTCTGCCTCTTTTTGCGCTGCACTTTTTAGGCCCATAATTTATACATTTACCTTACTCGCTTGTGCGTGCGTAGACCTCCTGCATTTTTTAAAGCGCGGGCATTGAGGGATTTTCTGTCATGCTCTTATGCTTTGTCCTGATCACGCAAGCTTTCTACAGGAACGCTGCAGGCCCGGAGTGGCACCACAGGCCGACGCAGGCAAACGCAGCCAAAAAGCCCCAAAGCCGACATGTACCACTCTGCCCCGTGCCATCGCGTGATACTTTAGTACACACAGGGATCCAGGGGCGGGACAGGGGGCTGTGTGTGTGATGGCTGCAGCAGACCAGCCCCCATTTTGTTCCCACAGGACGACACATGCCGACCGAAGCAGAGAGAGGGAGCGCTCAGAGACAGTTCCTGGACACAGTCGCTCAATAATTCTCTCTCTTCAAACAGCAGAACACAAACGGCTGCTCAGAAGTATTTACAGATGTCAACTTTTCTGTGAAATTTGTGCTAGTTTATCAAGCTAAAATAACATGTTACGATGATATGATAATTCAAGTGCAAAAAGAAATTTAGAAGAGGGAAAGTAGAGTTTGGAAGTTTGTGGATTATTGATTAGTTTACTTGAACTAGAGAAGTGAAGACCTAAAACATTTAAATGTAATTGTTTTGTTTTATGTGCAATTCAATATACATTTTTTTGACATTGTTATCATAAAATCCCCTTTAGTTTTACACCTTTGTTATTTTTTGACTTTGTTTCTGTATTGTAACGTGTCAAGAAAAGTACAGCATAGGTTTTTGTATCATTTTATACTATAATTATAATCAAAGATGGATTTTTGATTTCAATATTGGGAAGATGAGAAACCAAGCAAGAAATCTTGTCTTTTGATTATTCTCAATTGTGTCAACCTTTGCCGTATCTTTGTCATCACAAGAATTACCAACGCAAATTTCTGCCAAATTGTCCTTTTGTAAATCCTGAATTGTATTTGTTATTATTATTATCGATATTTTAAAAAATCCTAAAAAAATTCTCTGTTCTGTCTTTCAGAGAGAATTTTCTCAGAATTTTCTCTGTTGCTCAACTTACAGTTTGCGTGTCATTAAAGCACCACAAATGGCGCAGATGGAGAGGAAGTCCACTCCTCTTCCTCCTCCTCGCTCCTGTTCGTGCGCTGTCATGTAAATTCTCTTCCTCACATGTACATTTAGGTCACGGCTCCTCTGTAAAATGTGGTAAAGGATCGCTTCACAACACAGTCTTATGGAGAGAGAAAACAAGAGCACTGATGGAGGAAGTGGACACTACAAGGACTTTTAAGTCATATTAGCTAACACAAAAGTAAAAATATTAAGTAAATAGTGACATTATTTTCTTTGTTGATGTAATTTACGGCTCAATTTATGCTTTAAAGGGATTCATACCATAAAGCAGCACTTCAAAAAATCAAAACAGCTGCACAATCTAACAACAAAGTATTTTGTTGTTAGAGGTATAAGCAGCGTTCTGATTGACATGTATGATGAAGCTGCACTAAATTATGAATATTGTGAATATTAACAATGTACCAAAGATATTGTGAGAGCTAGGAACGCGGTTTGAAGTTTGGAAAAAAAATGACGTTTAAATATTGTTGATTTTTTACTTCTTTATTCCACTATACCAATGTACAGAACAAATGTGGTATTTTCACAATACCAAAAAATGTCAATTACATTTCAGTCGTTTTAATATAGATATAGATATGTAAAACTGTTCAGAATGGTGTCCTCTTATGTCCTACATATTGTTGAAATGTGTAAATAGTTTCCAGGTATTGATTTTTTTTGACAACCCATCTTTTCTCTCCAATTCAAACCTGAAAATCATATTGACTTTATGTAATCCTGGCTGTGATTAAAACATGCTGTATTTATTCAAAAACATATGGGTTGGAACAGAAAAGAGCACGCATTTGGAGTGTAGAGACGTGTTAGACCGTATGGCTGTCACGTCTGATGGCGGAGCTGTTTGCCAACCTTAGCGCTCACGTTACTGGCAGCGTGCTAGCAGGCTAACGCGCTAACAAACGCTCCATATGGCTTCATTATACAGCCCAAACTCACTCACTACATGATCGTAATGCACTGGACTAGATAGTCTTTACACAGGTGCAGAGAAGTGGACGCGGAGTGTGGCCAATCAGATGAAGGGAGCGCAGTGAGTTGTTCATCCTCCCGAGGCTATCGGGATGAGCTGGCCCAATTACCGACACACCCTGAGGATTCTGGGAAATCATCATCATTATCACAGACACATGGAGAGCAAATATTTGAATGCACAGTGCAAATCGCAGTCTGTAGGTAGATTCAGACAGGCATGTCAGCGGAGAAAGTACAATATTATACAGTAGACTAGACATCATCATCATTTTTTTGTGTGTGTGGGCCGTTTGCATATTTTTGTTAATGAACTTAAACATTCACCATCACCACATGATAATTTACATTGTGTTGTTGTTGTTCTTAATTAATTATCTGAGTAGAAAACCATGTCAAACAGGGGGTTCAGGTGGTCCTCCCCATAATATTTTGAGCAAATCTGTATTTTAAGGATATTTTTAGCAGCTCAATTTACAGCAACGTGTTTTTTTAAATTAAGATCAACTTTTAAAATGCAATTGCTGGGTCAAGAAAAATAATATCCAAAACACGGTGAAGCATAGGACTGAGAGAAATTCAATACAAATGTATTTTTGTAACGCCCAAAATCACAACAACGGTTGTCTCGGAGGGCGACAGTGAAAAATGCAGTTAACATAAAATTGCATTGAGTAAAACAAGGCAAAACAATGTATATTCCCTGTAGTCCTAAGCTCCTGTTAAAAATACATTTTAACATTATTGTCAATGTGTTATTATTTTTTGCTGTTGTTGTACAATAAAGTCACTATTGAAAAGGGATTTGTGTACAATAATGATACATAGGAATACATTGCTTTGCTTTTTGGCAGAATAAAACATGTGGTATACATTATTTGATTAAATTCTAAAATACGGTGTTTCTAAATAAAACAGAAGATCATCTCTAAGGAAATAACAAGACTCAGAGATCCCAAATCACATGCTAATAATCCAACAAAATGTTATTATAATGTTTTTGTCACTTTCTGCTGATATATAACCAAAACACTCTGGTTTCAGGTAATGATTTGCCTTCATGGTGTTTTTAATATCGATTTAATTGCCGATTCTCTTTTGGCTCTCGGCCTGTGTAATCACCATGTTATTTCCATATTAGCAGAAGCACAATAGTTTTAACAGAGTCATGTTGAGCAGCGAGCAGACATTTTGATCAGATGATGTGGTGAGTATGGATTTTTCTGTGGTTTCCCATTACACTATACAGCACCTTATTGGATCCCACTGAGCATGTAATCCTAGCAATGCTGACTCCTCTTCATTTAAAATCACTTTGTAATTCACTCGACATTATTAGATTCCCCTCATATGTTATTCTAATATCAAGATTTATTTGAATAGCTTGAAAACACATTAGCTGAGAAGCGTGATGAGATGGCATCATGTTTTCAGTGCGTTCCTGCAGCTTTAGTGGCCTGTGATTTGATCAAGGTCAGATTGGATTCAGTGGCATTTCCTCTATGAACAGCCGGCGCATTTGGTAAGTCCACACTGACCCCAAATGTGGTTTTAGGTCAGCGGGAAAATGTTTTCATTAACCAGTCAATATAGTCAATATTGACTTGTTGTGCAGAGAGTAATGATCATGTCATAATATCATAAACGTAACGGTGAAATTTATTCAAGCGAGATTTCCTAGATTTCCAAATTTTAATATATGATGATTTTTTCCCCTTCCCCTCTTAAAAATGTAAAATGTACCGTGATAAAACATTTGATTGTTCATTTAATAATGATGCATTTTTAAACTATTTACAGATATTATCCTTTTAGAGCTTGTGCCGTTTTTATTTATTTTTCATTTTTTGTTCAAGATTTATTTTAGGAAAATTCACATAAGAGTTTTCTTTTTTTCTTCTTACTAATATTCTGCCGCTGACGCTAGCCGCAAACTTTTGTTCTGAATCATTTTAACATATTGTACGTAACAAATAAACTACCATAAAACAGCGAGCCTATACATTAACCTGCTACAATGGAGGCAACAAAACGAACAAAACGAGAGACACCGGCAGAAGTGAAAAGTCCAACGTGTTTTGAGCTCTTCATCCGACCTTTCACCAAAATAAATAAATCACAAATGCATCTTCATGTATTTTGTTCCCTATTCAAAATGTGTACAATTAAATAACCTCTATATAACATAAAAAGCACATCATTAAAATTCAAAAAAGTGTAAACAAAGCCATCACTTCCTTTGTTTTCCTTGTGCAAAGACAATATGTAATAGCGATACAATAGTACACACTACACATATATATGACATGTTATTATTGTGAAGGACAGACATGCGTTTCATTACAAACCACCACAAAAGAGAACGGTTTTCATCCATTCACATCCTTAACGCACTGAACGTTGCGCTTAATTCCCCTCCGACGGTCGATCCGCAGAGCCCGCTCTTCTTTTGTTCACGTTAATTCATTTGGGGCGAGTTATAGCGCAGCTGAACGAGCGCTGATGAGAAGAGAATGGGCCCCTGCAGGCTCAATCACTACCGGACCCCTCATCGTCCCGGGACCGACCAGGGGGAGGCGGGTGGGCGTGGCCTGTTGCCTGGATACCGCCCGGATCCGGCCTGGAGGTCCCGCTGCTTTATTGGACAACACGCTTGACCCTGAAGAAACCCCAAATTGACCCCTGACTCCGGTAGTCACAGCCAATCACTGCAGGCCGACTCAGGACGCCACCTGCTGCTGGACACACGCAGAGCTCTGGCATCCGGCTACGTTTAAGCTCGCATTGGATGAAATGAATGGTGACCGTGGTATTATCAATATGACGCTCGGTATGTCAAATATGTGCTTCAAATGGTCCCGTACTTTGTCTGAGGAAGTAGGAAATTGTTGCCTTTAAGTACAAATAGTTCACATATTACTGTGATAAGCACTGTGACCTGGGAATTGCCCTTTAGCAAGTTGAGGGAGAAATAAAAGAGAAGAATGTTATTTAATTGTATTTGTTATTTAATGCAAGGTAATGTAGGTGCATAGGAAGAAAATATACAATTTAGAGAAAGCAATTTGAACCTTCGTCTGTTCTTTACTTATAAATATAAATGTAAGAAAACATGTATTTAATTAGGCCCGAGCGCCACAAGCTGGCGAGAGGCCTATTAATCTCGTAAGGCCGTGCGAAGCACGGCTGCGAAAGTGCGCACGTAGTGCGCACGAAATCGAGCGCGAAGCGCTCGCCCACTTCCAAACACTCACTAACGCACTCCTCCACTCATGCACGCCCCGTGCATACTAATTAGTTGTAGGAAAATGGAACATTACCGTTGTAAACGGGCGAAGCCCGTGCAAAAGTTCGCACTAAACGAGCACTTTACATTGGGATGACGACCG
This sequence comes from Eucyclogobius newberryi, assembly GCF_026437365.1. NCBI lineage: Eukaryota > Metazoa > Chordata > Actinopteri > Gobiiformes > Gobiidae > Eucyclogobius > Eucyclogobius newberryi. The sequence continues at coordinate 24,867,666 of NW_027315768.1, forward strand.
CGAAGCGGTCGTCATCCCCATATAAAGCACTCATTTGCGCTAAGTAGCTCACGAATACGTTCCCCATCTCTTGCATGTTCCGTGCATATAAGCATGTAATGCAAAAATTGAACATTATTACTGTATAGAGGGCCAAAAACACAAAGTGGGCGGAGCCCACTCAAAATTATCGAAAGTACCCGTCAGTGACCAGGGACCCACACCATGAGGTAGGAAAGCGCGAGCGCTTTCCGAAAATGTATAGTTTATGATATTTGAAAAATGGGAAACATTGTTTTCGCATCGGAATATTATTCTTTCTTTCTTTCTTTCTTTCTTTCTTCTTCTTCTCGGGACCAACCCCCCTATTTTTCACCCAGTGAACATTGACGAAAAGTCACAAAAATTTGCACACCTCTAAAAATCGTGCCTCTCTACATTCTGGCTATTTCCCTTTTCTAAAATAAAAAAAATTGGCGCGTCAGCGCCACCAAATGTACCAAAAATGCATTGAGAGATGGGAAATGACCCAAAAAAAATCTGATCGTAGAATCATGAAATTTGGCGCAGAGGTAGATGGTGACAAGAGAAGTAAAAAATATTATTACGGCAACGCCGTCCCCCGAACCAAATGTCGGCCATATTGCTTCAAAAATGGCTAAACATGACTTCGGAGTCTTTCCAAACGTCGTACTTTTACGAACTCCTCCCAGGGCGTTGGCCCTAAAAAGCTGAAATTTGGTGAAAATGCTACTGAGGAGTGGGACATCAAAAGTTATCCAAATTACATTGATACCTCTCACGGTCTCTGTGCGGCGAAGCCGCAAACTGTAACTAAAATTTCAGAAATCTCCCATATTTAAAATTTCTGCCGTTTGCGCAGATAAAGTCCGAATTGCGTCAAATTAGAATCAGTTGTTAAACTCTTTGCCCTAAACCTACTTGAAGTGAAATAAATTCATTTGGCGCCACAGCGCCCCCTACAGATTTTATATGGAGGTTAAATGTTTAGTTTTGCGAAATTATATGAAATTTGACACACAACTCAATTTTAGCATCCCCATCAAAAAAGTCAATGAGACCCATGTCATAATTGTTATGGCGTTGCCGTAACGATGACCGAAACCTCCCATGTTATTCCAATGGGGCCAGAACATGTTTACACTTTAGACTTTCACAAACTCCTCCCAGGGCGTCAGCCCTATTAACCTGAAATTTGGTGAGACTCATCTTCAGGACCATCAAAAGTTATCCACATTTTCATTCAAAGAGTCACGGTGTCTGTGCGGCAAAGCCGCACATTTTGCCAAGAATTCAAAATAAAATTGCTTTTTGATGGTAAAACAAAGGGGAGAACATGTGACAGCGTCACAGATTCAGCAGTAGGCGTGATAAAAGGACAATTGGGGCGCGTTAGCGCCCCCTCCTCTTGCGGCGTGGCGGCGGTGTGGCGGCGGCGTGGCGAGGGCCGATCATTGCCGCTTGCGGCTATATTTTCTTTTATTTTTGTTTTTTTGTGAATAATGACTTAATTGCACGTATTTGGAAATTTTAGGCAGAGCACTTGACAGAGCCAGGTTTAAATGTCAGATACAAATAAAGGGGATTTTAATGATTTAATGATTTAGTATTTGCGTAAACTAAATCTTTACCGGAAATTGGTTTAAAATGTGTAATTTAGCCTAATGTTTTGGTGTTCAAACTTAAATAAATCCGGCGAAGTCAGGTTAGTCCAAAAGTCTTTCTAAACAATCTGTCAAAATCTTTTAAAGCACAAGTTTGGAGAGTTTAGTGGCTGAAGGTGCTACTTTAACAGGTGTGAGAAAATTACCTCTTAAGTTACTTTGTCCCATATGAATTTATAACCTTAAGAAAGCACTTAATTATTACTCATTGTACTGTCTGATTGATTGATTTTTTCCACTAGTTTAAGTTGGGCTTAGGTTACAGCCAGTGACTTGGTAAATGTCAAATCAAAATGCATTTGTGGATCTGAAAGGTCAGGGCCTTCAGCTGAGGCTCCCTGTGCCACATGAGGTCACTTCAGCCTCAGGACTTATGGCACTCACTTTAAAGTGTTCTTTTTCTTTCTCAATGTCTGAAGGAAATCAATAGAGCACGAATGTGTGATTGACAGAGATGTATTACTTTGTGAGATAGAATCCCTACAGGCCGGTTTCCTTTTCACTTTGGACATTTCTGTTTTTAGTTTGTTTGTTTTTAAAGCTCTTACTTTTCAAAATAATGTTTTTATTCCAGTCTATATTCCTGTCATCTTTCCCTATTATTTTAGGTATAAAATGTCTGTATGTTCACACAATGCTTACACGTTTGAAAATTATATCTAGAATCATCACATTTCTCAAGTAAATGTAAGAAGAATAAAATGCTATGCTATTTTAAATTTTATTTTGTATTTTTCGAACAAAGAAAAATAATTGTAGTCTTTGGTAATAAAAGTGTTGCGGCCCAAACCTCTTGTAAAGCAGTGTACCAACTGGTTTCAGTCCAGTTATGGTGTTAGTGCTGACGTCCCGCTCACGGCTGCAGTGCGAGGGTCTCTCAGCGCTTTGTCGCTGAACTCTAATCCTGAGGATTTCTGCACTCGGCCTCCACAGAAATGGGCCACACCCAGTGATCTCCCAGAATGCTTTTCCCTGACCAGCTGTCCCACCGTTCACACTCAAGCAGTTGTAGCAATGCTTTGGACAAAGACAGTATTCTCTATTTTCCTATTTTCACAGAAACTTAAAGGTATAAAGTTCTGAAAGTACTGGCACTTTCTAATTTACGTATCCAAGAAGTAAACATTATATTGTTGGATATGTCTTTATTCAACCGCACGTCCCAAAAAGTTATGGTGACATTGATGAATATAATAATTAAAAAAATTAAGAGAACACTTATAAAAGGTATAAAAGTTTAGTGTAAAGATCTTTCCAACAAACCATCATTTATTTCACCAAAACGCTCTAACGTCCCATTTTCCTCCTCATATTTACAGTACTGGCAATAAAGAGGGTTAACAGCTCCACAGTTCCACAGACTGAGGAGTTTTAGATCTGACGAGTTGTTTTCTGCTGCTGCCAAACCCTGTTTGTGTTGTGGTTTTGGTGAAATTACATGAGCTTTCCTGAGCCGGATGGAATAGTTTAAAGCATGTAAGAGTTTCCAGTTATTGCGGCTGAACAGCAGAAACTGGAGCAGGAGCAGAGAAGTGAACACAGCAGGCCATGGTCAGGGCACAAACATGTTTTCTACACACTACATATATGCAATAGTGTTTACATTTAGCTCAGTCTATAATGGAACCAATGACATCATGACTAGAAAGGAAAAAAAGGCATGAATCAGTTAAACGTGACTTAAAACAGGCTTAAAACTTAATGGAATGAATACTCTTAACTGCATAACAGCAATATTTTGATGTATTTTTACTTTACTGTTTTGTAATTAAGAATACAGTTGCTATTAGTGGAAGCAATATTTGATTTTGACATGTTTGGTCCCGTTTATTACCTAATTAAACGAGCATTTTCAAAATTCTTCATACATTTTCCGGAGCGTCCCATTGCAATTTGTGCTGCTGCTTCAACAGTGCAAAGATCTTTGGCACTTCTTCTCCCTCTTCATGTAAAATAAACCCCCACAGTCCAGTTTGCTCATATTTTGACATTTTGATGAATATTGCTGGAAACGTTATATGACCCTATCCCCAATTCATCACAGAATCCACTTGTTCCTAAACCAACATCTCCACAAATTCCTATCATATTAATTCCTTTCACGGCTCCTAATATTACTGACCGCTATTCCTCCTTTCTCCCGTCGACACATTTGAAACATTACATATGACAAATACGGGTTAGAAAATACAACATTTTGTCCCTCTGTATCATTTATCACCTGTGTTAGCATGCGCACGGTTATGATTAAAAGGTTGATCTTGGCTGTGTGTGCAACTAAAGCCACCCAATTTGCTCGGTGACCAATCTCTCCACCTGACCACAGCACTTCCACTCCCATAAATCTGCCTCAGCCCTGCACTTTTGGCTGCTGTATCATTTGTTTTAAGAGTGTTTGTAGATTTGCATGCTGTGGCGGTACGACTGTGCGACCAGGTCGGGATGTTTCCTCTCGGAGATGTATGGGAGGATTTGTGATCCTAGGTGTGTCCGAAAACATCCATCCCATTGATGGTCTGGTTGTGGTTGTGATTTAGGGCCAACACTGACCGTCGGGCAGGTCCAGCTACAGGCTATTTCCCCAGTGCTCGAATGTGCTTCTCTTAAGGCCTTCTATGGGAATGTAAAGCAATAGTTATTTTCTAATGTTGGGTTTGTCCATTTTTACAGTATAAAAAGAGTTTGACAGTCTTGAGTGATGAATGTATTGACCCAGGTTTGACTACACATTTCAATAAAACATAGTGAACATAAAACGATTTTATTCACAATTTTGACAATTTCTTCTTCCTGGTTGGACATGAGCCGCAGATGTAACATAGATGTCATTTTACAATTATTACCGAGCCAAAAGGGCCAAAATCCATATTAATTACACAAAACGTATGACTTGACAAGTAATAACACACCTTTAAAATAAAAATAAAACACCTTAATTTTGTTCAATAATTGTTTAAACCGTCAGAACATTCGTGACTGATGTAAAACTGTGATACGTTTTTACCACAGGGACTAACTATCCCACCAAACAAAGTGAAGAATAGAAAAACATGAGAATATGTCATATGCTCAGTAAATTGAGCTCGGTTTAACCTAGTTTGACAAGGACTTAGGAGTATATATACGTGATGGTAGAAGTAGCTGCAATAGTACAGGCGATACTTCCTATACTAATGTTTTTAAAGGGAGAAAGAAGTGGCTCGTCCTCCATCGCTGCAGAGTGCGTGGGCCGGATCTGGGGAGACACATTTTGGTGTTGGCTGGACGTCCACAGAAAGCCGATTTTGCATCAGCCGCTTAGACTTTGAGCGTGGCTTTGAAGCGCTCTAATCCTTCCCCTACCTTCAGACAACCTTCTCCTCATTCACAGCCCAAACACAGACGCAGCGAAGTCATGAAACTTTACGGACATAATAGTAGACACAAATATCTAATATACATTTTAATGATAGTAGAATTTTCCCAAACACACATCTTTTCATTTCAAGCCTCTTAAAGGTTTTGTTTAAAATACCAATGTCTATATTTCCTCTATATGAACTTTCCATGTTATATTGGACCGTTATTGGTTATTTTACCAGTTATTTCCACGTATAGAATTAAGAATTAAGAATTGAATTAAGGCATGTTTATCCGTAGAGCACAATTTCTGTAATTCAAAGTACTTCACATAACTGGAAACGATGCATTCAAATCACAATAAAAACAGGTAAAACATAAATAATCATAATGGAATTTATTTTACTTAAATTACATTCTCATCAATGTCTTTCTTGGACTTAATTGGATTATTTCGTTTTTCTTTCTCTTTATGTCATATTTACGACTTATACTCCGTTATACATGTTCAACATGTTTTCTGTTTTATTTTGTACATCTAAAAGCCGAAAAAATAACGAAATAAATAGATAAAATAAAATAAAATAATTATAATAATGAAAAAGAAAAAGTCAACACATTCAACTCAACTGATTCAAACTATCTGTGGTTGAGGATATATTATCACACAATGTTAACATTTAAAAAAATACATTTAAAAGCGTCTTATCTTCACTGTTCACTTCTGGTCACTTCTGGTCACTTCTGGGGCCTGGTGCAGACAGTAGCGGGCGGCGTGTTTCCTGGTGGGTGGTGGTCGTTTCTGACAGCGCTGCTCCTCCTCTCACGCACACAACACCAGCTCCTCACCACATTCTACTCAAAACTGTACAATACGTCCAAAACGCCAAAAATGACTCATAATTGTGCCATAGTTGACCAATAGGAGCTCTTGTTATTGGTGGATGGTCTGTCTCATCCAATCCCTGACCAGATGGGGTCACCAAAGCTTCACTGACAGCTCTCCATTGGCTGAAGGGTTGAACTGGATTTCGTACATGATTCTTGCCAAGTCATGTCCAGTTCAATAGATTTCAATCCATCGCTTTTTGTTATGAATGATATTATGAGCAATACTTTTAACATTGTCGTTTTGAATCTGACGACTTAAGGACCGCACTTCTTCTTTCTGGTTGTGGTTCTCTCTGGCGCTTTTTTGTAGCATTGACACTCTAAATGTTCAACATGATCTAAACTTAACCCTAATCCTGACCCTACCATAATTGTGAAATTACATATTGTCAAAAATAAACATTTGCAACAACAAAAAAGGTGAAAAAATGCTAGTTGTTGTCAGTTCGTCCTCAGACATTTTGCTGCATGTCCTTCCCTTCTTCAGCCCCATTTCACGCTGCACTGTAGAAAAGAAAGAAAGAAAGAAAACCAACAGGCTAATTTTATTTTATTTTTTAATTTAGGTCTGCAGATTCATACTATGAGGTGGTTTGAAAATAAGATGACTGTAACTTCAAATGAACATCACAGATAAATGTATAGGTATGTATATTATGTATATTATATACATACATTACAATTGATCTTTTCTTCCCCATTTTCACTTCTCCTCTCTGCGTTTTACAAGCATTGTCACAGTTTCGAGTAAGTTCTCCGTCTCCCTGCTTCTCCTTTTGGAATGGCCCATTGTATAAAAGCACTTTCAAGAGCTTTTGCTCATCAAAGGCTGTTTTTGAACCCAATATTCTTTCTCTTTACTCTCACTGGCAGAGATCTCTTAGTCATGGTTCTGTGTCTTCTCAGCATTTTGAGCGTCTGTGCCAGTTCAAAAGCATCACATTTTCAGCGCTCTTAAAAGACGGCTTTGATTGAATGTCACAGCTACAGTCCACACTATGTTCTCATCTTTTAAAATTCTGTACTGTCCTCAAACGTTGAAGAATGAAAGGCAGGACCACTGTGTCCTCCATAAAAGACCTGCACCATGGAAGCAACAATGGCTGGACATTCTAACTCAATTATCTTGACATTAAATGACTGAGTTTAGCATTTGAAGAATTGCCTTTTAATCAACACTATTGAGTCATTCCTTGGATTAAGGGAATCAAATATTCCATCTGCACATGGAAAGGAAAATTTGTCAAATGTATACTGTGCATACATTTCTATTAAACAGCCGTAGCATCCACAAGTTGCATACACATGTAGTTTTCTTCCAACAAAACACACATAACACTTGAAATGAGCCTAAATTTGTGAGTACGGTGAAGATAACATATTCAAATCATAAAAGGTCAGATTTCATCACACTAATGTCAACTCATTTAGTTTCAAAAAGTATGAAAAGCACTTTATTTAAGCGACATCATTGCTAACAAGGGTTTCAGTCATATACTGGCATAGTTGGCAGCCAAACACTTGAATAATTGTATCCAGTCAGTCTAAGACAGTCCAGACACTTTGCACAGGCCCAACACCACCAGCCAAGACTTTGAACCCAATTCCCAATGACCCACTTAATTGAAGCAAACTGTATGAATAGTCTTTTCTAACCCTGTAATGTGAGTCGTCAAGTATTTCAGGAACATTTCAACAAAACCTCAAGCTTCATTCCGTCCCCTCTCATTCAAAACAAATCTCCCACCTGAAGGACCAATTACTTTTATTACCCTGCCTATAAAGTTAATAGTCTAAAAAGCGGACATTACTTACTGTGTATCTGAAAGCTCTTCAAACATACATTTGTCTTGGGCCCTTCGCTCGTTCGGAAAAGCCTGTCTCCACCAGAAGGATAGTCGATATGTCCTGAGTTTTCCCCTCTCATTCGACACACTCTGATGACTTCTGCAGAAAAGGTTACAGGAAAAGAAGAGGTTTGAGGATAGCGGTGGGAGGATAGGTAAAAGTATTTGCAAGACGATAGCCGTTGATTCGAATCGCTTATTCCAAGAGCTGGCGGTAAGAGGACACTTCCGCGGCAGTCGAGAGGCTGAGCAGTGCTTTGTCATTGCCTTAATTGTATGTGATTATATTATAACAGTGGGGGAACAAACCCGCTCGCTGACAGGGGCCAATCAGGATGCTTGTTCTTCCACGAATTTACCGCTCAACAAATTAATTTCCATTGGATAAAAGTTGGCATGTGTCATAGAGAGACTTATGGATGTGCAGTGGGGGGGTAGATTTAGTGGGTAATGCCAAATGGGCTTTTAATAAGGACATAAATACAAGTGGTTTTGATAGTTCCTCATTTAAGTTTCTCTATTTTTTTCTTTATAAGTGACAGTGGAGGAAGATGTTTTTCTTATGTAAAAGTACAGATACAGGAGCAAAAAACTACTTTAATGTCATTCACACATTGAGAATGATTGAAGTGTCAAAATGTGATGAATAATTGTCCAGATTTCAGGTCATTAGAAGCAATTGTTCTGGTCATTTTTTATCGTTATAGCCTATTTTAAAAACTGAGACTTGAACTATAAACAAATTAGATGTCTACATAACTAAATATGCTGAGAAAGCCAAGAAAAAGTACTGTTACTTTTTTGTGCTGTTAAAAAAAACGGTTAAATTTACTCAAGTCAAGCACAGATACCTAAAAATTATACTTTCCACCACTGCATGACATTGATTTTGTTCCTTGTTTAAATATGCTCATGAGAAGTGTGTTTTACTCATACTTCTGCTTTGTTTAGTCCGACTTTAAAGACAATTGTGTGGCTGGATTGTAGCGTTGACAAAAATCCTGTCGCTCTTCAGTTGGTCTTTTGGCTTTTAATTGGGCCCAACCAAGATGTATATTTGAAGGACACTACATCATAAAGTACATCATAAAGAGGTCTTCAAGCTGTCAGAGAACTGCCCATTATGTATATATGCTTAATGCTATCCAACTATGAGGTAAGCTAGCTGCTAATTAAGACGTGAAAGCCAAATTCAATTGTGTGCATATTTATATAGCAAATACAATTGAGAAAAATAAGAAACATTTGTATATTTTGTATTTGTAAATGCACAAATTACACAGACAACCAACTTTCCCCTACATCCAACAACGCATATTTTTCACAATATGGACATTATTCAGTAACATTTCCTGTGATAAATATTTACACAGCTTTAGCATTCTCTTTTCCAACTAATCCAACTTTTTCCCCAGTATTTTCCAAAACCATGAAACATCACATACGGTCGTCAAAAAGGAACGTAAACAGGAAAGTAATTAAAAAGTAGCTATTCTTCATCCCTTCATCTTCCTTCGTCTATTTGCTTTGATAATGTTTGTGCTGCTAATCCTGGCATCCCCCAAACACAGCGTTATCTCCAGAAAACTTCAATATGGTGAACTCACGATCGCCCTGATAGACCGCCTGCTAATTAAACATAGGCTTATAGACAATGTGTGTATGCGTATGTATATGTGTGTGTGTGTGTGTGTGTGTGTATGTGTATGTATATGTGTGTGTGTGTATGTGTGTGTGTGTGTGTGTGAGTGTGTGTGTGTATGTGTGTGTGTGTGTATGCGTATGTATATGTGTGTGTGTGTATGTGTGTGTGTGTGTGTGTGTGTGTGTGAGTGTGTGAGTGTGTGTGTGTGTGTGTGTATGTGTGTGTGTGTGTGTGTGTATGCGTATGTATATGTGTGTGTGAGTGTGTGTGTGTGTGTGTGTGTGTGTGTGTGTGTGTGTGTGTGTATGTGTGTGTGTGTGTGTGTGTATGCGTATGTATATGTGTGTGTGTGTATGTGTGTGTGTGTGAGTGTGTGTGTGTGTGTGTGTGTGTGTGTGTATGTGTGTGTGTGTGTGTGTGTATGCGTATGTATATGTGTGTGTGTGTATGTGTGTGTGTGTGAGTGTGTGTGTGAGTGTGTGTGTGTGTGTGTGTGTGTGTGTGTGTGTGTAGATCCTCCCACTCCGCACTTCCTCTCCTTGTCTGTCGGGCTTGGGGGGGGAAAGGATGCCGAATGCTGAAAAATATGGCACTCGCTGAAAGCCACATTTAAATCTTGACAGTGGCTGGGATTAGCAAGGTAACAAGGAGGAAGGCTCAGGGGAAAAAAATAAAAAATAAGCTGGTGAGGTGAATGAGAGGACACGGAGGCGGGAGGAAAGATTCCGGGTAAGAAATTGAACACATTTCAGCGTTTTCGAAAATTATACCTCTGTTTTGATTAACTCTGAATGCTGTTTTAAAATAATAAAGCTGTTTCATCTGTGCTTCCAGACGCTCCGGTCGCTGGGAGTTTTGTACTAGTCCCACGGCCTTTGAGTAAGACATCATTATCCAGGGATGGAAGTGGAACCAAAGTGAATAAAAAGGATCACTCGGAGGAAGCAGAGGTCGCTTTAATGTTTCTTTTGATCAGGCCAAACGTGGCCCGCTAAACATGGATCAAGCTCTACTCCCTCTCTCTCTCATCCTTTTGCATGAATTTTGTGCTCCCATGTCTTATTTAGTAAAATGTGGTCAAAGCCATACTTACTCACTCACTCACTCACTTTTATTCCTTGCCCTTTGCTATAACAGGTGCAATATCCTACAATTTATGCATCGGGTTTGACCTTTGACTCGTGTACAAAGCATTTGACTCAAAGGCCACTGTACATGCTTTATTAGATGTTTTGTGAAATGGGATGAGAGTGGGTAGAGTCATTCGGCAAATGGTTAAGGCTGAAGCGAACTCACGACACCAAATAATCACGTCTGCACCAAACCACCACACCACAAGCGAGGACACTACAGACTTTTAAGTTAGCTCTAAGTTTCTTACAGAACATGGAGTAGGTTTGAAGTATAAAGAGCTGATCAAGTGTTTGTATCCTTCAAAACGGCTTTAAAAATGATGTAAAAATACTTTGGCTTACTCATATAGGGGCAAAGCAGCTTGTCTGTCTGGTTGTCATGAGTTTTCTGACATTTTAACGTAGGTTTTGCCCACTCTTCATTTCAGTTTAATGTCCTTAGCAAACAAGCCGCACACGCCAGAAATATACATAATAAAGAAAAGTTATTTTCATCACATACGGTACATGTCAAGTGACTGTTGCATGTGCATTAAAACACAAATCGTGCTGCTCGGTGGTGGATTGGTCCAAGCGGCAGCACCAATGCCAGGCTCTGTGTCGGCCTCAGTGATCGATTCCAGGCTCAGTCAATTTGCTGAATGTATTTCCTGCTCTCCTCCCTCATTTCGCACTACACTGGTCCGTCCAATAAAGCATATACACGCCAAAGACTATAAAATCCACAATTATTCAATGTTGAAACAATATTTTGTCACAGGCTCGGTACATTTACATTATATCCAACACTCTTTTACTAAACATGACATAAACTTACAGCCGGTTGAATAAACATTGGACAAAAAAAAGGGGCGTGACCAGACATTTATATTTGGGGAATGAAAAGATGATGGAGCATGAAACTTTCCACTCAAAGTTGTTATTTGACGTGCGCACGGAGCTGCTCATCTACATGCTCTTGGTGGTTGTTGGCCAAGCAAAAAAGGAACTGAGTGGTCCCACCATATGCCGGGCCGCCTGTGTGCGTTGCATATGTAAAACACAAATGTATTATTTATGAGCCGTTATGCAATCTCTTGGTCAGCCGCTTATAGTGTGGCTGGATTTGTATGCGGTCGGCAAAGGAGAGTTGTTGGTTTTTTTACCCTATTTACAGACGTGTCTTTCATTCTGTCACTCACAAGAGGGTTTTGACTGGAATGTTGCAAAGAAAAGAGAGATACAACACTGCAAAAACCTACGTACATGAGTAAACTATAGAATTCTAAATGATGATGTTGTTTTGAGTAGTTTTGGCTAGTTAAAGAGTTATTTATTGATACGGCCAAGATTAATTACCTTCTTACAGCATCTACTTCTGACTGATATTAATTAATCTGATATTGGAAAATGTTTTAAGTTAATTTTCCACTTAAATGACAACTTAAGTAATTTATTTGGGAAGAATTATAATGATACCTTTTTTCATATCAATCAGAAACTTGTCTAAACTTGTCTAAACTACTAAAATATAAATGATTAATGAGTATTTATTATTCATTTTGTAGGCCTGGCGTGTGCTGAATGTTCTTTTACTAATCACACACTGAACAAAATGGGGTCATCTATTGGGATGTTTGTGCAATTACGGATTGTGTGCTACAAATAATCCTAAAAACACTTCAAACGCTCAACTTTATTGACTGAAAAATGTATGATGAGAAGTCCACAAACTCTGATATGACAGTGATGTAAAAATGTAATGGGAGGAGATTTATGAACAACTCTAGACTCCTAAACTAATCCTCTGTATATTAAAAAATCCTTCAGCTTAATCCATAATAGCTTGCACAAAGTATTTAGAGAGTAATTTTGAGTTATTAGAAGGATTAATACAGGATTTACGGTAGTTGGGTTGCTGGGTTTAAGTTCTTATTGCTGTATGATCCACTACTTCTCAAATAGGGTCAAATTCACACTCTGTCACACGTTTTATAACTGCTCTTTGTGAGTCACCTTGTATTTCACATTGTGCGCCTTCAGAGCCGTCTTAAACTTTCCAGCTGGACATTTCATCTTCACCGCAAAGGTATGTCTGCAATTAGGTCACTGACTAATTTCTGTTCCCTTTTGAGCAGGTTTCACTACATTTTACAATGCCACCATAATAAAATTCACATGGTCTAGTTTAATATGAGACATTTAACGGCATTTCGCCATCTGTTTTCTTTACGCAAGACCCTTAAAATTTGGTATGTCTTTTTCTGATGCTTTAAAAGTCACTGTGAAAATCAAAGATGCTGTACAGTAAATGTGTCGTCTGGCACCGACCGTTCGCTGTGCAAATTTGAAAGGATGTCTGTTTTCCAAAGTGTCCCATGGAAATGTTGTGATGCGAAATACTACATTTCTATTTTATTGGTGATTACATTTTCCCACTGAATTAAGTATGTAAATGGCCAAATTAAAAATGTCTTGCTTTTCCAGTCTTTGATTATTAGGTAGTTTGAAATGCAATGATTTAGGGAAAATGCCGTATCATAGGAGCAGCTGCTAGCACTAATATGAGTGTATGTACAGTGTACAGTATACACAGTGGTGTATGTGTGTGACGGCTTGAGCTCTGGTACAAGTTCATTGCATTGACCATTACCACCCACGACCTCCTCAAAATGAGTTGAATGAATTCATTATGAATACAAATAATCACGCTGACCTGAAAGTCTTTAGGTCTGTTGCTTGGCGAGCCAGTCCTTCCTACCTTCTGCTCGAATGCACAGCCGCTTATTTGTGGTGCAAGTCTCTCAAAATGTACTTGAATTCAAGTTTATTTATATAGCACATTTAAAACAACCGCAGTTGACCAAAGTGCTTCACATAATGAAAGACTATATAGTACAAAATACAAATGACACCATACAGAGAGCATAAAAGAGAATAAACTAATGAAATGCCAGGATGAGCCTGCACTAAATACCAGGGAGAAGGTATATAAAAGGAGGACATCTCCTTTATATTATTAAGAACAAAACATAGATATTGTTTTACCTCGATCCTCGGTTACCAGTTATTTATTTGTTCTTAGAAGCAGCTATGTTTGTTTATTTTGGAATGAACAGATCATAAAAAAATATATCAATTAATCGGCTTGTCAATCACACTCATCAGAAGTTGTAAAGAGAAGATATGTTCCGGACTATTTGTCTGTAAAGTAATAGAAAAGCCTCTTGGCTGGCCAAGGGCTTGTTTCCAGGCAGTGTCCCATAATATGCATGTAGTAAATGTAATGAGGTCTCAGCAGATGTCTCAAACCATCCTCACTCCTTATTAGTAAAGAGATAACATGTGACACTCCAATACTTCATCGTTTCTGTTAGCAACCATTGAACCTCCCATTTCCCCACACTAAACCCATGTTAGAGGCTTAAATGACCCGCCTGTGGAATATGATTAGAATAGGTCAGGTTAAGGTCCTTCACATGATGAATAAAATATTGATTAAGTCTACAATTACCATGCAATTAATTTAAGCCCACAGTATCTATCATAATAATGAATGCAGCTTTGGACAGCTCTATCCGTTTGGAAAATAAAAGTCGCCCATTGGCGCCATTTATCAGGCTAACCTTGGTTGTCACAGATATGTCCGTACTGGAGGCTGTCACTTTGCCGTCGTAGCAGTGAGCATGTCCTCAGGGGCTGCGTGGACAGGCCCTCTGAACTCGAGAAGGCCCCGGTTCAAATCCTGGCACATCAGACACACACACAGAGATGACAGTCTGACAGAGACGCCTGCTGAATACTGACCACTGCAGAAGACAGCCACAAGGTCATTTCATCAGAGCTGGAGGAGATGTCACACTGAACAGCTTTAGAAGGCACTCAATTTTAACATTACGCAAGGATTCACACGAGTGTCACAACTTTTGTACTCACGTCATGCACTCAGACGTATCGTTATGGTATTCCACAAAGCTACAATCATTACTTTGGTCAGATTTGCATTTTCAGGAGTGTAATTTGTTTTTATTTTAGGAAAACATATCAGATACTCACTTTCGAGAAGGTGAAGAAGCAACTGGCTACAAATGTACGTAGAGAGACTCTCAACAGTCCCGCCCGCTTTAAAGTTTACTGTGGTTCCAGAAATGGATTTTTTTCAGATTTTCTCAGATTTTCTCAGATTTTCTCATTTTTGCCATAGGGTATAAAAACAATCCTAATTCTGGGTTTAAAGACACAACAGAAGCTAAGCAGGTAACTAAAGCCCATAATGTGTAATGTTTTATGTACTGTATGTACTGTAGATGCAATATTCTCCATCAGACGCATTAAGTAATTCAAACTATAATTTGCCAATTGAAATATTTAAAAAAAAGAAAGAAAAGATAAATGCAATGAAGTAAAAATCAATAAATAAAAACAATATGATGAAAATAATTCCAAAACAACTTGCTTGGTATTGAAAGCCAAATAATACAAGTATGCTAATTTCCCTGTACAGCCCTATAACGTCCTTTTCACTGTCTCCCAGGTGAACATAAACAATAGACTGTGACAAAACATCTTCATGTCAGTTTCTAATCCCACCAAAGGCTCGGAGAGGACTGGTGCAGCCGCGGTGGCCTTGTTAGGAGCATCAGAGGACAGGACACATGTTGGGAGGCGTAACAGCCAGACAACAACAACATAATCGACTCATGAACGCCGTGCGCTCCCCGTTAGCATGTCCTCTTATCCCGCGGCTCACTGCAAGCCTTTGTTGTCGGTTCAATTGTGGCTTTGTGCTGGCATGTCATCCCTTCACATGCTTTGTTTCACACCTTTAGCCAGACAGCCAGTCAGGAAGTCTCTGAGGAGCAACACAAGCTCGCAGCATCACCTTCTGCAAAGATGTTGTCACTGGTACAGCCTTTTTGTTCGTACCAATACAGGTGAAAGGAAACCATTCTAGTCTATTATTCCATTTTTGTCACAGAGAGATCCAAAGCCATTGTCGTTGAATTATTGTTGAAAGATTGGGTCAAGAAGTCAGGGTTTGTTAGGTTTCCTCATTTTGTAGGAATTCTTTAAAATAGGTGAAACATGTAAAACAGTTTTTTTTCTTTTTTTAAATTACGAAATGTGTATTTTGTGGATGAAATCATAAAGCATTTTCCCCATGTTACTATTATTATTTTTTTAATTTTGACTTTTTTATTAAGAATATAATACGTTTTTTTATAAGAGCTTTTCCGTTAAGAGTGTTTTTTTTGTTTTCTATAAGTTATCTGTTCTTTTACTTCTGTACCTACTTGTGTTGCAACACTGGAATTTCCCCATTGTCTGTACAAATAAAGACTTATCTTATCTTGTATTCACAAACTGAAAATGAAGACCTATAGAATATCTCCTCATCAAGTTATCTTCAGACCGTTAGTTCCGTTTTTAATCTTTATTTATACCTAAAAGACATATCCATTGCATTCGTGATCTCAGTAAAAATGTTTTCTTCTTCATATATTTGAACTTTGTCCGCAGTGTCCGTCTCCATGAGTGAGTGGTCGTCTCTGCGGCCCATGTGGCAGTGGTGATACATGTGTCGGGGCCGTCTCAGAGCGCTGGTACACGCTCAGTCGTCACAGAGGCGCAGCTGGAGCCAGAGCCTGTATTAATCCTATTTCAGCTTGTTAATGGGATTATGTCTTTTAATTAAAGCCAAGTGTAGACCAATTATGAGCTGTGAGATGATGTGGCACAGTTCAATGTGGTGTTAGGGAGGATGGAAGGTGCTTTCTGAAAGGTCTGCTGATGCTGAGGAAATGATGGATTGTTCTACATTTGCACAAGAACCAAAGACAGGTGCAAAAAGGGTATTGTTTTTGCACCTACTATTGACATTTTCATCTTGTCAACATGTGTCACTGATGTATTTATTTACTTTTATTTTTTTTACACAGATTTTTACTGAATTAAGACAATAAACTATTTGGAAGCAGACTTTAGAAACACATATTTAGCATGGAAGACAGCCCCATATTAGGTTTGGACAATTTTAAACAAATCTTTGTTCCTTTCAGTCCTTTTTTCTTTGATAAATTGGGTTCTCAGTTGTGTTTCTTAAATATAGCCTAAAATGAAAAAAAGCAAAGTTATTTATTGACAGACTGAAGCGTACTGGAGCGTGTTATGTCCTCTAATCAGCATAAACCTCTGGGCCCTACATACAAACTGCTTTAGTGGGCCCCCATTACATGTTTTTAGTATGTTATTTGGCAATACATGTTGGATATGCTTTTGAGGGCCTCTTCCTACACTGGGCCCTGGGAAACGAACTACCCTGCTTCTGTCCATGGAGATGTTGTTGCTATGCCTTGAATATTCCACAGTGTGGCTTTAAACATATTTATCTTACAAGCAGGTGATGTCAGAAGTCAAAGTTACAGGTCAGAAAACACACACATTTTGGAGGCTAGTGAATAATGATGTTTTCATTGTGAGTGTTGTGGATCAGAGGCAGGGTCATATTCCCCTATCAAACATTTTTGCCTAACATGCCCCACACTCTAACATCCCTCTATTATTTCCCTTCACCAATTACCTGCTGTTACACAAATTATTCCGTTTTCATCCTGATCTATTTTTCCTCTGCAGAACGCGAGTGTGCTTTGTTTCAATTAGTTCCCGCCGAGGTGCGAGCAGTCACCCTTACACCGCATTAAAATAAGCTTCAGGCGATGAAAAAGTAGGTGAAAAGGGGAAATATATCCAGCACAGTAAAGCAGTGATGAAAGGGGAGAAAGTACTGATGGGGCACTATTATACCGCTGGCTAAATGATGCTTGAAGTTGAAATAGGTGCCATGAGAGCCTGGATCACAATTTGATCTGAATATTTTATCAAAAAGGTTCTTGTCTTTAATTTATTAATTTGTTAATCATTGAGTTTATACAGCACCTTTAATAACGCCCAACGCACTTTACTGTGTTTTATTCATTCACTCCATACTCAGAGGGGGTAAGATATTGTAGCCACAGCTGCCCCGGGACACACTGAAGGCTGCCAATCCATCGGCCGCTCCGACCACGACCAATCATTCAGACACGTGGGCGAAGTGTCTTGCCTAAGGACACGATGAAACGAGCAGATATGGCCACGATTAGAGCCAAAGGTAACAAACCATCTAAAATTATACTTCTTCTGACAGAACTTACTTCACTGTGACTGGTCAAATCCACCTGTCACTCATGTTCAGTGACATGGACATAAGCAACAAAGCAGCCGGATAAATGATATTACACCTACATTGAAATAGAAAAGCACTGAGTCTGAGCCTGTTGTAAAACAAACTGAAGTAGTCCAGGAGTTGTATGAAGAGGCATGAGACTAAGATCTAATGCAGGAGATGTTTATTATCAGTACGGGAGCTGGGACCTGGAGACATGAACCCTTAGACATTGCGATTGTGTGCGCATTCCAGTCCATGCCAGTCCAGTCTGGCAACGCTTTCATTGTAAAGAGTAATGCACCTCCTTCTAATGACGCGGGCCTAGATAACAAGAGCTGGGCTGGCAGTGTTTGCCTGGCACACGGCAGAAATGTTGTTTTCTCTATCATGACCATTTCACTAAAATAGTATAGTCACAGATCACTTTTTGATTTTTATTTGAAATGACTAACTTTTATGTTATGGGGAATTCTCCTCAGAAGTGGGCTCTGTGCACCAGTCTCACCCCAACTAACTTCATGTTTGTTTTCAGCATAAATCCCCTTTTGTCTCCCCCTCTCACCTGGAACCTCAAATCTCTTCCTCCTTTTGATGACTTCATCCCCAAAAACTTCATGAACAGTTTTTTATCATTTCCAAACTTAACCAGTCTCTTTTCAAAAACTAATCTTGACGAATCCATATCATCACATTGGATGATTCTCACTATAAAGGAAAATCCGTTAGCTAGATAGTTGGCTGAAAGCGCATATTATCTGGGATTTGTGTTAGGAAGGGCATCTGACACACATTGACATCTCTGTACACTCTCCACATGCTAATTTATGCAAGTGTAACAAGGAGATCAATTTCTGGGAAAGACCTGCGACAATGGAAGTCAGCTATTTAGCATTGTCCCGCAATGAGGTGTGATGAATTAAATGCACTGTTTATTTGGCTCTGTCGTATTAACACTGAGATCCTAATGTAATACACTTTTAACAAGAAGAGCCATGTTGATTACTGTTCTGTGTAAATGTTTTCATCTGAGACTCCATAAACTTTTATTAGGAGCACAGAGGGAAACAAGGGAAAAGATTTATTTCACATTCTTTGCGCTGGCCTCACTTCCTCCTGCTCAAAGTTACTCTCAGGAGTGTTTCAAAAATAATGTTCAACTCCCATATCTACGTAGTTAATACAGAAAAAACAAAAATACCAAACGCAGACATGTACATAGTGACAAAGATGTTTTCGATTTACCATTGAACAACATTTTACAAAAATTCTACTTGTTTTCATACATTTATTTAACGATTTGGAGCATTTGGATGGGTATGATTTCAACAATGTGTGGCAATGTCTTTGATTTCACTTTATTCCGAATCACAATTCTTCCCCTGCTTCTTTATTTGCCACATATTATCTTCATTCCGGTGTAAATCCTTTGCTTCATGTGCACAACAAGCACGTCAAACTCCAACAAAGCCCTGAATAAAATCGAAACCTTCGTCTTTTCCAACCAGGTTTATTTTCCCTTTTCATTTTTCAGATTAACCCCGGAATCATTCCCAGGGCTCCATCTTCTTCTTTATCTCCTCTGCCTCCTCCCATCTGTCTTAATCTCATTACACATGTCAATAGAAAAGCTGCTTGGTTTCTCCTGATAAACACAACTATTAGCCTGCACTGACCCCCAGCACTGTTTTCCATGTTAACAGCAGTGCCACCCCAAACATGCTCTCATTTCCCCCTCTATACCTCTTGTTTATGTGTGTGTGTGTGTGTGTGTGTGTGTGTGTGTGTGTGTGTGTGCGTGTGCGTGTGTGTGTGTGTGTGTCTGCAGGAGCGACAGTATTTTTTCAGTTGTCCCACATTATTTCCTGAAATGCCTGCTGTTGTAAGAAGCAGAGGTGAAAGTGGAACTGGGGCCCGGTCCAATGCAATTAGAACTAGAAAGAACCTATTTGCCTACATCCCCTGTGAGTGCAATTGAAGTTAACAAGGATAAAATTAGATTAGTACACTTTTGACCATCATAAAAAGCTCAGAATAACTGGTTCAATTGAAATGGTGGAGTCAGAAGTTACCAAACGCATCGGAACAATTCAACAGGGGTTTTTGGGAAGGCTTGCTTTTCTACAATGCTGTTTTAATTGGGCTAAAAGCACTTTATTGTATGCTGGGAAACAATTATAAAGCACTCAGGAACAAACTAGAACAAAATGGACATCGGTTAGGGACTCGAAAAGCCTGTAATTTTTCCAGTAGAATCATTAAAATATGTTATTACTATTGTCAGGAAACAGAATTGAAGGAGACATATGCGTCATACCCTGCGACAAGATGGCCCCTGTCCAGCATGTGCCCCGCCTAAGGCCCAAAGTCACCTGGATAGGCTCCAGTCACCTGCGACCCCTAACGGGAACAAGCGGTAGAAATAGAATGAATGAATGAATGAAGGAATGATTTGTATTGTTATTAGCCTTTAAACACGCTCTTGAGTAGTTATACTTTGGCATCTCATGTTTATCACTTTATATCTGTGAAGTGATTCCTCATTTGGATTTGTGTTAGAACTCCATCTACTGACAGCAGAGGGAATTACCAATGGGAAATAAACAAAAGACCACAAACCCCAATGTGCAAATGTAAGCGTGGTTTGACGGCAGAATGAGTCTGGTGATGGTTTATGGACACAAAAACAGTGCAGGAGACCTCCCGACTCCCACCTCTGAGGTCACAAATCTGGGAAATTCAGTACAAAGTGTTTTCTCAGGCTCAGAGCGGAGAGGACTTAACAGGATTCATCAAAACAGCACGATAAAGCTCAAACTCCAGTTATGTTTTTGAAGAGAAAACAATGTTATAACATGGTTGAGATCGCGAGAAAGTAAATTTGACACAATATGCTTCCTTTATGAGCTAAAAGTACCAAAAAGACAATTTCTCCTCTGGTCGATGTGGCTCATTTGATGTTTGGGTCACATGGATTTAACTGGTGGAGTTCTAATGTCAGCAAAGTTTTTAATTTATTTATAGTACAAGCAAATAAATCAGAAAACGCTAAACCGACATATCTAAAGGTTTAGCTCTTGTAGAACCTTCTAGAAGACACAATGACAGAAATATAAATAACTGAAAAGATATGTCCAACAATATAAACAGAATGATCCATTACTACATATGAGGTAATGAAATCAGAATAATTCAACAAACACAAAGTCAAGTTCGATGACTTGCACTCGCTGCTTTTGTTTGGCCTGTAGCAAGTAATCAGAATATTTGACGGTACAACTCCATATTTAAGTCGTTAATAAATCATGCTTATTTGGATTGTTGAAATCCACTGATGACACGTCTAAATTAATTCTTAATCACTTTAGGAAACTTCCACTGAAATGATGGAGTGTAAGTCATCTATTATGGATAAAGCGCGCCACCTGTCTCGCCCAAGTCTTTCTTACTGAGCCCACACAAGGAGCCGCGCTAATGAAATACATGCAATCACTAAGTCAAACAAGCAGACAGAAAATATAGATGCTGTTTATATATTAGACTTTTTGCCAATGGTCGTAATAAGTTAAATACAAAATATCTAAAACACTGGTCAAACTCACTGTATTCTCTCCTGTCTTCATTCTGCACTCTTTTAAAATGAAAAGTGCTTGCCTCTCCACAGACGTGACCTGCAACTTGCCCTGCTGGCGTCACCGGATTGTTGTCATAGTGATGGATACGTTTATTGTGGAGCGTTCCGGGCGATGTCGTCTCGAAAGGAAACAAGCAGGAGGCTGAAAAATCACGCTATTAACTCTTGTTTTTCCATCGCCTTATTGCGGTTGAAACTGGTCAAACAGTGTGTAAAGCAGGTGAGTTTCAGCGTGTGTGTCCGAGTGAACGCACAGGATGAGTCACTCGTCAGCTGTGGGGATTGCATGTGCTTCTCTGAGCTCGGACAGACCTCCACGGGGATCTGTGGGGATAAGAACAGCACATGTCATTACCAAAGTATGAGCTAATTAACCGTCTTTTCCCCCTCCCCTTCACCGCACACCACTTGACCTTTTCTAGATCCTGGTGACATCAGCTGAACTTTACTTGTGTCTGCTCTTTGTCATGGCTGTTTCACAAGCTAAAGTTAGTGTCATGTGTCTAAAGTTAAGATTGTGAACATCCAGGCATCGCTAAAGGGTGAAATCGCAATCACGCCACAGTTTTCAGTGTTGTTTTGTGTGTGTCATTACCTTTGCCTGTGTCTGACCTCTATCAAGTCCAATTTAGTTTGAATCTAATTTATTGTTAGCTCAGAATAAACAAAAACAATATGCTTCTATTTGTATATTTTTCTCTTAATGTGATGTAAAGGTCGTGCATGTGGTATTTGCTCCTACATTGCATCAAATGAAAAGAAAACGTAAGATTGAAATACTGGAATCAACAAGAGAAGGCAAATGTAATTAGGCTGTATTTATTTATACAATTTTATTTCTCATAGCCTTAACAAAAAATATGGTGTAAAATTAAACATTTATAACAATACGCTTAAATACACATCTTATTAACCTTTGCATTGACTACCTCTGGCATTACCCTGGAGAGATCTTCCCTAATTCTAATTATAAAGCCTATCTCCATCTGCTGCTGGTCTCTGGAGGTCACTGTTGATTTGAGCAGGAGCTAAAGGTTAGACCTCTGCAGCTGCAAAATAAAGTCCTCTAACTCTGCTATTGTTTCGTGCTGCTTCCTTGGCCAATATTTGACCCCTTCCATCAATAATCCCATGTTTCAAGGAAATAAACAACCTAAAAACTTGACAATATTCCTAAAGTTGTTACCTAAATCCCACTGCCAGACCTTGTTTCTGTTAAACACATCGTCATTATCTTTGTTCAATTCCCTAAACTTGAGAGACGTATCCACAGATTCTACCTTGATGTTGTCATTTGGGGGAAACCGCGGCGTTCACAATTTCCATTTTCATCACGTATTTTCTTGTATTTTCTCCGGTTGTCTTGTATCCCGCTTGATATCCACTGTCAACAGGAGCATGTGTTTTTACCTCACAAATGGTAAACAAAAAAACAACAGTCAAACTCAATTACACAATAACAGACACAAAGAAGCTGAATAGACTGCATGCTTTGGAGTCTTTGTAGTGGTGCGTCTCTGGGGTCTAGGGTTTCAACTCAAGTGCAGATAACAGAGGGGAGACTTGTCACTGCCACCTATAACATGCACATGATTTATGAATGGGGCAAAATATTTATACTTTCCAGAAGGTGTCATTGGAGAACTGTGTCTGCGGTCGGGATGACTGTCTGATACTCCCAGTACATCCTTTTGTTCTGTTTGGATGTTTGATCAAATCGGGGGCTCGGAAGGTTTGCTATGAAATAATATATGTGGCAAATGAATAAACTTTCTCTAAATGTAAACGTTGAGAGTGAAACAATGAACCTGGAAGCAATAACTAGAGCTTAAATGCTGAGGTCTGGCACAGTGACTGTTTGCTCCTGTTGTCCATCTGAACCTTTTACATCAACACCACATGAGATATGGACACACACAGAGGAGGTGTCTGCTCAGTCTGTGGACGTCCATATGAAGTCCGGTCTATCCTCACAGCTGATCTGGCAGCTCACTCCCATCAGGGCTGCCATCTGCTGGGCTCTCAGCAGCTTGTTCAGAGGTTAATAGCTTCATGATCTCTCTATCAGTCAGCCCATCTTCAAATGGCTAATTCTCCCTCTCTGGCAGCGATTTGCAGGGCCCTACAGCGGTGCCTTCCTCCGTTACTTTTCAGAATCAGCCAGGCCCATCGCTGCTTGTTACCGGACATGAGATATCAGACCAAAATAGATTTTCACAAAGTGTGCAGCCACGGCTTTGTGGCACAATGGAGCCACTGGATGAAGATCAATATCTCATTTTGAAGTGGCACAATTTGTATTAAACAGTGTTATGACATCTGCTGACAATGACATCTTCATATGAATGAGACAATAAGGTTTAAACATAAAGCTATGAAGATAATGTGCCACAGTTTAATAATTCAATTTGAAAATGTTGCTCATTTCACTCAACACAATATGCAGGGTTTCAGGAACAATGTGAAAATGTGTACATGAGAAATGTTGTCGAGCACCTTGAGGCTTGACTGACACATCTGTAAGACAAGCTCTCCATCCCAGAAGCAGATTCCTCTGGGAAATCTCACAGAGATGTGGTGTTAACGTGCTGGTGGTGGGCCCCAACAGAAGCAGGCGGTGAAGGGCTGATCCTGTGTCATGGCAGCGGGACTCTCCATTCCCCGAGGAGCTGCTTGTTTGACTCTCGCTGAACCCATCCATAACTGACGTATTTTCTTAGAAACATCTCCAACTGCCTCTCAAATTAAGTTTCAGGGGTTTTTCACAGTGACTTTTCCATGACCCCGAAATTTGCATATTACATGGCTGAGAACTGAATATTAAGCGCTAGAGCGAATTACTGTCTCAGTTGATATTCCCAGTGCAGCTCGAGGTAGTGTGCAGACGAATAGCATGCGTTTAAAACCCCAGTTTCAAGATAATGTGATTTTTTCATTTGGCTGATAAGGACGTGTCATGGAGTGTTTCATTATTTGGACACTAAGCATTTTTTTCTTCTCCGTCATAGCCCACTCAGGAGGACACAAATGAATCCAGCATCATGCGATCGCTGGTTAAGCTGAGGGACGGGGGATGTTACGCTGTGATTGGTGTCAGATGGTCTTTAGGGATCTGCTCTGATTCTGACGAGGCTTCACACGTCAAAGCGCTGAGACTCTGGAGGAGGATATGCTTTCACACCATTGTTTGAAACGCTGATTACTGAAGAGCAAAGACTTGTCTGAGATTCATCCTTTTTCATCATTTCATCAGACCCTGACTCCACAATTTTATCAATGTTAATGGGAATGGTAAAACCGCACTATATATGAGTCTGACTGAGATAAACAGTTTATTATCTAAAGGTGCCCGAACTATTCTAAATTATTTATCGCTAGTCAGATCTGTGAGACAGTCAGAAGACATTTTTGGAGTGAAATGCAAAATAAATACATAACTTTAATGTAAAGTCCAAAACGTGTTGTGCTTAGGGAACCTTTTCAACCATGTCAAATTGGGTACCGGTTTGTGGTTCCCGATGATTGCTGCAGCCCATGCATATGCATTATATAAACATAAAAAGGCCCGATTGCTCCAAGGGAAATTACAATCTCTCATCACTTTCTAATTAAAACGGCGCTCGTCCTCCACATTGGCTGAAGTCGCCGCATTCCACATCCTAATATTCTCATTCCTAATTTTCCTTTGCAGCGTCTATTCTCAATCATTGTTTTTCCATTGTGCTATTGGAAAACACTGATATCCTTGTCTCTGAATTGTCCTGATACTTTTCCGTGTGGGAGTAATGGGTGATAATCATGAAGTACTGCACATTCCTACACATAGATGCTGGACTAGGCATGGACTCAATAAAGACATATGCTCAAATCCAAAATCTCTAACCTATTTTGGCCTGTTTGTCAGTAAATGAAAGCAAATTAAAACCCATTCAAGCGTTGCCACTAGCCAAAAAACATGTCTGACACTCAGCCAGCGCTGGCACCAAATGATGACTGTGATTGGCCGAGAGGAGCGAATCCGCCAAAACACACATGCTGCTTCAAATGTGAGAAGAGAAGGCGCTAACTAACAGACAGAGAAGGTGCTATGTCTGTTTTCAAATGGCGCATTTCTCAAGATTTCTCCGTTGCGCATATTCAAACGATTGATGCAAACACATTTAGTCTTTGTTTGTAGAATCCCAAAATCAGTATAGTGTAAATCAAAACTTTACTCACGTATTTTAGTTGGATGCTGTAGGTAACAAATCACAAAGTCACACACTCCTGTTCAATCAATCTTGGGCAATTTATAACAGCTCAGGTCTTCCTCACTGTAAATAACGCAAAGTCATGTCAAATTTGGACCCTTTTAAAGTCATTTCAGAAAAGATGGACCACTTAATATGGTATATAAACAACTTTTCTTCTTTTCCATTTTAGTTGCCATGCACTACAGAATAATGATAAGCTAGAATTGATAAAAACCCAAGCCCTCCCTGATTTGTGGGAAAATCCCTTTAACAAAATCCACCTCAAACTTGCACATTACACATGGAGGTCACCAGTAATCTTAAACCTTTTCCAAATATTTAGACACCATGGTAAGAGTGTGTTATGCTGGATAGTTAATACTTTAAACGTGGCCGGGCCGTTGTCGTGATGGGCACTTGTTTAAATGTCCTCGGATGCGTATGATTGGTGCAGTCCTGTCCAAACAATAGTGCACAGAGACAACAGTGACCTCGAAAAGCTGATCATTCCGACCACATGGAGCCTGTTTGGACAAACCTGCAGCGGCTTCAGCCCAGGAATGCATGTCTGATTCCTCCTCATCCCTTTCTTCTTTTTATGAACCGAGAACCCATGCATTGTTTTGATACGCATTTTAATAGAAACTGGAATCCTGCTGAGTAGCACAGGCTTTGTGCCAGACTGATAAATGACAGTGTAACATGACAGGTACTCGCTGAAGATGGATGTCCCCATTTACTTCTGACAATCCGAGAGAGTTTGTTTTTGTCTGGTGGCAGCCGGAGTATGAGCCCAGGTCAAGATCTGGGCCCCAAAGGGTTAAGAAGACATCTCCGGGTGAAAACAAATGATAGAGGGAGACTGGGCTGACTTTGTTGGTAATGGGGCAGAATAACATAGGATGGAATTAACTCTTGATGAATGATGGTCTTTAAAAGTCCCAGTTGAGTCAATTCAGGGATGATAATTTGAAATACTTTGAGAAACTGAGACACATTTACTTTGCAAAGTGTAGTCGTAATTAGGTTTTACAATAGCAAACACTGTGGACAGGACTGTTGAGGAGATGTCAATTAAAGCTGGGTTCAAGATTGATTTTCTAACTGTGAAAAGAAGAAGGTCCGTCTCTCGTGTTAGTTTTTTTGTAGGTTTTTGGTGTGAGACATTTGAGAACCTGCATCAGAACTCAAATGTAAAGTGTGAGTTCAAAGATTGACTGGTTTGTAACCCTTTGGCCACCCCAAGCAGCTCAGCCATGGGAAAGTGGGCCAGATCAGCAGCACTAACGCACCTTGAAAATGTCCAAACACAGACCTTCTGGAGAGCTGATTGGTGTCTAACAAGCTTATCCTATGGGAATGTCCATATTTATTATGGCTAATAAGCGCTAATGTGGCAACTAATGCTGGTGAATTAGGACTATATCTACTGCGCCTTGTGTTTTGACTTGGATTACGTTGATAATTTCAAAGATTTTGACTTCAAACGTTTGTTTTAACCTGCATTTAAAACATTGAGCTTATCTTAAATTGATGATTTATGTGTATTACTATGTGCTATTTACTTTCCTCTCATGTTCCTCTTGCCCAAGTCCTTTAATCTTCCTCAATTGGTTGTGGATCAGAGGTTGGTTTGCAGTTCCCAATTCTCTGTGATGAGGAGAGTCTGCTTCTTCTTTGTTCTGTTGGTTTATGTACATTTGCGATACGTAACCTCTCGTAGCACAACATCCCACGGGCACGTAGTGATGAGAACAGGGCTGTCCTCAACATCAGCGCCACTGCTTGAAGACATTAGTTGTTTTTTTTATCAACCAATGCAAGTGAAAACCTACCAGTAAACAGAAAAGCCAATGGTCTTATCTGATACTGGTAAATGTATCTGTTGTTCTATACTGTAAGATTGCAATGTTTTCATATGTACATTCAATTCGGAAATCAACAAACAGTTTATAGATCCATCCATCCATTTTCTACCGCTTGTTCCCTTTCGGGGTCGCAGGTGACTGGAGCCTATCCCAGTGACTTCGGGCCTTAGGCGGGGTACACCCTGGACAGTGGCCAACTCGTCGCAGGGCCAAGTTTATAGATTAATTTGCATATTATTTTGAGTGAATTGACCAACATCACTGTAACCTTGTATACATTGAAGAAACATAGATCTCACAAACATCACCTCCTCTAGTACACATTCACAAACAGACTAAAAACTATACAATAGATTAAAACCCTTTCATAGGCAGAGGATTAGCAGACAATGCTGGCTGTGCTTTCAAGCCCCCACCACCAGATCTATTGTAAACCTATTGTTACAAGCTCATATCGTGAATGAGCTTTTCAGTTTTAGAGGTCTGACCGACATACACTTCCGATGCTACGGTCAAACCTGTAACCCGCTGTACCGGCTTAGTGCTGTAGTGCTTGATACGATCATTCAGGAGTTAAGGTCACTTATTGTTCCTGTTAGCACTGACTGTCACCAGGCAAGTCCCTCCATAAAGAGAACTGCGCTGTCCTTTGAGATCCCCCTGTCTCTATGGGATCAATAATCCAATCTCGGTCTTCATGTTGAGTGCCTTGGTGTGTGTGCGTAATCCTATAGCCCA
The DNA here is from genome assembly GCF_026437365.1 of Eucyclogobius newberryi. Taxonomy (NCBI): domain Eukaryota; kingdom Metazoa; phylum Chordata; class Actinopteri; order Gobiiformes; family Gobiidae; genus Eucyclogobius; species Eucyclogobius newberryi. Next base: position 24,895,840 of record NW_027315768.1, read on the forward strand.
CATAGAGGCACCAATAAGAAGGGGAAAGCTCCTGTCTGACCTCCAGCATGCATTATTTTCCCCTCGTCTATGGGCTTACATCGTCTCCATTTGATCCTGTTCGTTCTATTCTTTCTCCAACCGTCTCTTCATCTCCGCACCTGTCTTCATGCATCACTGTTCCCTTCTGTCCATCAGTCAGTTCACCAGTAATAAATTGGTTGGCTCTGTCTTCGCATTGGGCGCTGCTTACTGTCAGAGCATCTGTCATCTTCAGTGTATGTCACGCTGATCGATGACATGTGCGTTTCTCTGTGTGTGGGTCAACATCAATGGGGCGGCGTCATGGAGTTATTTTGGCTTTGGGGAAGGAAGAAGGTCAGGCGGCTCCGATCCAATCGATGAGTTTAGAGACAAACTGGCTACACCTTTCAATAACTATCCATTTCACAAAACCACAATAACAAACAAGTCTTGCTGTATTTACTTGGTCATCATTTCAGCGAATAGAAGCAGCTTGAAATTATACATACAGTATTCGCAGTATTGAGTGTATTAAGTGCATGGAACATAAAGGTCTTTGTAATAGACTAATAGACAAAGCTTTTTTTTTTCTTAAACCTGACCTTCGAGTTTCTTCTTTGGGGATTAAATTCATTGGTCAAAACTTTAAAATCATTTTGAAACAAGATAATTTGAAGAAGTAGCGATACTACAAATATAATAGATTTCGAATGGTCTTGATCAATATTACAACTAGTAAAAGACCACATGATAATATTAGAGAATATATCATTTTGTATTAAAAATGCGGTGTCAAAATCAGAATGGTAGTGTATAAAACCTTCTTTGAGCCTATTTTCCATCCACACATCTACACTTTCCGGTAACTATCCATTACAAAGCTCCACTATCAAAGACCTTAAATCACTGAAGCATAAGCTAAACGAACGGTCCCTTCTGGTCGATCTGCACCTCTGTGTCCGTGTCAGGTGTAGGGGTGACTGCACACCACAGGGGGAGTAGAGGTGATTATAAAACTCAGGGGATCATTGTAATAAAGCTGCTAATGCCTTCCACAGTGAGAGCAGGATCAGCAAAAACACCTGCTTCTTTGTCCAAATCTATTTATGTCCACAAGCATGTGCACAATCGTAATCACACTGAGGTATCGGACACTAATCGGTTTGTCAGAACAGGAAAATAAATCAGACTTTTTTTAATTTAAGAGTGTTCATCATCTGCAGCAGCTTTTGAGATCAGAAAAATATAGAAGCAGTAGTTTGTGAATTATTTGTGAAAGATGTAGGAGTGTTTCTTTACATTCGAGCTCCCTTTTTTTAACCATTTCATTAATAGACTCATTAATATCCAATCTCCTTGTGTCCTTTCCTCTTTTTTCTGCCTCTTGATGAGGGCTGGAGATATCCTCTCCTTCCCGGTAAAGAATAATTTCTCTGTAGACAAGAAGCTGATATGGCAACCTGTTCTGGGCCCAGGGTGTAATGAAGGAGACATCTGGTCAATGGCCCATTGTCCTCTTGTGATGGAACAAACCTCTCATTCAAGTCTGGAACACTTCAATTTTTACCATCATTTTAGTAAACTAAATACTGTTTATTATAGGTTGTGTTTTAGATGAGAAGCAGAAGGAGTGTTTGCTATATTGTACATACCAATGTTATTTCGTAATTTATTTATTTTTTAAAATAAAATAGGACAGAAACAGACACAGAAAAAGGATACAGAGAGAGAACATACAGACACAATCAGTGCAAAACACATGCCGACATTGTCCTAAATATTAAATATTAAGTCCGGCATAACAGTCCAGTTTGTTCAGAGTCTGTTAAGTTTGTCAAGTTCAAGTCCAAATTGATTGCAAAGGTAATTTGTTCCATTGTCTGAATATCCAGTTATTATTTGCATTTATTATTTGCCAGTCCTTACTCGTAGGTTCAGTTTGTGTCATCCAAAGTTCTGAAGTCCAGTGGGTTGCCAATGTCGAAAACTGTTTGCAGTGCTTTGTTAATCTCAACGTTTCTGGACAGTTGAACATTGCCAAAACACATGGGACAAATGGTTTTGAGACAGGAATATCGTTTAGAAAGTCAAATCCTTTTTAAATGTTCTAATATGTAAACATTTTCTCCCTTGTAAACAGTGACATGGACGTAATAGAGTAGTAATAGTGCAATAATGGAAATCATTTAGTTGCAGCTTTTGTTATTTTCTGCACACTTACGCAACGGATGGAGTGGAGGCTTGAGTTTTCAAAGAAACAATAGTCCTCAGGTGTGTGGGCACAACCAAGTGGCTAAAAGTGTGTGAGCATAACCAAGTGGCTAAAAGTGTGTGAGCATAACCAAGTGGCTAAAAGTGTGTGAGCATAACCAAGTGGCTAAAAGTAGGTGCTTGTTAAAACAGATATGTTACCTCTTATGTCCACATGTAAATCGAACGGCACAGAACAAAAGGTCATAAGCACAGGATACTTACCACTTCCGATTAATGACACTCTCTGAGCGTCAGCGAATCCACCGGGACACTATATGACTATGGACATATGCAGATCAGTGTAAATTTGCTCATCACTTTGCAAGTCATAAATTATGCATTCTCGTGATGTTGTCCTGCCAGCCTGAATAGCCCTTGTCTTAATGAGTGTGACTGTGGAGAGTTTCATTATTAGCGGTGCGTTCACTGACCATCTCTCCCTGTTGTTTTGTTTACTCCATCACCAGAGGCCATTTGGCTCTAATCAGCGAGCGCCTCTCATTGTCTGCTTTTAATCAGACCGCGGTGACCTCCAGCTCCATCGACTCATGAGGCCATATGAGAAGCTGCTGAATTTTGTAACGCCCCGAGTTGCATCGAAGTAAGGCTCAAAACATGATCTCATGTATGTATATTTTCTTAAGATGAATCAAAAACGAACCCGCAATATAAGCCACATAATCCTCTTGGGGAAATCGCAGAAGAAAACTGGAACTTAAACTGAGCCCTCCAGAATCAATATTATCTTGTGTTACATCATTAGGAGTCCCACCCACTGCATTATTACATTCTCAATACCAGTAATAGATTCAGCAACTCAAACAGAAAATGTTGCATACTGTATGTTCAGTTTAAGGTATACAGATGACTTGACATTTAAGGCTTGCAGATATACACATAACACACACATCACTTATGGTCAGACCAGTTAGAAACAGAAACATAAACCCACAGCTTTAGCTACGCTGCCCTAGGAGTAACTATGCTGGGGGAAGTATGACAGCTTGAGCACTATCCTCTTCTTCTGACTAATTATTCTATCAAACAATATTTATTTTTTAATTCCACTTGCAAACTGTTCACCGCCTTCTTTTCTTTCTCTCACTCCTGAGGACCTGTGGACCCAGATGCCCCTCCCCTGGTGAAGTGGTCCCTGCCCTGTGTGGACGGTCCCTCATCTGCCTGAAGAGTGGCTCCAGCTCCAGTCTCCCTCGTGTCCGTCTGTGAGAGTGGGATCTCTCCTTCACTGGAACTCCTCCAGGTTTCTACGCTTTTTTCCCAAAGAGGTTTTTTTTTGTAGTTTTTCCTGGCCGAGAAGGAGAGTCTAAGGACAGAGGACCCTGGGACATCGTCCCTCGCCACCACAGACATTGTCTGACTCCCTCGCCAACACAGACATTGTTTATTCGGCCCTCAGAGGCGACTGTAGTTGTGATTTTGGGCCTTACAAAAATAAATTGAATTGAATTGAATTGAATAACACATTATTTTAATTCATACCACAGCAAAAACTATGATTAATGTGGCCTTATTAGTTTACAATGCCAACATAATAGCCTGGAGAGCAGAAGCATGCAGTGACTTGGGCAAGCAGACATGGGGTAAAATTTGCAGGCAAAATGTGAAAAAACTTGCAAACCTCAATCTCCCGTGTGGAGGTAAAGTACCATTCCTACTGAGCTTAGTTCCCATACCTGTAAGAACTGCTGAATGTAATAAATAGTCTCACCACTGATCAATTCATTGCACAAGTTAGCACTATGTTGTTAAAGGACTGCCTGTATTACGTACTAACTAACGTCAAATCATTAGAAACGTGAATAGAGCCGTCGCTACAAAGACAAGTTTTTAAGTCAGTTTGTTGAAACTTAGCGCTGCTGTTGCTTCACTTCTTCTCTGTTGCTTCTCTTCTTCTCTGCACATGCTCAGTAAGGCACAACCTGCAAACATCCAAGATCCCCACACAGACTCTTTGAGCGTGGTTTGAGGCTGTGTTGCCCTCAGAGCATGTGCATATGTTGGAGAGCGCAGCATGAACATGGTCCGAGAATGAAAATGGGCGGGAGAAGAAGAACCAAGCTTCCCGTAGTGTAGAGACCGCTACATTACACAGTGACTTCCAGCCAAGCTTCAGCAGCAGTTTTTTGGATAATACGATCAAGTATGTTTATTTTACAGCTCTTTTTCTCAAATTTGTATTTGAATATCCATATTCCTAACCTTTTGTCCGTATTAGTGCATCGTCAATTATTTCGCTAAGTGCGTGCTATAGTTTGTTTTGATATGGACAGATTACACCAATTCGAACCTCAGTGTACAGGACAATCTGCATTAGACCCGATCCAGACTACACTTTGTAAATTAAAAGCGTGTATAGGGCATTTTATTTCTAAACGCAAAAGCAATGTAAACCTTCTCAAAGTAACAAATGGCACATGCGCGTCAATCAAGAAGTTGGTGTGTCTGGTTTTAGTCGTGTTTACAGCAGTGTGTTCTGAAGTCAGACTTGTGTTAACATTTGTGGTCCGTCCCAGCATTGAATGGGCCTAATTGTGCCTCTTGTTTGGCCCACCCACATCACTGCCCCGACCCAATGAATAAAGTGGCTACAAATACCACCACAAGGAGATGGATCGCAGCCACCTGTCACCATGACATCTGTAATGGTTCCATCCTTTGTACAAGGTCTGTGACTCCAGCTCCACATTACTGTAAAGACACACTAAAGCCACAACAGACATGATTCACTGAGAAGGCTGGACAATGTATGCAAATTAACTCCAATAGGGCCCTGGCTGTAAATCTCCTTTTATTTAGGGACATTTAAGTCCCTTCTCAACACAAGACGTTAGTACACTCACACCAAAAGGTCAATTGTTGAAAGAATTTAAGATATTTAGCATTTAAATAAGTAAAATACAAGGTAGCATATTGTAGAGATATGTAGCATTGGCAAGGAATTAATTTAGATGAATTTATTTGTATTTTATTTGTATTTATTTCACTTCATTTTCTGACCTGAAGGCTTTCTTTGACAGGACATCTGTAGCGTAAAATGAGATGAGAGAGGACAGAGACATTCGGCAAACAAGTGTATATTAAACCTCTGAGCTTCCAGTTGGCAGATGAGTGCACTAACCACTGAGCCACTGTCAATATCTATTCATTGTTGTCGCATTAGTTCCTTATACTGCAGCTATTTCTATTAAACAAACTCTTTTAACTTGTGGAAGAATTTAGAAGCCTGACCACAGTATTTCCAGAACAGTTTCTAGAAATAGACTTTACTTGCTGTATGTACACCTTGCATCTCGGGTGTGGGTTAATGTGGAAGAATATTAATTTTCTGCTGCTGCGGAAAACAACCACTTTGTCCTTGTGAGGAGGTGTGTTTCTGCTGGCGTTGGCCAAAAGCCTCTACATGAGGGGGAGGAGCTGAGTGAGGAGCAGAGAGGCTGAGGCAGTAATTGATGGTGTTGGTTTGAGCTGCTCGACTAAACTTAAGAAGTGCGGAAAGACAAAGAGTATATTTCCATCTCACTCAAATGGATTTCCTCTCTATTAATGTCCTTTGGTAACAAATAAAGTGGAGTCAAGAATAAAATGAATCAAGAATGTGTTTCATGTCAACAGAGCTGTGGCATAAATGATGTTCCTTTGCAATAAAAACACATAAACCTCACCTGCACATGGTGACATTTCACGTGTGTGTGCATGCTTTTTCTTCTTCTATCATCAATTTTTTCCTGTATCAAATACATCAATGCAGCAACAAATCTTTGCAGACAATGCCACAAACCATAATTAATATTCTAAAATGATGAATGTCGCCCAGTAAACCTTTTCATAAACACGTCTTAATCCTGATTCCCATGACTGGATAAGATTGCAGAGATTTAACACACGTTGTTATAGCCCAAAATAGGGCAGTGCAAATAATCAAATTGATTTAAATTGGGAATAAACTGAATTGGTTTAGATTAAGTCGGGACTTTATTAATAGAAAAGTCTCCTGCCAATCCTGGACATGATCTTTGAAGCTGAGCTCGGATATTTGTTTTAATGGCATTGGAGATGAGAGAATAAATGTGTTGTTTAAGATCATTATTTAAGAAGTATTTCTGGTGTTCACAAACCTAAAAACCATTAACTTTCTCCTGCTTTTACCCATTAGGGGTCGAGGGTGACTGGAGCCCGGTGACTTGGGGTCTTCAGCGACGTACAGTTCCATGCCCTGAACAGGGGCCAGCTCGTCACAGGGTTAACGACCAGATTAGTTTTAAATTTGACTTTGTTTTTTTTTTTTTATCATAATTTAAAAAACAATTTATTGAGGCAAGTGCTATGTTATTTTTTTAATTTTTTTGACCAATTCAATAATTATGTAATTTTCAATAGCAAATACTTGAGCAACCAGCATTATTTGGTTTACAAAGATGGCCCATATTTCTTAAAGCAGAGACTGGTCAAAGAGAAGCCCATAAACAACAAGATAATGCCTTAAATATAATTCCATAAGTGCAACAAATCCATTTGAACTTGACTTAATACGGCACAGTTCTCTTTACCCACATGACACAAACCAGCCACAGCCCAGCGTCTTCACCCGTCTGTCTGTGCATGTGTGCCATACCATGTCCAAACACAAAGCAAATAGGATTTTACCATCCTTCTCGCACTTTTTTATTTTATTGTGTAAAAACACACAGACTGTGCGTGCGCGGAGATGGGAAAGAAGAGCGTCTGCGCCATATATTGTGAGGCTGAATTTCCCACTGCGGTCATTCAGATTGCCAGCCTCTGTGTACGACATGCTAGATAAATCCTGTTGGCACACATGCACGCTAACACACAGCCAGGAGATGTGGGCTAGCGGGTTCAGCTTAACCACAGTGAACTCTGGCCCATCCAAAACAAACTCACTCATTCAGGGACAAGCTTTTAACAATCATTATAAGTAGAGCCGTGCATTGGCAACATCCAAACAAATATACAGCCAAACTGCCAAAGAATCGGATATATTCTGACAAATAAACATATTCAATAACTGAGCTATTGATCTATTGATCTAAGTCAAGGCAAGTTTATTTGTAGAGCAAAATTCATACACATGGCAATTCAAAGTGCTTCACACAAGAAGAAACTGCATTAAAATCACAAAGACATGACAGAAATCACAAAACAGTTTAAGACATAAAAGAGAAGAGTGCAAAGAAAGTTATTTCAGTCAAATGCACAGCTAAACAAAACAGTTTTTAGCTAAGATTTGAACATTGCCATTGTTTTGCTGCATAAAACTTAAATGCAGATTCCCCATGTTTAGTCCCGACTCTGGCACCAGCAGGAGGCCGGTCCATGTTTAGTCCTGACTCTGGCACCAGCAGGAGGCCGGTCCATGTTTAGTCCTGACTCTGGCTCCAGCAGGAGGCCGGTCCATGTTTAGTCCTGACTCTGGCACCAGCAGGAGGCCGGTCCATGTTTAGTCCTGACTCTGGCACCAGCAGGAGGCCGGTCCATGTTTAGTCCTGACTCTGGCACCAGCAGGAGGCCGGTCCATGTTTAGTCCTGACTCTGGCACCAGCAGGAGGCCGGTCCATGTTTAGTCCTGACTCTGGCACCAGCAAGAGGCTGGTCCCTGAGGTCCTCAGCGTCCAAGATGGTTCATATGGCACTAACATGTCTGAGATGTACTTTGGTGCTAGGCCATGGAGAGACTTGTACACAAGCAGAGCTGCTTTAAAGTATCTTCTCTGAGCCACAGGAGCCAGTGCAGAGACCTGAGAACAGGACTAATGTGATCATACTTCCTGGTTCTGGTCAGGACCCGAGCAGCAGCGTTCTGGATGTACTGCAGCTGTTTTACAGCTCGTTTGGAGAGACCAGTGAGCAGGCCGTTACAGTAGTCTAATCTACTGGAGACAAACGCATGGACAAGTCTCTCTAAATCGGGTTTGGACACTACACTTTTGATTTTGGCAATGTTTTTTAGATGGTAAAAAGCTGCTGATGTTATTGATTTGACGTGGCTATTAAAGTTCAAGTCTGAGTCCATTATTACCCCCAGATTTATAACTTGATTTGTAGGTTTTAGAGCGAGACTCTGGAGGTGACCGCTAACACTTTCTCTTTGTTTCTGTGGGCCAAAAACGATTATTTCAGTCTTGTCTGAGTTCAGCTGGAGAAAGTTGTTTTGCATCCACACACTGATCTGTTGGATGCAGTGACAGAGTGAATCTACTGGTCCATAGTCACCTGCCGACAGTGAAACATAGATCTGAGTGTCGTCTGCATAATTGTGATAGGACACATTTTCACTGCGTATCAACTGACCCAACGGCAGCATGTAGAGGTTAAACAGAAGGTGGTCCCAGGATTGACCCTTGGGGCACTCCACAGGTCAGTGTCATGTGGTCTGAGACACAGTTACCAATTTCAACAAATATAAATACAGCTGTGTGTCAGTAGGATTTAAACCAGCTGAGGGCTGTTCCTCCAACACCTACATCACATTCTAACCTCTGCAGTAGAATGTTGTGGTCAATGGTGTCAAACGCTGCGCTCAGGTCCAACAGAACCAGGATTGAGACCAGTCCATCCTCAGCGGCTAATAACAAATCATTTGTGACTTTAACTAGTGCAGTTTCAGTGCTGTGGTGGGCTCTGAACCCTGACTGGAAAACTTCAATATGTTCTTGTCCTCTAGATAGTAGCTATTGATAGACATAATTTGACAACTTTATGCATAATATATTGTTCAATATACAGCAAAATACAGGAAATGTGTGATTTTTCTAATCATTTCCCAGAAGACAATGCCCCTCCGTCACGCCTCAATTAAAACTCAAAACACACTGTGCAATTAGATGCGTTTATTTCCGTGACGCGTTTGAAACAAGAGTTCATTGGTCCTTTGTCTTGATTCTGCAATCTTTTTCAGTTCCAGTGATATTTTTTGGCTTTCTTTCTTCTTCGTGAGCAGCCATGTTGTTTGTTTTGATACGGACCGACCATGTCTGTCCCTGATTGGCCACCTGTCAATCACACGCATCTGAACTCAGGAAGATTACGTGACCAGTGACCAGACTGATATTGATCTGTATAAAAATACATATACCATATGTATGAGATATCATTCTGGCTTTTTCTGGCAACCCTGGGGGTACCCGACTTTGGTCTCTTTAATGAGTAAATGTTTTTTTTTGTGATAAATGTGTCTGCATAATACTTATTTTAAAAATGCATACATGTGAAGAGTAAGGGAGCTAGAAACTAGATTTAAAATGCAACTACTGCTATACACATTTCACTAAAAGGTAGTTGGCATGTTTAAGTGTCCCCAGTTTTACAATTTTGGTGTCTTTTATAATTTTAGGCTTACTTCCTGTTTGGTCATGAGCACGAGACGTGACATCTGGTTACAGAGTTAATTCCACAACTGTTACCAAGCAACCATTCTGTAAACAAGGGTCATGTCCAAAGACCTGCATTTGTTCGGTAACATTTCCCTAGTGAATAAATGTGAGAGACTGGTTGTCTGTGTCTGTGTTAACCCTGTGACGAGCTGGTCCCTGTCCAGGGTGTGCCCCGCCAAAGGCTCAAAGTCACTGGGATAGGCTCCAGTCACCTGTGACCCCTAATGGGAAGAGGTAGAAATGCACTTTAAATACATTCTTCCTCCTTTTGTGGTTTGGGAATTGGGTAAAATTGTTTTAAACTAAGTTATAATCTTTGCATTTTCCTTGCTTTAGACAGGTTAGTCTTCACTCAAAGTATAACAGTTGAAGTAAAAGTGAGTAATTATTCTCTTATGATATTCTCTTCACTTCCCAAAACTCCATTAAGAATAGTAATTGGTGTATCAAATGTAACTCAGGGAATTACCAGATGCACATTTTCATATATAATTAAATGAAAAAACACACTGCATTTTCTAGAGTCAATGTTTTCCTAAATTCCTCATCATCCAAATTACACATGTATAACTGTGTCTTTTCATTAACCCTGCTTGTTTGACTTTAAAAATGAAATAATAAATGAGACCACCATATTTAAAAAGCTGAAGGTCTATGTTAGGTTTATTCATCCATTGGAGAGTTCACGCACCCTGCTCACAATCAGCTCCTGTAGTTTATTTAAAAAGCCGGATTGATTTATTTTGGATCCGAGTGCTCCTCATATCAAAAAGCCAATTAGCAGCCTCTTCTGTTGTTGCAGCAAGCAAAGATCCTGGCCATTTTTAATTTAATGAGCAAAGTCTGGCTCCAAATGAGAATCACAGTTGGAATTTAATAACGCTTTCCACTCTGCTCTACGGTGAAGGAGAAAAAAAAACACCTAAATAATTAAAAATGGTATGAGGATTATGCAGGACTGGTGTTGTCATAGTGTAAGGGAGTGTCCATTGATATTATGAGAAAACAGAGCTGGGTATAGGAGATGTCCACAGCAGCAATCGGATAGACTTTGCTAGCGGCGGCGGCAGAGGCTAAGATTTCACTTGAATAATGGATGTTCTGTAGTAAAGCAGCCAAAGCTTCTCTGATGTGTTTTGACATGTTAAGTTGTTCCACTATAGATACGGGAGATAACACCAGCACGGCAGACAATGGACTGTTTTCAGAAGGCTATACAGTAATTATTACAATGGAATTCAATCTACTGACAATGAACTCTACATGCAAATCAAATCTGTAGGTGAAAGACATGCATGCAAACTTAAAGGTCAAAGGAGACCATTCTTACATGAACATCCTGTAATTTTCTGTCATACTAAACAGCTCATGAATAAGTTGTTGCTGAGTCAATTTCTAATATTTGCTTTCTTGTATTGGCCTAATTTCAGTGGAAATACATATGTTGCAGTGCAAAATATTCTTAAAGAAAATCTCATAGGTCTTTACAAACAGATCCATTGACTTCCTGTTCAAAACTGAAAAGCTCCGCCCTCTTCACGGTGGCGTTTCACTGTAACAAGCCGCAGATTGTCATTTACATGTTTTCATTTGTTTAAAAGTGGCTACGTGACATAATAGAACTCTACTTTACATTGATCACCCAGAGCCTTGGTAATGGTACAAATAATCACAACTAAGTACAGGGATGTGGGCGGGGATAGGGGGTAAGTGAAAACAATATTTCTTTGAGCGCTCAAGCTTCAGTTGCAGGAGAATGCATTATCATGCATGAATCGATCAAACTATTGCTTTGGGGAAACTAATGATGAGAAAACACTGATGTTGAAAAAAATAAAAATAATAATAATTGCTTCGCTATTGTACAATTATGGCTTTTTTTTCTCCGCACACTTTTGTTGTTGTGTCACCTGCTTGATTCCATGGAAATATAGGTATATGTATACTGTGGAATATTTGTGGCAAAGCAACATCCTTAAACAGGTGGTGGACCCTGCATCAGAAAAAAGTTATATGCACAATACTATAACTAGAAGCTCTTATTGACACTTGACAGAATAAAGTACTTTTTCTACTATTATGGAAGCAAAAATATTGAAAACCTAAAACTCCACCTCCACAATGACAAAATCATATTATCAATGTAATGTTCCTTCCACTCTTGGACCCCTGCCACCAATGAGAATCGTTTGTCCACCAAATCTCCAGTTCATTTGCACAAAAGATGTCGCCTGAATGCTGAAGTCTATCATTGTCTCACCTCATGGATTATCTTTTGTAAAAACTCACAAATTAAGACTGCATGGGAGCGGATTACTTGCAGACGTTTATGTCAGTGCTTCTGCGTTTGTGCACGAAGCAGCCGTTTTTTTATTCAAAAGTGAGAGCTGGAGTATTGTGTCACAAATGGAGCATTAGATTGGGGTTAAGCGTCTGAATGAGGAGTGGTCCACCAGCTCTGCCCTGGGCTACGTGTACAGGGGCAGCTCTTTGCATTAGCATAATTGCAGGACACCAGAGCGACAGAGGGAACTGAGAAATCCCCATTCCAGCTCACCTCATTCACTCGGACTGAGACAGGGGAAAACCAGTGCTGCCTGGCCCTCTCTACTGCCCCGGGACAAGCAGCGGGATATATGTGCAATTGGAAAAAAATATGGTGGGCGAAACTGACAATAATGTATATTTCTACCTGTATTTCTGTATTATCCTGATGACAATATTTTAAAATCTGCCTCTAAATTTGTAAAAATAGACTGCATGTTATATTGAAATTTTGCATATATTTCCAAATCAAAATTTGCAACATTCTGTATTATCTCACTCTCTTTTCTAACACCGGGATATTTACATTGGTTGAAGCTGGGGTCCCAAGTCTTTTTATGATTTTTCCTTGTAAAAGCAACATTAAAACAAATAGACCATTGCATTGCTGTTGCTAATAAAGTGTTATATTTCCCGTAAGCCCAGAAATAAGGGCCAAAAACCGTGCTTGGATTGGCTGTGCTTGGACAGTCTGCTGGTGTTTTCACCGTCTAAAAGCTGTTCTAAAGCATCCATGCATGTTTGAGTTCACGTGAATATTAACAATGTGCCAATGGACTTGTAAGAGCTAGGAACTAGTCAAACACATGTTTATACCTATGCCTCGTTTTGCTGTTGGAAAATTCCCAGTCCTAATGTAGAAAAATTAAAATTCTGCTGCCTAACTGGTCCTGTACCTTTCCTTCTTCCATAAGTAGATGTCATGGAATCACAGCACAAATACATATGATGTGTTTAACAGGATTTTTTACACTGATTTGATCTTTGCTTTGTTTATTAGAAAGCAAACATGACAATTAAGGCCAGATTCTCATGGATTGTCCGGGAACAGTGCTAGACCAAGGAACAATATGGTTTCAAAATGTTAGCATACATTTTCACAAAGGTATTTATGATTTTTTTCTTATTTTCCAGTGCAGAGTTGCAAAGTCAAAGAGGTTCATCCAGTTGTTTCACATTTAGGTTGAAGTAAATAGCTTGACTGGAAAAGTCAACCTCCAAATTCATTGTTGATTTATTTGCAACATATTTATTATTTGAGACATGCATAAATAATGACAAAATGCTTAAATAAAAAAATAAAATAGTAAATCGTTTCCTCTTTGTACTGATGAATGTAGTTGAATAGGGCAACTACTGTGGCCTAAAGTTGTCTCCCTCCCAATTAGAGCCATAAAGAGTCTTTTACAGCCGGTCTGCTCTTCCCTGTATCACAATACAGAGTGAGACGGAGGGACAGGTCTCACTTTACACGTGCACAATAGTTGGACGCTGCACTTGCTCCTCTTCTTCCTACTGCCGTTCCTCCTGGGACAGGCCCTATTTTGAATTTAATGAAAGAGGAGACTGAAATGGGACCCGAGAGAGTCCCAAAACAATTATTGCCGGACAATGGAGCAAAAACAAAGATGTGATGAAAATGCTGGCGGGAGTAAAAGTGTACCTAAAAGAGAGGGAATTCAAGAGAGGGAATTCAAACTGGATGATTTAAGCATTTTCTGTGACACAGTAACATTTTAAACAGATCAAAAGAGACAGGTTTGGTCCATGATCATACATGATCATTTTCAACACTTTTTAAAAATCTTTTGTCTAATGAACACACTGTTCCAACTCTTCCAGACCAACAAATACTCTTTAAAGGTGCACTATGTTACTTTTCTGGCAGGGGTCCACCATCTTGTCACTGTGTTATTGAGTTGCCTTCTGCAGTATAGCATTAAACTTATTTGTCTGGTGTTTTTATTGTTGAAAAATACCTGAAATTCTCACAGAAACTTTCAAAGATCTGACCTGTAACCAGCCCCTGCTTGTCTCCATGACGATGGATGAGTTTAATGCTGTGGAACATTCTATATAAATAGATAAAGCCATGTCCATGTCCAATGTCCATGGAGACGTGGCAGACCCCTAGATCCCACCTAAATCCTAAAAAGTGACTTAGTGATGGCCTGAATCTATCAGGAGCCACATTTTTTGTGTAAACTTGGTAAAGTAGTAAATCCTGCCTTCTCTGTTGGGGCAGGGGTTGTCAAAAGTATTGACAATAAAATACTAAACTAGTATGATCAGTCAAAAATAATCACAATTAAATAAAACATGGCTAAAATGTTACAGAAATTTGAAATGAAAACCCTGTGACTTCTAATCCTGCCACATGAATAACAAAGCACATGGAAGCATTTGCAGCTAAGAATATCGAGTCATCAACGCTATGACTAACTTCATCATTTTACTTTTTGGGTAGACTTTGCAGAGCGCTGTGCCGTAAAGTAACTTGTGTGTGAAATACATCAGTCTAGTTAGGAATACAAGGTGTTGAATTCGATATGGTGGGCTTCTCGAGTGCCCTGTCGTAATAACATAATGATCCCCAAGGCGCTTTTGACCACCGGGTCCCTCTGCACTTTGAAGATGAATGAAGCAAGGGTTAGCCGCAGAGTGAGATTGGTTTAACACTTTACCACGGCCCCCGGTCTCCAGCAGTCTTAATAAGTCTTAGATCGGGCCCTCAACACTGCTCCCCGAAACTTGGACAAGCTCTACCCCTCCCACATTGCTATAGTCCTGCACCCCTTTGCTTTGGATCCGTATGAGGCTGTTTACCGTGCCACCGAGCCTTTTCAAGTACCAGTCAGCAGGTCTTGCCGGAGCCTTACAGAACTGCTGAACTCTCCCTAACCTGCTAATCGGACCTCTCCTCCTCTTTCAGCTCGCCAACATAATGCCACCATCTTGACCACCATTTTGTAGGTCAGCGGCATTGAGCTTTTTTGTCCGGCAAAGGGCCCCAGCAGCAGCATAAAGCGGCCATCCTTCTATTGATGGTACCACGGGGTCCGCTGAGCCACCCAGATCTCTTCTCCCCCTTTGCTTTGGAAGATGGAGGCGTCCAAAGGCATGCAGTTTATTAAGCTGTCACCGCACATTTAAATCTGCTCTCTATTGCTTTTGGTGCAGGCCTTTCCACAGAGAGAGGGAATCCTTTGTGCAAGACCAAGGTATTCACCGCAGCTATATAAAACATCGCGCACTCACACTAAAGGTAATGGACGCACACACTGCCGAAATGAGATGCAAATCCGGTGATTCACTTGGCAGCCGGGGTGCGCTCTGCTCTGGATGTATTTGTGTGCGTCCTGTATGCATGCGGTGTTGGTGTGAGCGTGCGAGTGTGTGGCTAATTCGTGTAGCATAGCATAGCATAGCAAAGGGGTGTACAGTGAAGAGCCGTAACACAGTTGTTGGTAGCGGGGCATTGTGCAAAGGTGGCAGGGAGCGAGATGACTAAAGAAGAGCCAACAATAGGTGCAGTTAGAGCGAGCTACAGTGAGAGGAGACGTGCTAAAAGTGCACGGGATGAGCCATAAAGAGAGTGTGTGTGTGTGTGTGTGTGTGTGTGTGTGTGAGGTGGGACTAGGGGCGGAGGGAGGTTTTCGCCGTTCAGCTTCATTTGAACAACAGCTTTAAAACACAATTAGCTGTTAATGGTGGGTCATGTCTGTCGTTTGTTAGAGGGAGGGGCGGGATAGCACTTCACATATGGTGGTGGTGCAAACTCTTTCCAGAAATATAGTTCCAGGGTGGAAACGAAATACAAATATCAATGTGTTTGAGATTTTGATATATATATATGTAATTGAGTATATTTAGTGCATTTAAATCGTAGGAGTTACTGAGCACAGTCCCATTTGTTCCAATGAACCGTCTCTGCTCCTTTCTCTCTGGAATCACACAAAATGACTCTGCATCGCCTGCTCGGACAGACCTGAGCTCAGAGAATATGTGGATTGTCTTTTAAAGTAACGATAAGCTTTAAGCATGTGTTATGTTTGCGTGATAGAAATACTGATTTATATACTCATACTCACTACTTTTACAGAAGTACATTTTTAGCTATATAACTTGTGTACACATTTTCAGCACTCTTTCCACCACTGCATATATTCTTATATATACAAATTTTATATACAACAAAATAGAGATAGCATACATTCCCTGTAAAATAATCATCATACTTTCAGTAAAACTGCTACTACCACTTATTATTGGTCTTCACTTTTACACCAAACTCAAAATGAAAGCAATAGTTTTATTGTGAAATACTATTTACAAAGTTTGTTTCACTTATTGGAAAATCATTGGCGCAGGAATACAGTGGGTGCTTTCTAGGTGGAATGGTTGAATCATCTCATTTCATATCTAACAAACTTTGGGGGGAAAAAATGCAACACAATAACTGCATTAATCAAAAGCATGATCTGATACAAGCTTGTATTAGCATTCCAAATGTATAATGTATATATGCAACCCAGAGATCCAAGAAACAACTGGAAATGTATTAAAAGTCTTTGTGGTGCCGGAGGCGTGAGATTTGGACGTGAGATTGTCTGTTTTGTTTAAGGTAAAATCCCAACATAATAAAACTGGAGATATCAGTGGTGAGGTGATACAAAGAAACACTACAACAGTGTTAATTATAAGTACCATTAAACAATAATACAGACAATATGTGTGTTTAAAGCTAAGTGCTTCTTAAAAAACACTTGCCACTTTTTCCTTATGGGTGGATTAACTCTCTGAGTGTATTTGGATAAGCACTGGAAATGACAGGCTCAGTTGTTAAAGCTGACACACACACACACACACACACACACACACACAGACACACACACACACACACACACAGACACACACACAGGCTCAGGCAGAGGAAATGAACTCTCACTAACTGTATCCTAGTTCATATGAGAAGACTGGTTCCCTTCAGATTGAATGGTTCCCATGGTTATCTTGACATATGATCACTGTCAAACCATTTTAACCAAAATATGCTTAAATACACCTGGGAGATCAACGTTATTTTGGAAATCCAAGTCTTCAATCACCGCCTTTATTTCCTTTGCTTATTGTTGATACCTAATAAATGTATTTTTTTTTCGTTATGAACAGCACAAAACCACGTGCACACACTCTCACTCTCACGCCACTAAACCTGGACTAAACCATGACTTAAACAAGACCAAACCAACAATATTAATGCTAATTTTAAACAGTTGAGATGTTGTACTGGGATCATTGTAATCTCTTATTAAAATAATCCTGTAAAAATGTATGGCTATACCAGAAGATACAGTGGTGTGACACATGGTACACAGAATTTAAGTCATTTTTGGTGAAGGGCCAAACTAACAGGGCCTTTCTTTCTTTCTTTGAATTTGCCGACGGGGTCTGGAAATAATTTTCAGTGAAGGAGTGAGCACTGCAATGAGTGTATTATCACGTGAAAACAGGTATAATTGCACTAGGCCGCTTAAGTAAACCTACTGTACAGATCAAGTTGCTCCATTTTACTCCCCTGTGCTTCACTCAATGGTTTAGCTTTCAAAACAAGACTGAATTAATATCACATAATCGCTGGGAAAGGAATTTGCCACACTTAAAGATTACATTTCAACGTACAATATTTCACACACAGCTTTACTTAACACAGAGTGAAACAATAACCCTAATTGCCAATTCTTTAGACTTTTGAAGGATATATTGCTGGTATGAATCACAGCTAGACGGCTAATGTATTAGAAGTGTAAAAGTAATAGGCAAACAGCCCTTCGAGCTGCAAATAGTGAACACATTAAGGCCTGGAGAGCTTCCAGAGAAATCTTTCAATTACGCAGAGTGAATTGCAGTCTAGTAGGAAGGCGAGATGGATAAAGTATAGAGCAATGAAGCAAACTGTGCTATAGACTTAATTAGAATAGCACGGATGTGGGGCTTATGGGCCCTCGGACACGGCGAGGGTGTAAAGGACAGGTGAACAGCAAATCAATGCATCAGAGACAAAAAAGTGAACAAAGACCAGGGGGTGGGAAATCTCTTACACAGGCAATAAGTTCAGAAGCACAAGGAGAGCTGTGTTAATTGAAAGTGCTCAAAATCAGATTGAGATTTTACTGTTATTAACCTTTGGAGGAAGCATTTTAAGGCCCACGTATCTGAGGTTATTGCTTTAAGTGGAGAGTTAGCGTTGAAATGAAATGTATTATCAGTTGATCAGCTTGATCAATTATATGATTTCAGCAGATGAAGCAGGAGGCACATTTTTGCCCTTGACAAATGCTGATTCTCCAATAGTTTTGAAATTAGTTTTATGACTCATTTAATAGTGTGGCGGGATAGGATGACTGGAGCCATTCTACGCACAACAGGTTAGGGACCCTGCCACTGAGCCAGAAGCTTGTTAGGAGAAGATGCAACAGCAGGAATCTCTCACCGGGCTTGAACTGGTCATACCTCTTGTAGGTGACGTTCTGCCTGGTCCAGGTAAATAGCCAGTCGCTCCTGCATTTCCAGAATGCACTGTACCTGTGTCTTGCGGAGTAAATCCAGTGGGCCTTGAACATCCCACCCATACAGCAGTTCATCGGGTGAGAAGCCAGTTGAGGCTCGTGGTACTTCCCTGTATGCAAACACGAGATGTAAAGATAGTCTCCTGGTCTCGTCTGAAATGCAGAATCAGCCGGACTAAAGCTCTCATGACACTTCCTGCTGTCATAGACAATCGTGTGGCTCTCGTTCTCCAGTTTGTGAAATGTTTGAAAATAAGATTTAACAGTTACAGCAGGATTAAATGATGGGAAACGTTTTTACATAAATTTGCCCCTTCATTTACACAAAACCCAAAAAAAAGAACCAATAGCAAAAATCCGGTACCGTTAAAGTACTGGTATAGAAATAAATGAAACATACCCAGCCCTACTCCAAAGTTTCATCTCAGAAGTTTGGGTTCAGACAGGACTGCTCTTGGGTTTTTGCCATTGCCAATGAGCTTCAGATCTGGCCCAGAGTCGGCTCATTAGTGACCTGGGATCTATAGGATTGACTTGTAACATCTTTGTTTTAACTGCAGCCACTTCAAACTGCACTTCTCCTGAATCAAATAAAACCTTCAACTCCAAACTCTGATAGTATTTCACACCCACTGTATGTATCAGCACATGACAGAGCAGGTGCAAAAACCAAGTAATAGGCAACATCTCCAAATCCCAGAGGACCCTCCAATTAAGATGTCTGTCTTCATCAGTCTGTCAATCTGATCCCGTCTGCACCAGGGCTCACACTCCCTACTCTGCACCAGTGGTCCACCAGGGAACTCTGCAGTAATATCAGACCCACATGTGGTTCTGATTTCACAGCCAGAGGAGGCAGATTAACATAAAAGAGGGTGTTTTAAGAGTTTGTGTATTGAAAACTGGGCCTCGGGCTGGAGGAGAAGAGGATTACCTCATTTAGGGTCCACTAAAACTCTGTTTACTTTCCAAAGTGTGCATCTTAATCAGGTATTAGAGTTACTGTGAGTATAACCAGGTCAGCAGTATTGTTCAGCATATGCCTGGGATAGTTGCAGAGGAAAGACCAGTCTAAGTGGAAACAGAAATATGACATGGTACAGTGACGTTATGTTTAACTCTGCTGTATACAGCCAATGTTTTCAACTGACATGAGGGCTTTGTTCATTTGTTCATATTTTTATTCACTCAAGGGTTGCTGGGGGCTCGAAATTATTATTGCTGGATTAGATAAGTCTTTGATGTCGCCGTAGGGAAATTTGTCCTCTGCATTTGCACCATTTAATGCCGCAGGGGTCAAACCTGTGAGGAGCAGCGGGACCCATCTCCAGATCTTGAGCTCAGCGTGGAGTCAGGACTACTGTAGCAGGAAGATTTTACCTATGGTGCATATTTTGGATTGAAGGGGAACTCGATGCCCGGAGGAAATCCACCCCAAACACGTGGAGAAACATGCCAACTATGCACAGAATGAACATGAAGAGCTTCTATTTGAGCGTAAGAGAGGAGGGGTCATCAGAGGAGAGCTACTTTCATAAACATCGTGAAAAATAAAAGGACAATGTTTTTTTGGGAGTGTCTTGTGTGGGTTGGGTTGCCGGCTCACTATTTAAAATAGAGGACAATATTTTCATTCATTTCATGTTTTATTAATTTCTTTTTAAGGTTAGGGGGTTGCAAACATATAGCCCCCACAGGTCTGAGTACAACTTTGCATTCACCAACAATAATAGTCAATGTAGATATATTCATTTAAATTTGACACTTGGTTGTAAATGTCTAAGAGAATACTATGTTACCGTGCTCAGCTGAACCTACAACATGGATGACTTATGATTCCAATTCAATAACATTCCAATAACTCATATTATTTCAGGTGTATGTTTTCTTAGACACAAATAACTTTAATTGACGGGTGTGTGGCTGCAGTTCCACCCACGCCTCCGTGCAAAGGGTTAATATTGATCCAGTCTTTCCCTCCAGAAACTCTAGAACTGTAATTTATAGTTTGATCTTTTCTTCTGCCAAAATTTACTGCCAAATTAAATAAAACAGCAGCCGCCACACATCTGCATTGGGACCAAAACGAAATCCTGTAGCGCCTTCACAGGTGAGAGCCATTTTAAAGTTATTTCTCAGTTGAATGCCCCGCTGACCCGAGTCGGAGCGCTACTGGCTTACAGGGTCTGTGTGCATGTCCATACATATCTAATGCATGCCTGGATAAATGATTTAAAATAAAACAGACATGCTGTACAGAAGGAGCTTGTGAAACTGTCAATCTTCACCATACTGTCAGACCAAGAATATAATGGTCTTTTATTCTGGGACTGTGCATACAAATGGAGGTTAATTTTATGTTCGTGTCTTTTTACTTATTCAGTGATAATGGTCTTGATATTTAGGAGGTGCTCTTAAAGAGGCTGTAACCATTCAAAGTGCTTTGTGTTATGTTCTAGCTCTTTGGGTCAAAAATATGCCTATGTGTGTTGTCTGTGTCTATTATTAAGTGTTTTTATTGGCATGTCTATAACTGTAAATCTGAACGAGCCAATCATAAAAGTTTCATCGATTTATATTTAGTAGTAGTAAAATATATTTTTGGAAAAGTATCACTTAAGGCTATTGCACACTTGAATATGTTTTGCCCGATTTTAAGCCTGGTTTGCGTTTGTGGAGGCGGGGCCTGAGCAGTGAGCAGTTCTTGTAAGCGTTTATGTGTGGTGGTGCTCCTCATGTCTGTGGGGTCAATGTGATTCTGTCACTTCTGTTACTGTTTTTTAAGTCACAGTTTGAAGACCTCAAACTGTGAGGTTCCACAACTTTACCGCTGCCAGCTTTTTAGGAAAAGCATGAATGAAACCAACAGTTTGTGCAAAACTTTTCCATCTTCATCAGCGCTACAGTGAATGTAACAGGCTCCATGTGAATATAGTGCTCTCCAGTGTCTTTTATGAGCAGGTTTAATCAGTTTTATGCAGCTAAAATCTGGAACAGTCTTCTTGAAGATGTGAGACAGGTTCTACTCTAACATTTGTTTAGCTGCGCATATGACTGAAAGGATTTTTATTTCTTAAACTGTTTTGTGATTTCTGTAAATTCTCTGTGATTTGAATGCATTTTTTGCTGTTGTGTGAAGCACTTTAAATTGCCTTGTGTATGAAATGTGTCTCTACAAATAAACTTGCCTTGTGTATCTGTTTCCATTACGCAGCCTGCTGGATCATGTGACACTTATGCTTTGTGTTACATCTTAAAATCGCAGAAAATGTTAAAATCCTCTGCAGCCGGCTTTACATTGAATGCAAAGTTAGTAAAGCTCCCGTTAGAGAATTTCAACTACTTTCCATGCCTTCTATTACCTTTAGGGGGAATGGTAGACAGCAGGGAGCCTGGCCCTTTATCATAAAAGAATGCGATTAAATAATCATGTGACGAGTAATGAATCTTCATCTCCTCGATTACACTGTTCTGCCCTTTATCAGGCCCTATATATAGGCTCATCAGATATTCCATTTCTTGCTGCTACATAGATGTTATATTCAGGTGGACATTTTACTTGAAAAAGAACCAGGACTTGCACTTTGGAACAATCTGGCCAACTAATTCCATAGAAAGAAATACTTAAACTTTAAACGTGTGAATGAAATTGATTTAAAGATACAAGTAATTCTTTTTTTTTTCCTATCCAATCAATCCACAGCTGCTTTCGGTTCTTACTTCCAGCTTACAAGGATCAAAATGATTATTAGATGCATCCAGGACACAGCATTCTTATTTTGTCACAAAGTGTGGCTTTTACAGTACTCTGTGGGGGGCAAAAACAACATTTACTTATTTATAAGAATAATAACGGGCACTCCCTGCTATTTTGACAACAATGTTGATTTAATCTGATCTTATTTCAAATTTAGGCCATTTTTAGTCAAATAAGCTAATTATTTTGGCTTTGGTGAAGATTTAGTTGCCAAAATGTCATGCAAATTTAGTCATCAAAATTCATACATTACGTCAACCAAGAATCATGATTTGCTTATTCAAATATATATATAGCTCTGCTTTCATGGGCCGTCTCCCACATTAAGCAGCTTTGGCTCTTGACTGCCATGAGTTTGTGGTTTTGGGCTCTTTGATTCAAATAAATACATTCAAAAGTTCATTGGGAGCTTGGATCTTGCTCCCACTTTTCCATTTCCGTTTCCAAATATATTCGGACATTCAGCAAACACAAAAAACGTGTTGACGTAAAACCTGACTAAATTAATCCATCTATGACTAAATGAAACATTAAATGGCCCAATGCGGCTGAAGAGAAAAAACAAGAGTTGCGTTGATGCTCATTTTGTTAAATGAATTCGGTCAGGATTTCAGAATGTCAAACTTCAACATTGAAATAAGAAGAAGGATTAAATGTGATCTGTAATTAAACATTTCCTTCCATTAAGAACTGTCTCATTACAAACTTTAGTAATACAACGTCGGGCTTTGCAGCAGTATAATGAACTTGACCCGGGGTGGACCAGATGATGTCCTAATCTGAGCCAATGAGCTAATCTATTCTGACAGAGAGGGTCAAAGGTCAGTGATGAAGCTGAGATAAGAGACAGGACTAATGAATAACAATGGGAGGATTAACAGAAGGCCAATCCCAACTAAGAATGCTCTGGACCAATCAGATTTCACACATATCAGAGGCAATCCTTCAACTGGGAACATGATGTCTTACTTTAGAGTCGTGTTAGGGCCAAATAAACTGTGAATAAGGATAATATAACATATATCTTAATCAATAAGCAAAAAGATCATTATTAAAAACAAACTACAAGATAAAACAATGCTCTGAATAGACTAATTTGCTCATTCATTGCATCTGACTATTGACCACAATGACACACATCATAATTTATTTGGACAAAATATGTTTGTTCTACATAAATTAATAGGAGAATTGTGTAATGAAGTATGTCACTTACATACTTACATATAAAAGTTAGAAATATACATTATTTTTTATTATCTCTATTTTATTGTATACATTAATAATGTTTGCCATCTCTATTGCACTTTGAGATTTTTTTGCAAATTACAAGTGTCATAAATAAAATGTGTTATTATTTTTGTTATTATTTATTTATTTATTTATTTATCACAATCGAATATGGCAATTTATAATTCAGTTTATTAATGAGATTCAGCTTTCTGTCCACTTGCGTACACGCTTTTCGCCATTCAAAGATGGTTTTGAATACTTATTTGCTATAGCAATCATTCAGATTTTCATTATTCTGACACCCATGGACACACCAACATGTCCTGTCTACAGCAGCAGCAGCAGCTGCAGCATCAGCAGTAGTAGTAGTAGTAGTAGTAGTAGTAGTAGTAGTAGTAGTAACAGCAGCAGTAGTAGTTGTTGTTGTTGTAGTGTCTTTATTTATATTTAGTTATATTGATATTTCAAATAATGTAGATAACTGGCATCATTTGTTAAATTGTAAATAAAATATATATGTAATATATTGTGGTTCAATTATTATAAATTTGCAAACTATTTTTTTGTGTAATATACGTTTATATTCATTTATATGTCATTTTTAAAAATCAAATCCAATGCACAAGATAATTTTCTTGTGCATTGGTGGCAAACAAAATAAAAACACACTGTGCATTCCTCATTCAGCAAATTGAGTTGAACAATGGCTCTATGTACAAAGCTGTCCTTCAGTCCAGACGTGGGAGCTGTTGATTGGGCGTCCAGACGACAGCACAGAGGGGCAATAAAGTGTATATTTTCATTGTACACTCCATCCTAAACAATGCCTTACGTCTGCAGTGTGTGTGGGGTGAGGCTCTGCTCCCTCCGGCTCTTTCCTGCACATTTCCACAGAGGTCAGTTTGGGGGGCGGACGTACCCCACTGCTGACCCCTGGAGGTCACACTGCAGCTCTGTGTGGCCGAGATAAAGGCTGTCCCATAATGGAATAAGAAATACACTTGCTCATATGTAGTCTATACCTTGGATGAATGATGCTCTAGTGAATTTGGCTGGTTGTTTGCCGTGTGAGTGTGTGGGGTCTGGATAATGGTCAGTTTGGGATTAGAAACAGCTTGTTGTTGGTTATAGGTGCAAGTGCAGCAGATAAATGTGTTTACTCCCGGTTTCCACGAAAGGAAAATCCCTGTGTACACACTCCATACATTACTCATGTTTACTTTTTGGATTAGATACCTTGATAATTGAAGATAACACTGTGACTGAAAAGCTCTGTCAGGGTTTCTGGACCTTTTCATTACAGCTTAAATTTTGAACCTAAATCTTTATTTTTTTTAAATTGTGCTGGTCGGTGGTGTATTGGTTTAAGGTGTTGCACATGTGTGATTGCTCCTACCTCTTTGTTGTGGTTTCTTTTCTTTGCCTCAACAATGTCTCTACCCTCTCTCTCCCCATTTCACGCAACAGCGGCCATGTTGATTAAAGCTTTTGGCCAGAAAACCTCAAAATAAAAACTTCTGTCAATTTTATTATTTTTCATATCTAAATATATTAATTTACATCGATTTACAGTGAGCCCTGTACACTGTCAACAACATTTGGATAATGGTGAAGCGGGACTTAAACAGGCTTTACTTCACTCTGATACTGTGCATCGCAGACTCAAGTTACATTTGAAAGGAGAACATTTGTATTTATTTCCAGTGGGATTCATGCTTATAATTAAATCAAATAATGTCTCTGTGTTGTTGTGAGACAGTGTCTGATAGCATCCATAATGTATGCACCAAACTGTCAGATAAATGCATGTGTGCTGTTTGTTTCACTGTCACTCACTCATTATAGCAGGGTTAAAGGGCGAGTGATGAATACTGAATAACTCTCTGCGACCATTATTTGATATTGAAATTGAGTTTTTGATGTGTGGGCTTAACGGGGTCATTATGACAGAAGGATGAAATGATTCACCATCAAAGAGAATGTATTTGAATTGTGGGTGTGAAATGTTGTCTATTGCTGTAACTCGTCCAATTGAAATGTGGACATTGTTCTGGAATGCCTTTTATTATTGAATGCACGTTTAAGTCTGGGAAGAGGACTTTTGTAATATGACAGCCAAGGCAGTGAATGCTAATGCAGAGGTGGAAGGGCTTGGGGGGTTTGCTGTTCCACAATGAGCACAACTGTGTCCTTGTTTGTGAAGCGGGGAGGAAGTGTTGAATAAAGTGCTTCCAAAAGTGATCCGCCAAAACTTGTGAACGGCGGCATCTTTTATGGCTCAGCAGCTCCGACTCAGAATAAGCTTCCCGATGAAGGAGTTTGGCCATTACATCAACAAGCAATCATCAGCCGCCCTGTGTAGCTTCAGTGTCATCACAGCTAGAAGCTTTAAAACCTGTTACCACCCACCTGTCTGCCGCCGAGCATTTTCTATATCTCAAATATTCTCTTACATCATCACTTTTATTTCCGTGGTCAATACCAGCAAGCCATACATCATTTTAAAGCTTATTTTCTCAACAAAACGAATATGTCATTGATTTACATTGAATAATTTGCCCCAAGAAGCAATTGCCAATAGTTTGTGAGAAAGTCTCAACTTTTACAAACGCATGTCCTACCTGTTTGCTGTTTATGATGGACGAAACGGCTTTAATTCTGTACATCCTTGTGCTCAGTCTGTCCGTAAGGAACCATTGAAAAACAATATCCACTTGTATTTTTCCTTAAGTTATCTGATTTTGAGATATTGTCAAGTAAACAAACTTTTCTTCGTTTCTCGCCGGACGAGAATGCGCTTGTCCGGCGCATTTCTCCGTCCATAACAAATGACCTGTTTGACCTATAAGATAATGTTGGATATCCTTCTTTTCTTCAGACTGTTTCCTACAGAATGAGACCATCCACGAATTTTTCTGTCCACTGGTTTGTTTGCTACAGCCTCCGCAAAAAGAAATGCGCCGCTTGCAACGCACATGGATTAGTCTGTTTACATCTAAATAGCGCCGCGTGCGAATGACGTAGCTGAGTTTGATTGAAATATTATTCTAGCCAATGAAAATAGCTTTAGAAAGAGAGGCGGGACAAAGGGCTCATTGACACAGAATCTTCTGTGTTCTCGTGCGTAAGGCTCCGGGAAGGCTGTAAAGAGCCAGATTTCTCGGCAGGATTTTGCGCATAACGTTTTCTGATTTTATTAGCCTTTTGGACGTGCATTTTGTTAGATATATCTATTATTATACCAATAAAAAATAAAATAAAAATATTATAACTTTTTTTTTTTTTTTAACCTCTATATGGGAAATTCATGGGTAAACTCATATTTACACACAGGGCCGGCCCAGCCTATAAGCGAACTAAGCAGCCGCGTAGGGCCCCGAGGCGTTAATAGGGCCCCCAATCTGGCAACCCGTCTTATGCGAAGTGCAAGCGCAGCGTGCGCCACTAGTGTAGTAGCGCTGCTGGCGCGGCAGCGCACACAGCGGGAACATATAATGCACAAACCGCATTTATTTGTAATGACAATCTGGCAACCAAGACACCAAACCTGCGCTGATTGTGCAACTTCATTGTGCGCGAGCAGAACGAGAGCAAAACATAAACATAACAGAGCGTGGTCCTCATGTCAAGAGGAATATATCCCCCCGATGCCGAAAAACGAAAGAAGAAACTTCTTGACGATGTAAAGAAACTGCAAACTCAACAACACTCTCCAGGTATTGAACTTCTCTTACAAAGAGACGGTCAATGCTGCTGTTTGAAACAACACGATTCTGTCACGTTAGTTCGCTCAGGCTGGAGGCGACGAGAGCTCTGCCCCGCGCACAATGTGTCTGAATGAAAGATAATAAGCTTAACATTTACACCAGCCCGTGTTAGCTGCAGGTGAGGCCGGTGAGGGGCCTCTATGGCCCGGGTCATTAAGAGGTGGAGATCCGGTCCGGACGAGCGCCGTCTCGTCCAGAACCTCTGACGTGAGACTTTGGAGTAAACAGTGTGCGGCCCCTGTCCCGGGCCCCTGTCCCGGGCCCCTGTCCCGGGCCCCTGTCCCGGGCCCCTGAGCAGCCTCAGTCAGAGATGAGCTGGTTTGAGTTTGCGTCCCTCTCTCTCACATCACCATGTGTGAGATCAATCGTGACTCGTGATGTCTGTTTTACTTTGACTTCTTAACGTGCAATGAGAGGAACGTAAAGGTTTATGCGTGTAAGGTCCATCAGCCAATCACATTGCAGCATTGTTTCATGCAGGAGTCCAGTGTGTGATGTTCTGATCAGAACAAACATTTATATTGTAATTAACTTTTGATAGAGCAATAAAACTTTTCAATTTATTTAAAAAGCATCATTAGACTATTTGTTATAAATTATAATAAATTGATAGTGAAAAATAACCAGACATATTATGATTACGTCTGTTATAGAATAATACTATATATTTTTATATAAAAGTGGCAAAGTTGCAGAAACGCAGTCTCTTCACTGTAGTGAGGTTTGGACCTTCACTTCTCGTTCTGTTCATTCTCTGGGAATAACATGTTTGCACTGTTTTATCAGTGTTAATTGTTCATCAAGCAATGCTTATGCCATTTGTTTAATTTAATATAACTTGTTTTGTCACTTTGGCAAGAAGGAACAGTTGGGAGCTGTAAAAGATAAATTAGTAAGGATAACTATTACTTTTACATTTTCAGTTAAAATGAATCAATTTGATCATAATTATTTTTCATAGCCAATATTGTATTGAGTAATTAAGTACACTAATGTATTAATAACTGGCTTTAGTCATTTTCTCCTGGCACAGTTTCATCACATCATCATTTTATAGCATTACAACCAACATTTTACTCTTACTTTATCCGGCTGGACCACATTAAAATGCACCAGAAGACCCAAAAAAGGTCTGAAAATCTCTGGGGGAGGGCCCCCAGACCCCCCCCCCTGTTCATTCATTTAAACTGCTAATGTGGCTGTCGACCCTTAACGCCCACAAATACGCCCAAAAACATATCTGGGACGTGTGTTATTTGTACAGGGAGTAGAGGTGATGTCAGCGGAATACCAAGTTGCATTGTGGGATTTAAGTTATCAATATTTGAGCTTGTGAGGTGTTGAGAATAAACTAACTGGATGCCCTGGAGTTTTGGTGCGCTTTGTTTGCGTTGAAGAAAGTTCCCATATGTGAATTGTTCACTGACAATGGCAATAAAACTGATTCTGATGACGTGGAACATATAGCGAAAATTTTTTTCGCTATATGTTCACAGATTTTTTTTTTAGCAGTTATAATTGCTATTAGTGGCCTACAAAACATCAAAATGTATGTTTTATGATCATAGAGGAGCTAAAATTGTAATAAAACAGTTTGGCACAGTTGGCACATATTTGGATTACTTGAATATACTTTTTGATACAAAAAGGTCAACAGCACCAAAATGCCTGTTCCTAGAGATCTGAAACTTTACACAGTTGTTGTCAACAAGATAAACATCATGTACAGTGAACAGCATACGCACACAATGAAGTATGTCATGCTCAGGACCATTACAAATTAACAATATTCAGGCGAGACTAAAAAAGGATGTTTTGTTTATGTTTGGGCCTCTGTAGTGTAAGTTCTGAACTCCTGACAGTGTTCATGTGCACATCTGCAGAAACTAGAAGGCCTAAGCTTTCTAATGATGCATCACACTTGCATGTGGAACATAAGATCCTCTTTTAATAAGCAATGCCATTTGGGTCCAACCATTGTGCACAGGGCGAAAATAGGTGGGTGGTAACAGGTTAAACTGTTGAATGGAAGGTATAGTATAGTAGTATAGTTGGATCTGATGAAACTGTAGAAAAAAACAGAAAACGCCGTATTCCTGGGCTCCTCTGTCTCTTCTTTGACCGGACTCTGGCTTCTACGGCCACACGTCAACTGGTAGACGTGCGTTGTCTTCTGGGTCAGTGTGCTGCATGTTGTGCCAAATTGGAGCACCTGCCACTCTGCCACTCACAGATGGTTGGGTCCATGTCCACTTTAGCATCTCGCCACAGGAAGCACAGAATTGGTCGGTCATCTTCCAGAAGGCAGACCTGGTGAAACATTCCTTTCAGGGCCAGGAAGGAGGCTGTTGTTCAGGCTCTGACTATTGAATGTGAAGAAGCAGTTAAAGACTATTTGATGTTCCTGATAATGTTGCACCATGTGGTGGGAATAAACCATGAATTGTTGCTTTCTTCAGACATGACGGGGGAATAAGTTTGACATATCTCGCTTCAATGAGTTTGTGGATCTCTGGGTCTCTCACAAGGCGTCTTTCTGTCCCACGTAACTGTGGCAGCACCACCTCCTTTGATGCATTAAGTGGTGGGAGATGCTGTTTCCACAGTAACGGAGTGGCATACCTGTTCACTCTATCCACAATTACTCTTGTGGTTTTCTCCAGCATGCAAACTGCCTCTGCATCCTCCCTTCACCTGGTTATCAACTTCTGCGTGACAAACGGTGAAAAGGCAATGCTGTGGGGACAACTGATGGCGTAAGAGGCTTATCGGGCCTTGGAGAGTCCATCCGAGTCTGGTGTGCACTGCTGCAGGTCTGCCAGAGGGACCGAGACGTACAGGTTCCACTGGAGCTATCAAATGTGGATAATCCGAGGCAGTAGCAGTGGCTGGGCATCCTTGATAGTAGGCAGTAGTCTAAGGTGGCGATATTTCTTCTGTGGCCGGCGAGGTTCAGTTCTCTGTAAGTGAAAGCTTGCTTTATCTTGTAGCACTTGCCTGGCTCTGAAATAGGAGTCATTGTGAAGGATACAGTAGATCCATGGATGGTGCCGACTTCCTTCCAAACTCAGCTCTTCCACCTGGCCACGGAGACCCAGCTGAAGAGCTGCCCCATTCAGAAGTATTCTGACCCATCATCCAGTATGGCGTGGATTTCAAATGCCTGGCTATCACTCTGGAGCATGACTCGACTGAGCTTGAGTAGAACTTGGCGGCCGGTCGATGTACAGAGTCTGTGACACAGACAGGTGTGTGCTTCTAGTGCTTGGGGCTTACCAGCAGCTGTAGTATTTTTACATCATGGAGGATGTCCAGGTTGTCTTCTCACACTGTTTACACTTGGGTTTGAGGTTACACGTGGTTACACGACCACATCTCCAGCAGCGGTAGTTTGTCTTGGTCCACTGTGTCTTCTGCTCCACTGACAGGAGTTTCAAGTTGCTGCACTGGTTCAGATAGTTCTGCATTGCGTCGCAGAACATTTGAGCATTGTGGTGGAGCTGTAGCTGCTTCCTCTGCTGACTCAATGGGTTAACTGCTAAGGAGAATGGTAGATCTCTGGGACTTGTTTAGTACATTTCTTTCAATGCTCTTCTGAATATTCTGAATCTTCCTCCTCTGCCCTTAAGAGTCTATGTTGGGTACTTTACATGCATTCATTTGAAAATGTGTTTGCAGCTTGAAATATCCAAATGAAATGAATACAATTTCACAGTAGAAAATCCCAATATTGCTTTGCTTTGGGAATTTTAATTGAGCTGTGAAATTGAATGAATGCAATTACCCCAGAAACGACTTTGGTGACCACATCCACCAAAATAAATCCTCTGAATTTCAGCACCCAAACATACGAACGCAGACATTTTTACACCCTCCCAATTATGCGACGGTGCAGTGAGCTTTTCAAACTATAGCATGAGAATTAAACCCTGCACACAGGCTTTTCCTATTCGATAATTGTCATCTACTATGATGTAATCTATAACTGTGTGCAACGTTCTTACTTACGGTATTATGCTTTGAGTTGTAGGAGACTTAAAAGACATCATAGTCACTGGTGATGTTTACATGCAAAAAATAAATCTGATTATTAACTGATTTCCGGCTCTTTAACATTATTTACACGCAAACCACAAAATCAGTATTCAGAGTGACCATGATCAAAAATAAATTGAATGGTTTTGATGTTTACATGTCATTTTAATATTCATATAACTCCATAAATCACATTTGTCGTATTGTCATTTCTGATTGGTAATACAAAAACATGAATTTGGTTTTCTATGTTTGAGTGGTGCAGTGTGCTCTCCGGACATATACGCTTTCATGTGGAAACAACAAACTGGTCCAATCTGCACCTAAAGAAGACATTTAAACACACAAAATGCCTTATTTATATATGAAAACATTACTTGAACAACTTGTAATATTTTTTTTTATATTAATTATATTAATGAGATATTGGATGCATTCATTATAATGTGAGTGTTTTTTTCCAGTGAAATACATTTTCAAAACTATATTATGTTATTTTAGACATGGCATATATATACACAGCTTATAGATGCTATGAACACACTAAATATTAAATTGCCCCTTCCTACAAACATTTCTCTCCTCTGTTCCACATTCTGTCACAATTTCTCTCCTCCCTCTCCGCCTCTCTCGTACAGGCACAATTGGTGGACTAATGTCGGACTAATTGCAGCAGTGAAGCGTCCCTCGACTGTTTTTCAGGAAACTTAATCGTGTGGACAGGCAGAGTGAACTAATTATCTGAACGCCGTTTTCCCAGCCAAAGCTGGTAATTTAGCAGCAATTGACCTCCTGCAGTTTTGCCAGCAAAGGAAAACATGTAGGCCAGTCTGCTAACGAGGGGCCCATAGACCCCCAGTCCAGCCGCTGTGGACTACTGTGAACTTCAGCTCAGATTTAGCTCAGAGTCCATCCAGAAGAGAGAGAGAAAGAGAGAGAGGGCGAGGGTGACAGATGCTTGATAGAGAAAGAGAGGAATAGAAAGAAAGTGAGAGAAAGAGATGGTGACAGAGGGGAGAGAGATACGCCACGCTCACACCTGGAGTAAGTGCCCTGCGGGGGAGGACAAGCCTGTTGGGACAATAAGTCAATGCTGCGATTGTCTGAAAACAGGATG
Source organism: Eucyclogobius newberryi (assembly GCF_026437365.1). Classification (NCBI taxonomy): domain Eukaryota; kingdom Metazoa; phylum Chordata; class Actinopteri; order Gobiiformes; family Gobiidae; genus Eucyclogobius; species Eucyclogobius newberryi. The sequence goes on from NW_027315768.1 coordinate 24,928,311, forward strand.
TAATTATGAAGTTTGGACATTCTGCACAATCGTTCACTCCCTCACTGTCCGGCTGTGATTGACAGTTCTACACTTTATTGTTCTTTCAGAACAATAAAGTCGAGAGATTTACAGAAGGACTGGAAAATTAATCATGTTTCTAGTCCACAGGATTTATTTGTCATTTGGGACAAACAATTCTTCAAATTACAAGCGTGGTTACCACATTGTTGGTGTTTTGTTCTGAATTGTGTTTTTCTTCCTTTGTTGTCAGACATTTCATATAAAATGGATTTAGACAAGCGTAATTTATCTTTTTAATAATAAATGTGTCAAGACAAATACTTATGATTCCTTTATAACCTCTAACTATACATTTTTTAATTAAATACAAATTCACTATATTCACTTACTTACAATACTAACATTCATAACTCGATTTGAATACTAAGGAAGAGACTCGATGCTCAATTTTGATATCATAATCATAATCATATCTCTTTTTTTTAGACAATATTGACACAAAATAATAGTTATTTCTTTATGTTGTCATGTAATCTTATACTAATTCCGACAAACCTCTTGAACTGGTCAAATTTTGCCCGTTAATGTGATTAGTTTTAGTATCAATACTAGTATATATAACGCAATCTAGTTTTGATACTAGTTTTAATATTGATTGGCATGTGATTTTTGATGCTTTTGACTTCCTTGACTCTTTCAAAAATGTTCTAATTTACTCCAAATAATAAATGAAAAGGAAAGCTACACTTGCACACAAAACTAAACCACATGCCACTACCAGGACTGCACAACACAAATAAAACATGCACCTGCGTCTCCCAAAGTCCATTCTTTATCTTCTACCATTGAAACGTTGTCGCTGTTTTCTGCTAAAATGTCAAGTCGATGGTTTGTGTTGACTGTTGGATCACTGCTTTTATTGCTCCATAAACACAATGAGACAGCAAAGCCCTGGTTGACGGCTGTTTATGCGTCCTTCACAGTGATTTGTGTTATTAAATATGCTCTGCGTGTGAGGGAGTGAGATAGAGGCACGCCCAGAGAATTGGCTCCTAATTTCCTTTGTGCGGTTTGCTTAAGTAAACATAGCAGCTTATAAAATGTGAGTAAGAGCGTAGCCACGGAGCGCTAACGGTTTCCTCCGCGATGTGTGCGAGGTACTGGATGAGTAACGTTACCGCGGTGATGCAGTATTGTTTGGTATTTTATCGCCGTTAGCATGTGCTGCCAGTAAAACGAGTGAGACAGCGGACGCCTGTTGTCAATATGGGACCGTGGACAAGTCGTAATTCATGTGAACGCTTCTCTTTGTGTTTTCAGTCAAGTGTCAAAGTTTCCTGGAGACGTCGCAAAAGTTTGACAATTCTGTACGCGAAAGGCCAAAACCATAACACTAAACTCATGGGCTTATTGTTATTTTGCAGCAGTGGGATAAGTAGTTATTTTTGTTCTAGTCATTTGCGCAAAACTTTTCCGAAACATGTTTGAGTACAGGAAATTTTGTATTTTCTTTGTTCTGTTTTTAAAGGGGAAGGGGTGATATTCTAAGAGGTTGGCAGTGCAAACCCATTTCCAAACAGATAATACTGCCATACTGTCGTTGGGCAAAACACTTGCCTTGCCATAAGTATCTATGAGAGAATGGGTCTTTGGTGTAGGATGTGAAGGGTGCTAGTTACATGAAAGTAATTGCCTGACCAGCCGTTCCCAACACGTTTTGGTAAACTACTTATCAAACTGTGTGTGGGTCTGGGGCTCGACGGCTGTGTTTCAATTTCTAGGGCGGAGTTTAGAGCAGAGACAGAACCAATCACATAAACCCAGAAGTGACGCAAAAAATGTGACACGCTTAACCGGATATTACGTAGCCCGTGTCAACAAGGCGTGTCCCGCGTTATCCGTCCCGAACGCAGAAAAAGTCTCCTGAATCGCGATGACGCCCTTCGTATAACCGCATCTAAGGCACGTTCATCACGGCGAGTAGAGCGGACTTTCCTAATCGTTCAAACCGAAGCGAGAGCAGAAGTAAACACTCAGTCACGAGCCGGGTCACGAGCCGGGTCACGGGCCGGGTCACGAGCCGGGTCACGGGCCGGGTCACGAGCCGGGTCACGAGCCGGGTCACGAGCCGGGTCACGAGCCGGGTCCGCCATTGTGAATGTTTTGGAACAGGGGTGGAAAGCGCTACTTCCGTATCTCAGTGTGACGCGTTGTCGGTAACTGGGTTACCGACGATCTCATTGGCTATTGACTCCGAGTCCAGACCAAGACGCATTCAAACAGAATGTGGGCGGGGCTGGCGGGTCAGTCAATGAAAGTAATGCATATAACTCTTTCTGGACTTTTTCTAACCAGTCCATGCAAAATTGAAAGGCATCTGGCATAAAACTATCCCAATTTACTGTGAGTAATGTCAGGTAAATAGGTGAATGATTGTATACCACTGTCTTGTTAGAAAGAAAGTGAGATTTAATTCTAAAAAATAAGACAGAATTCATTGTCCAAATATAATACTTCCACCTCTTTTGTTTTCACCTTAAAATGGAAGCTTGTTTGGATCAATAGGCACAACGTTAAAGCCTTGAATCGCCGTCTTGTTTTGTTTCTCCACAGACTGAGCCAAGTCGATGCACTCATAGATTTTTATCTCAAAAAGAGAAAGAAACCGTAATGAGAAAACCTGATCTTCATAATGTGTCTGTCGCCTCTGTCCAGGAAAAGTTTGAGCCCGGTGCATTTAGTGACATCCTACACAGTTTATATGTCAAAATAATGGATTGTAGGAAACAAGCGTGCCCCAGTGGTCTCATCCATGGTCTGTGGACAGAGATGTGCAGCTGAAGCCAATGAGTGCTGGCTGTTCTTTGACTTAACCAGCTATTTTTCATGATTCTTTTACCACTTTTGAGCCTATTTTTATCCTATAGTAGATTTAAATATGTTTTTTTGTTATTGCATGCCCTTTTGATTTTATATTTGTTTCTTTGTTCATTGTTTTATGTTGCATTGTATCTCCAAAGCAAGTTCCCATGTTTGTGAATTTTATTAATTAGCAATGGCAATAAACCTTTTCTGATTCTGACTTTGATATATTAAGATATTAAGATGTGATATATTAAGATATTCTGTTTTTATGGCGGCATGACAAAGGAAGTAAGCAGTAAAAAACTTAGTAAATTAAGTTTTGGAGACTTGCAGCGATCCTCAGGTACAGCTGGTTATACGGGTTTAGGGTTTTAACCTCTCTTAGGCCCATAGTTGCAGTAATACTTCACTCATAACCTGCAAATAGTAAGCTGACGATAGTGGATACATGAATGAATGCTTTGTCAAGTATTTCCATCTTGCTATTGCTTTTTTTTTTGCAGGTTGAAGTAGGACATGTCAAATATAGCCACTGAAGTTTAGATTTCATATCCGTCGACTTGTGTTTTAGATTTAACATTATGTAAACTATGTGTTATTGGAGATGCAGCCTTAAAGAGCATGCTTTTCCCAACTAACCCTAAACAGATGTCGCCTAAATATAACCATGACTGAGTTTATTCTCCTCACAATACCAAGTCTTACACACTTGTCAAAATACACAATAAACATCTGCATAAATGTTTGTAGGAAAGACTTTGAAAGCAAACACATTCTTTATTATACAGGAAGTTGCAACACACATGCAGCTGGAGAGTCGTAAAATCATATTCTTTGAAATGTATTTGTAACTTAACATCACCAGAAGTTCTTTGAAGTAAAAGTACAGTTACAAAATAGTATTACTCATGTGTCGATGCAGAATTACTTGAACCAAGCACGAGTATTCAACTGGGAACAACTTCAAAGTCAGAACGTTTTTGGTTGAAATTCATATTATTCATTTAATTATCTCCCTGACTTATATATTTGTAAACCTAAACTTCTGCAGAACTGAAAGTGACATTTTGAGCATCTCTTAACAAATGTCTTTACACTGCCCCTGTTTAAACACTGTCCAAATATTATCACTGTTTGTCCCCAGCGTTCGTAAATCATTGTTATCTCTCTCCTGAAGTTATTGTTTTTCGTCCGTGGAGGGAGGTAAATATTTGTACACTGCAGTGAGTCGAACAGCTTGTATACAGTATGGCAGCCCACTATTGTAATCACTACATGGACATTTTCCTTATGTTTGGCCAGTCTCCCTTGTCCCGAGCTGCCGCTCACGATTACTTTTGATTAGTTTTCATTTGTTCCTCTGTGTTTAGACATCAATCATAGCTGTCCTTTACAACAGCTTCTCCCAGCTGGCAGCTCCTTCAGTTTACTGTAGTTAGTGTGTGTCCGTGTGTGTGTGTGTGTGTGTGTGTGTGTGTGTGTGTGTGTGGGTGTGTCCGTGTGTGTGTCCATGTGTGTGTGTGTGTGTGTGTGTGTGTGTGTGTGTCCATGTGTGTGTGTGTGTGTGTGTGTGTGTGTGTGTGTCCATGTGTGTGTGTGTGTAAGTCACAGGTGGTGCACAGACAAACCCAAAGGAGATCACGATGCAGAATGTAAATGTGTGAGAAGTGTGAGGCAGTAGGAGGGAATGAGCCCGATGTGTTGGCAGAGAGCCTACATGTGTTAAACAATACTTGGAAATGATATTGTAGTTTAAGCGAGACATAAAATGTACTTCTTTGAGCTTTTGACCATGTTCTAACGTTGATCCCTCATTGGAAAGCAGGAAAGTCCCGCTGAGATGAACAAACTCCTGGCCTCAAAGGGGAAGAGCATATATGTTCTTAGTGGTAGGGGAAACTGGAATACCTGGAGGAAAGCTAGACATGGAGAGAACATGCAAACTCCACACAGTTTGCTGTGAAGCGAGAGCGTTAACCGCGCTGGTCAAACCTTTTGATGAACCCTGTATAAGTCCTCTTCCCTCTGAGCCTCAAAAACTAAAACATTCTCACCTCTTTTGTGACATCATAGATTGAGCTCCGCGATCTTCCATCAAACTGTATTCACTGCAACTGTGCGCTTACATTAGCATTAGCTTACATTAGCATTAGCTTACATTAGCATGTCTGGAACAAACTAGCTTTTGTTTATTTCCCAATGGTAATTCCCTTTGCAGCCAAAAGATGGAGCTCTAACTATATTCCTGACGTGGAAAACACTTTTTGTAGAGCATTTTTCCCCTTTACAGTTTGTAACATCATTAATACTAAGAGTTAAACAAGTCTAATCTGAACGTATACAATAATAAGTCAAACGCTAAAATACGACCAACGAAATTAAAACAATTAAATAAATACATTTAAAAATCCAGTAGTCCAGTAGTAAATTATGTACCAAATAAATAAATAAGTAAATAACACATTTTCTCTCTCTCTCTCTCATTTTTTTAATACTAGTTTTAAATTCACTGGAACAGATTCATATGTCCTCCACAGAGCACAACGTTGACTCTTTACATTAAACGCTTAATACCTAAACGCATTATAATGTATGGCGCATAAAACGTAGCCGTACAAGGACATTATAATGAGATCTTCTGTGCTTTGTCTGATTACATACCGTGCCTTCTCTACATCGGTAAGAACGCTCTACGACTCCTTGACCACGCGGGCTCTCATCCGTCAGCTGTTCCTCATGAGACAGTGGAGTCTCCGCTGCCCTGGATCCTCTTGTGATAGATTGCTCGTAGAGAGGAGCGAAATAAATCAAAGTCAAAAGCTTTTCTTCTGGTATGAGATTTTGCAGCGATTTTGGCACAGGAGTTTGCATGAGAGCCGACGGGAGGACGGGAGGACGAGGGAGGGGCCTGGCAGAGGGCGGTAACAGCGGGAGAGATGGTCTGAGTGAGATGTCAGACTTGCGGCTTGTAGACTTTTGGACCTGGCAACACAAGTGACGGCTTTGGCTGCTGCGTGTCGAAAGAAGGGAGGAAGGAAACTAAGGTGGTGAATCATGTGTGGGGGAAAAGAACGCAGAGATTGTGCAGTTCAGCAACTTTTACAATAAAGACTCCCTTTTCGTTTGGGAGGAGACGCTGGAGGTAAACTACAGGAACGTTTTCTTACTGATAAGCTTAAAATCGTGTCTTATTTCATCGGATAATTACATGGGTTGTAAAGTGACATATTTAGTCTGGCTGTGCGATGTTGGTCTGTAACACCAGATGCCCTCCCACACAAGTCTCTTTATTTGTCCAGCCTTGGAACAAACCCAGAGATTATCGTTTGTTTTTTGAGCCAAGGGGGAATCAAACCTTCAGTCTCCCATATGGCAGGCAAGAGAGCCCACCCTGGTGTCAGCGTCCACGCCAAGATAAGACTGAGCCGGATAGAATATGGTCTGAATTTTCACATTATTTGTTCAATATGGGGGATGTGAATTCATCATTTTACCTACACAGGCCGTGTCTATGAGGAACCAAACATGGTGACAGGGAAGAAAGTCAGCTGAACTCTATCTTTTTGTTTTTAAGAAATGTGCTATGTTAAAAGTGAAGTTGCGTTCTTCATACATGATCTTTACTTAAAGGTGCACTATGTAACTTTTCATCTCTGTTGCTTTTCTGGAATGTTCCACAGTACGGCATCAGACTTACCTCCATGGAGACAAGCATGTGATTCTACCATGTTACAGGTCAGATCTGTGGAGAGGTGAGCCTTTTCAATAAGAAAGCAAGTTATTTTTAAAGAAATAAAAACACATAAATGAATATATTTAGCAAAAATACATAATCAGAATACAAATTTTGTGTATTCCGGTATAGCTCTTTCATTTGGTTGTTTTAATTTCTTTCTTAAAATAAAAGGAATACATGGCACTATTTTTATACAGTTTTGGCTTCAAACTGTGCTGCATTTGTGATGAAAATAAACTATTCTTTTATCGCTCATAAGTGACAAATAAATGCCTGACAGACGGTGAAACAAGCACAAAGCTGTTTTAATCCTTTTTTTTCTTTAAATCTATAATAAAATGTTCCTCATGGTAAGTCTGATTTGACCATGTAACAGAAAACACAACAAAATACACTTTAACACATGTATCCCGTGACAAACTGTGGAACATTCCCACCTGAAAAGCCATAAAGCACCTTTAACATTCAGGTGGTTGTTTGCAGTTTAGTCAACTATTTACTCCTTCATTTACTCCTCAAAGACATTTCGTAGATTACAATTCCATCCGTCACCGGGTTCGGACAACTGATGTTTTCTTTATTAACAAAACACTCTGTTGAGCTCTTTTTATCATCTAGATTCAACCACAAAGCTGTTTACTTTGATATGGCTGAAGTGGTTAGGCCTTGGCTCAGGCTCAGTCGCTGCAGACAGATACAAGAGAGAGGAGAGAGGAGAGAGGAGAGAGGAGAGAGGAGAGAGGAGTGAGGAGTGAGGGGAGAGGAGAGAGGAGAGAGGAGAGAGGAGAGAGGGGAGAGGAGAGAGGAGAGAGGGGAGAGGGGAGAGGAGAGAGGAGAGGGGAGAGAGGAGAGAGGAGTGAGGAGAGAGGAGAGAGGAGAGAGGGGAGAGGAGAGAGACGAGAGGGGAGAGAGGAGAGAGGAGAGAGGAGAGAGGAGAGAGGAGAGGGGAGAGGGGAGAGAGGGGAGAGGAGAGAGGAGAGGGGAGAGGGGAGAGAGGGGAGAGGAGAGAGGAGAGAGGAGAGGGGAGAGGGGAGAGAGGGGAGAGGAGAGAGAGGAGAGGGGAGAGGAGAGAGGAGAGAGGAGAGAGGAGAGAGGAGAGGGGAGAGAGGAGAGGGGAGAGGAGAGAGGAGAGAGGAGAGAGGAGAGGGGAGAGAGGAGTGAGGGGAGAGGAGAGAGGAGAGAGGAGAGAGGAGAGAGGGGAGAGGAGAGAGGGGAGAGGGGAGAGGGGAGAGGAGAGAGGAGAGGGGAGAGAGGAGAGAGGAGTGAGGAGAGAGGAGAGAGGAGAGAGGAGAGAGGAGAGAGGAGAGAGGCGCGAGGAGAGGGGAGAGGAGAGAGGGGAGAGGGGAGAGGAGAGAGGAGAGAGGAGAGGGGAGAGGAGAGAGGAGAGAGGAGAGAGGAGAGAGGAGAGAGGGGAGAGGAGAGAGGAGAGAGGGGAGAGGGGAGAGGAGAGAGGAGAGGGGAGAGAGGAGAGAGGAGTGAGGAGAGAGGAGAGAGGAGAGAGGGGAGAGGAGAGAGACGAGAGGGGAGAGAGGAGAGAGGAGAGAGGAGAGAGGAGAGAGGAGAGGGGAGAGGGGAGAGAGGGGAGAGGAGAGAGGAGAGGGGAGAGGGGAGAGAGGGGAGAGGAGAGAGGAGAGAGGAGAGGGGAGAGGGGAGAGAGGGGAGAGGAGAGAGAGGAGAGGGGAGAGAGGGGAGAGGAGAGAGGAGAGAGGAGAGAGGGGAGAGGAGAGAGAGGAGAGGGGAGAGGAGAGAGGAGAGAGGAGAGAGGAGAGAGGAGAGGGGAGAGAGGAGAGGGGAGAGGAGAGAGGAGAGAGGAGAGAGGAGAGGGGAGAGAGGAGTGAGGGGAGAGGAGAGAGGAGAGAGGAGAGAGGAGAGAGGGGAGAGGAGAGAGGGGAGAGGGGAGAGGGGAGAGGAGAGAGGAGAGGGGAGAGAGGAGAGAGGAGTGAGGAGAGAGGAGAGAGGAGAGAGGAGAGAGGAGAGAGGAGAGAGGAGAGAGGCGCGAGGAGAGGGGAGAGGAGAGAGGGGAGAGGGGAGAGGAGAGAGGAGAGAGGAGAGGGGAGAGGAGAGAGGAGAGAGGAGAGAGGAGAGAGGAGAGAGGGGAGAGGAGAGAGGAGAGAGGGGAGAGGGGAGAGGAGAGAGGAGAGGGGAGAGAGGAGAGAGGAGTGAGGAGAGAGGAGAGAGGAGAGAGGGGAGAGGAGAGAGACGAGAGGGGAGAGAGGAGAGAGGAGAGAGGAGAGAGGAGAGAGGAGAGGGGAGAGGGGAGAGAGGGGAGAGGAGAGAGGAGAGGGGAGAGGGGAGAGAGGGGAGAGGAGAGAGGAGAGAGGAGAGGGGAGAGGAGAGAGGAGAGAGGGGAGAGGAGAGAGGAGCGAGGAGAGAGGAGAGAGGGGAGAGGGGAGAGGGGAGAGGAGAGAGGAGAGAGGAGAGGGGAGAGGGGAGAGGAGAGAGGGGAGAGGAGAGGAGAGAGGAGAGAGGGGAGAGGAGAGGGGAGAGGGGAGAGGAGAGAGGAGCGAGGAGAGAGGAGAGGGGAGAGGAGAGGAGAGAGGAGAGAGGAGAGAGGAGGCAGGGAGGAAACGGGAGGACGCTGGATGTGTATAAATACGCTTTGTTCGGCTGGCAAAGCGAGTGCTATCTAAGTGGTGCTGGAGTATCCTGGCAGACAGCATGGCACCTCTAATCACATTCAATAAATCCTTTTCGGAAAGCCCAGGAACGGCAGCCCAAACCGGAGTGTCCTCTCCCACCTCGTCTGGTCCGCTTCTCACATCGGACTGTTCAAAGTGATTATCCGAGCATGAGCTGTCGGATACAAAAGGCACTTTCAGCCGAACCAACAAGCCAGAACAGAATTCACTCCCTCATGACTCATGCCCGCGGAGCATTTTCAATTAAAACGTTTCAATATTTGACCTCCTCAAAGCTGGTTAGTAACACACACCAATCAGCCAGGAAATAATATACTCCTCATTGTGGAAGTTCCCCCTTTTGGGTTCTAGTCTGTGAGATTCCAATTCAAAAGATACAATTTATTTTAAATGATTTCGCCTTGGACGCCTCTAAATTATCATCGTTCAAAACACATGTTTATTATTATTATTTATTTCAGAGATTTAGCTAACTTTAGCAGATTCCTATTGTTACTTGTCAAGAACCCTGCACTTACATCACTTTTCTGCTCGAGGGTGCGCCACCTGCTTGTCTCCATAGCGATGTTGTTGCCTTTGCCAGGAATATTCCACAGTCTGGCATTAAATGTATCTCTCTCCATTGAGACAAGCAGGTGATACCACCAGGTTAAAGGCGGTATGGACGATTTTTGGGCGATTTGAGAACGCAGGCGGAAGTGCGCATGTGCACTCCCCCGTGTGGACTGATACAACACACACGTGCGTTTGTTTATTAGCGCAACGGATCGCATCGCATCTCTCGTCTCCCGTAGATTTCTGTCCACTTCTGCGTCAGCTCGAACTGTCTTTCTCCGTCTTCATTTTGCCCCGTACACTGAGGGAACTATATTATGATAGATCCATGCGCTTAGGCACGCGGAAACGTGGGGACGAGCCTGACGCGGCTGCAGGTGAGCGGTAGGTGCGTTTTATGATTGATACGTGGCAGGACAAATGATTTATCCACGCCACGAGGAAAAATGCTAAAAAAAATTGCTGAAAAAAATCGTCCATTCCACCTTTAATATACAGGTCAGGCCTCTCTCACACCATAATGACCATAATTTGCTTATTTTCCAGAGCATGTTTCAGTTTGTGACTTCCACAGTCGGATGACCTACATGAAGATCTGATAGTAGTTTTCTTAGTAGACATGACATCATGGAGGCAAGCATTAATTGCGCTGGTCTGGTTTTGCCATCTGTGTAACATGCTCGAACGGCAGAAATGAGCAAACTGTGTGATTGCCTCAACTTTGCAGAGACAACACCAGGACGTTCTGGCACTTTCCGGCTGCAGTGAAGAAATACTCCATGGAGCAAACTCAAAC
>NW_027315768.1:24941404-24961404 GCF_026437365.1 Eucyclogobius newberryi
ATTGGAATTTACAACACAACAAAAAACCTGAGGAAACTGAACAATGTGTGAAAGAGCTTTGCAAGTAACAAACATGTTCTAATGTAATATTGTCTCACTGGAGTAAATGTAAACTGACCATATCTCTACATATATTCTATCGTTATTAATAGCACGTTATCTGTAATCTCATTAGACTTGGTCATTTGGAGGGATTCCAAATCAGAAAGTGGAGAGGGAATGACGTATGACACTTTAAAGCGACTTCGAGTGTCTGGAAAAGATTTGCGCATTATTTTTCAAGCATCCACTCGTTTTGAACTATATCATACTATATTCTACTTCCACTCATGAATTGCCGTGACTGCGTTTGAGAAACAGCTGGCTACGCTGGGACATTTCAGCCTCGTCGAATGCTTCACTTACACTTGATGATGTAGTATTAGTGCAACGTAACATGAAGTGTAAGAGTCAAAGAGTGGTTCCTCTCCCGGTGCCTGCTCTTGCTCAAACACACGCACATGGCTTTATGGATCCCTTCTGCGGTGCACGTCGACTATCTTAGCAATTACAGCAGTTTCCCACGGGCTCCGGCAAAGGGCCTGCTCGCTAATATGCTAATGAAGACAAATGGAGGTAATCTGCCCCGTTCACGTTCTATGGCAGCGCAAACACACTTAAGACTCATGGAAAAAGACGTTGTGATGGTTAAAGACAGGATGCACTCCCCCCATGTTTTTATTTCAACCTAAGCGCTCTAATCAAACGTTATTTCCAAATGTGTGAGTCAGTGACACTTAAAATATCATCATCCCACGAGCACAGCGTAAACAATGTTATAAAATGGATTAATTTGGATTTGTCTAAAGTCTGTGAGTCAACTGGAAGTAAGTTGACCAGAAACAATGATTAAAACATTTCTTGCATTGTTTTGTTGGCATAGTTACCACATCCAAATCCAATTTTGTGGCTATAAAGCTCGGGATCGAACGTCAGAAAGCAAACGTTATGGGCAAAATCCACCCGTTTTCTTGTCACTGTTTCAAACGCTCACTAAGAGGCATTAGCAACATCACTGTTAATAAAAAGTGAACAAAACCCGATGAGCTGCTCAAAATCTGCTCATCGTCAGATTTGTTTGAGTCAAGATTATGAAAATGACCTGTAAACAGCAAAATGTATGGCAAATAATGTCCTTCTTTCTGAGGTTTGCATGGCATTTGTCGTTTTTGCATGTACAATGACAAATAAAGAACTTCACTCAACTTACTCATCAGATCTTGGATTTCATGTAAACATAGCCTCTGAGGGTAAATAGATGTATCACTTTATATAGTATGAAAACATGAAAAAACTAAAAAAATCTATACAATTTTGTTATTCAGTATCTTAAATTGGTCAACATCAGGCAAAAAGAAAATTATATATTGAGCTCCGTACTCAAAGAATACAAAAACTACAGAAATAATAATATATTGTGGGTTGAGTTCCTGCAAATGTGAGAAAATTGTTGTTTTCAAGAATATAGCCACTGTATTTGTTGGTTTAGGGGCAAAGTTTCAACTCAAAATGTTGATCAATGATATATATATTTATAAAAGCAATACACAGTGAGCAGATATGTCTGTCTCCTCACCTCCATGATACATGAATGTGCATGTTGCAATTGGAGTGAAGTGAATGAACGTCTTATCCTTACGACAATCTGAGGATAAAGGACATGTCAGATAAGTAACATTTACATCTTGCTGTTCTAACCTTTGTTTGATGATATTTTGTACAAGACGACCCTAGTTCAAGCCTGTGCTGTCTGAAGCAGGAAGCACCTCAGACACTCTTCACATGAAAGCTGTGCGCCGTGACCAGGATTTTCTGCTCCTCAGTGATGTGGTGCAAACGCTCTCATCGCACCACTGTTAGCGCGAGTGTCATAAAGCCGAGCTGCATAAAGACACGGGCCCATTACACTTGGTATTTAGAGATTAGACTAACATTGGGGTTTTGTGGTGCGCCGTCATGCTGATGGTAACCATGTGTTCGCCTTAGATATACATGCTCCGAGTGCGCTGACACATAATGGGATCATTGACGCCGGCATACCTGAGACATGAAGCGGAGTTACCGGAGGAAACATCGATTATGGGCGGTAGATGGAGCTCCAAACAGAACTGGCAAAGTTTGTTTTAAAAGTTCTGGTGTTTTGTATCCAGTGAGGAAGGTTTATTTGATGAGTAAGAGATCTACTCAGCAATGTATAATCACTCATGTGACATCCTCTCATTAGGAGCGGAACTAATTATTTTCAACTGAGCAAACAGAATCATCCAAGAAGCACTTAGAATTGTTCAATTTTCCACATCAGCGACTTACACACTACATTACATATATATATATATATATATATTTTTCAGTTTATCTTAGCGATGCACGTCCAAGTTATGGGCTTTTGTTCATACGCCCAGTGTTTACCATCTAAATATTTTTTCCTAAACTACAACATTAAACACATTTGACCAATTGTGTGACTAAAGTTGTGAATCAGAACATTATATTTGTTTTTCATTGTATAGCATTTGGTCTATCAATATGTATTTGTGCTTTTTTCTGTGACACAAGCAGGTGGAGGACCCTTAACCAGAGACGCTACTTTAACTCTAGGATAGTCTTGTATTTTTTTAGATCCCAAAATCACAACAGCAGTCGCCTCGAAGGGCTTCACAAAATTGTTAATTCAAACAACTGAAAATTACACATAAAAAAACACCTATGAAACAGTCATTGATCAACAAGAGAAGCAAATTAACCAACATTCACAGGAAATATGCAAACGGATAACTGCTCTGGGACAGATTACAGTCTAATTCTACTCTTAAAGATATGTTTAGTATCAATAGCTACGTAGATTCATGTACATTCATATAGTGATCGCATTAATATTTGATTCTATCCCTTGCCAAACCCGTAAAACTCGAAAAGATACGTGGCCGACTGAAGCTGCAAAACCTGCATTACAGCAAACTTTGGGACTTGTTACCGCGCTTGACAGTTGTTTAAAAGAAGCTGGCTCCACTGTTTACTCTGTGATGTGAACTAATGAATAGCTATATTGTAATACATGTTTATATTTTCAGTGGGCTTGTAATCTGCGTAATATGCATGACTGCGGCCTTTGAGTGAGGCCACAACCGAAATGGCATTCGGCTGAGGTTTTTCCAGTAGTTTTCTCTCCCCCGGACACGCCGATGTTGCTGCTCTTCAATTGGATCCTAATGTGCAGATAGTCACCACACCCAGCTCTCACCACACTTGCCAAACAGTCTCTCACCAGGCTTGAAGAAGATAATACAAAACACAAACGGTTTAAAGTGCAGAAAAATGATGTGACGTCGGGGAGCTGTGCCTTGTAACGTTCGTCATCCAGCTGTACATAGGATTAATTGCAGTGTTTATGTATAGAAGTATGATTCAGGGTGCAATAGAGAATGTTCGGGCCAATGTACAGTTAAGTGCCACTTAATGAGTAGCTGTTGAAATAATATAAATAGATGGACGGAGCCTGGTTGGTGTCACTCAGCTGCCATGTTTCAGTCCGTCCCTGCAGGTAAACACAATACATTATCCACCATGATGAATGAGAGACATCTTTGGGGGACTTGGAAAGCAATCCTGTTAAGTAAAGTGAATAAGTTGGCATTTTATACTAAGCATAATGTATTTAATGAAAAAAAAAAACAAGAAATGAAATACATCTGGCCTCTACATTAGGGACTGCTGATGAAAATGAGGTAACGACACATTTACATTAATTTCCCCCAAAATAAACAATTTGAGCAAAAAGGGAGGAAAAGCAATTAGTCGCTTAAATGATTTATTAACGATCTATATTCACCTTATTCTGCCCCGCCCACTTTTTTGTTTTTTGTCATGGATTGACACTTCCAAAATTGCAATTTAAATGTTGAGAAAATCACCTTTGCTGTTCATCTGAATCACATACATTGGACTGATACGCCAATGTCAATGTGCCAGACTTTGGATGATTTTTACGTGGTCATAAAAACAAAATATTCCATAAAAATACCAAAAAACAGGAATATAAAAAAGAAAGAAATGTATGCACAGCCAAACTAAAAGTGAAGATATTATGTTATTTTGTGCCGTTATGTGTTATTATGTGCTCCCTCGCTCCGCTGTGTCCTCCATTTTGTCATGTCCTCCTGTCCCGCAGCAGCAGAGGTAAACAACTGCCTGTGCACACGCTTCCTTTATGTAAACGATGTGATGTGAATGTGACATTTATCCTATGTGAACTTGACAGTGAGGGAAAGATGCAGCCACAGCACACAACAATGATTCCCCCCATGACAACAGGAGAACCCGAGCCATGCACACGACAACCAGGAAGTTCATGTCATCAACATTTCACAAATAAAATGTAAATAAATGTACAAGTTCAACAAATATATGGGGTTATGATATACACAACGCCTAACTTTTATTATATGTTTAAACGTTTAAGTAAAAGAGAGTCATGTGGAGCTCTTGGAAGGAAAGTGCTGCTGTCAAGTCTTTGGCAAACGCACACAAAACCTAAACATATGTACAATGTGTGCCGCATGTTGATGAGTGTGTGCATGAATCTAATCCTGCAGCAGATGGAGGAGGAACTGTATCCAAGACTACACTGACATAAGGGAACAATGTTCAAATGTCAGAGGTCAAAGCAATGAACGCTCACTCAATATTGGACATGATCTTGTATTAGAATCGATATAAAACAATCGTGAAATACAATGTTACTGTTATGCTACATTTTGTGTGTGGCTTTCACAACTGATGGCTGATTACAAAAGCATTTGGTTCTGAAATAATGAGTTGAAATTGTTGAAAATTGCAGGTGATTTTGAGAAACATAATAATTATTTTGTATCATCATTATTATTTGTATTGTAAAGAAGAAAGCTGCTATGTGACTAACCCTAACCCTATTTATGTATTTATTTTTTTAATTGTTTTTTATCATATTTTTAATGCTATATTTGTTATTATGCATGTGTTACGGGTTATTTTTTAAGCTATTTTATTTGTATTTATTAAAGTTGTGCTTGTTGTCATTCTGGGTAGCACTTTGGAGACAGTGTGATGGTAAAATGTGCTATACAAATAATGTTGAATTGCTTTATTGATCTTCTAGTGTAGTATAATGTATAAGTTTGAATATAGAACGTTTTTTAACTCAACAAAAGGTCTATTTCACAGTATATCTATAACATGGCGACATACAAACGATGTCTTCGCAAACGTCTCAATTAGTACGTTCTTGACAAGCATCTTTAGAGAAGAAACATCAGCGTTTCATGAAGTGATGGAGCAGATTTATTTCCAAACCAAAACATTTAATAGCCACAAAGCAAACTGCTCCTGGATTTATACTTCAAGGACCAGGGTCATTAGGTGGGTTATAATGACGCAGCCAAAAGGACCAGATCTGAACCCAAATGGAAAAAGCAAGCTTCTGTCTGCACATTCTCATTCTTGTGACTAGACCACAGTGCCATCGCGGAGCCCCAATGTTGTTCTCTGCCTCTCTAATTACCAGCACTCATGGTTTGGCCTTGTTTAGAGCCGCTGCAGTAAATAAACTCATGGCCGTCGGGGTGAAGGGCTCGGCTTGTGGCCTCATGTTGTTCCCAGGTACAGTAAAGAGCTCTAATAAGAAACAGCTCAATGTTTAGTGCACAACCTGTTAAACAAGCTAGTTCATAACTTGGATTTAAATAGTGCACAGTTTTTCTCCATGTAGGGAATTGTATTTGGCATTCAACAAGCCAAAAAGAGAGTTTATGAGCTACAGTTAAAGGGTATAAATATTGTTATAATCTTAAAAAAGCTATTTCAGAGTTTGTGCAATGGTTAAATAGGGTTTTTGGGGTGAGTTTTGCAAATGTTGGGTTTCGTAGGAAACTGGGACATACGCAATATTAAACTAGTTACATGGTTATGTGGACTGAGAGTCATCTCTGAAGAACAGTGAGGGATCATACAGAAGACTTGTGAGTATTACACAACAGTGACACTGCGGGGAAAAACGACAAAACGTAATTAAAGTGTTTGATTGTTTTAAAAAAAAAAAAAATTAAAAATAACTTACTATTTGTCAAGAAGTGTTTTACAAAGACAAAACTATTTTAGTGTAATAGAAGTAAAGTTGCCGTCCCTTCTCAACTATACTGTTATGTATAATATGTGTAAAGGATCTTATAATATTGAAAACAATTATGGATGTTTTTCCAAATTCAAATGATTCCAATGCCTTTGCAGTCGGACTCTTAATCAAATTTGAATCAAGAGTCAAACATTTTAAATAGTCAATGATCAGTTTAGGTCTTTTAAATTGAAAGGTCAATCGTCTGTAAAACATGTGGTTTCAAGCACATTTCTGTCTTTGGAGGAAGAAATGTGACTATTTGTTGTGTTAAATTACACTGATTACATGTATTGTTTATGTTCAGGAAATGACTATGTTTTTAATAAGACAACATCAAAAATAGACATTGATCAATATGAGGAAATAAATGTTGTCCAGCTGTACTTTTACGGTGTTATTTTTGTAAATGTTCTCACTGTAATACACATAAGGCCTTGACATGCAAGTTAATTGCGCCAGGCCGTGTTTGTGCAGCGCTCGGAGTATCCGTGTAATGCGTCTGGTTGTGGGTGTCTTAGTCTCACACACAGATGAAGTGCCTCTCTATTTCCTGACTATGCACCACTGAATAATTGGGTTATGGATTTGTATGGCAAATTCAGCTGAGGGAGAGCAAATGTGGCTTGGATTGGGCTGGAGCAAGGACAAAGTTGGGACACAAAATAGAAAATAATTTAAAATGTTTGACAAACAGATGGGAATTTGAGATGGAAATCTGCTCGAGTCACAACCTGGACTCTAAAAAGCCTCTGTGTATAACTTTTCACAGGCTAAAATGAAAGTGTTTCATTTATTATCTGTGTTTTTATTGTTCAAAGCTCTCTCGAAAAACAGACCCGACTTGAATATTTCTGAGATGATCACCAACCTCAGCACAGACATCAAACTCATTTAAAGAAAAAAGATATCTTACATTAGACATAAACATGCCAACAAATATGTTTACAGATATATAACTTAAACATGGTTTGATCCTTTAAGTATTTACGTACAACTTTAAATCCTGGAAGGTTAAGCTTTCATGTTGAGCTCATGTAACTAAAGCGGTGACTTAATCTTATTTTGATATCCATATAGAATTAACCAAAAACCACTGGCCAGTCTTAATGTAAACCAGCTTTTTTGGCAATCATAAACAAACATTATTACAGTTGTTTTAAGAGGAGATAAAGGCAAACAGACTTCCTCCTTTGGCCTAATGAGTTCAATGCAGTAAAAGAAAGCCTGTGGTTTATATGAAAAATAATAATGGTGCCAGTTTAGCATAGCAGAAGGTAATGGACAACAGAAGTGGTGGCAGCGCTTTTAGGTGGTTTCTCTCTCTTTTAAAAAATATATATTGCTTTTTTTTTTTTCCTACCATCCATCCCTAGCCAATGGCCCATTAACTAAAAACTAAAAAGAAAGAGCACAGGTTATGCAGGTGACAGCACAATATGTAAAAGCAGATAAACAACAGCAGCTTATATTTATTAATGATACTTTGTGATCATACATTTGAATTGATTACCTTTCTCCTAAGATGTGTCTGAGTCTGTTTGTTAAGGCAATTATAGCTGAAGTGTCCGTTATCTCCAGAGCAACAGCAGAGAAACTACTTTTAAATGACATATTGCCGTATAAAGTTAATTCAAGAAAAAGACAATTATTAGATGAGTTGTGCAGCTCAAAATGCTGAAGAACGTGGAGCGCGTTTCAGAATAGAATGAAAATGATCCTTGACTGTTCGGGAGGTCAACATTTTCGGTCACAGATCAACAAATCTGTCAACTTTCAAAATATAGACTGTGATGATTAATGTATATATTACAATTGCAAATCCTTTTCTTTTTTTAACCGCGGTGGTGTTGCAGTCTTGAGGTCTGCCGGTGCTGCCGCTCGGACTCTTCCTGCCTGAAGTGCTCTGTTGGGGGCTATAGAGTTACATGGCAGCCGGCCGGAGCTTCACCCTGGTCCCCGCTCTGTGCGAGTGTGTGGAGGAATGTGCACCATGAACCACAGGAAGACGCCACAGACGGTCTACAGTATGTTGCTGTTTATTTGTCTGTTTGTTGTTTGAGTGTTACTGAGCAAAGAGAGTCGCCTTTACCTTGGCTCCCTTCAAAGCTGCTGCTGAGCGTCATCTGTGCTGCCCTGTCAGGACCCACAATGACGTACAATTATGGCTTTGAATCAAAATCACCCTCCGTCTCACGGCGGATTGTTCCACTGGCCTGACTTCAAGAATGGACAAGTAGTCATTGAGAAGAAGGAAGAGACGTTTGGATGGAGAGCGGCGGCTGCATTTTTCCAATTTACCACAATCATAAGCACATTTTTAGAAATTAGGTTGAACTAACTAAGGCTGGAAATAACTGTTACAGCAATAAAAGTCTTAAAAGGTTCACATTCTCCAATTTACTGTGCTAAGTTTTTAATGCAAATTTAGCAATGCAAATGTTGCTGATAAACTTGATACTTGGTGATGCACTCATTAATTCAGAATTCCCTCAAAGTACGAACAATAAGCATGATGTATTGTAAATTTGTGTAATTGTTTTAAATATTTAATTTTTTTTTATAAAATTGAGTCTACAAGAGTTAGCAAAGTGGTGAAAGTGTTGGGAAAAATACTTCTGAATAGCATTCAAATATATTCTGGTACATGGTCCAATCAGAGTACTGTATTCTGGATACTTTGAATATTTTCACTTTAAATTGCATTATAATTGTGTAAAAACGGAGCGAATAGGACAACTTTGTCTTTGTTTCACCGTTTGTCATGCATTTATTTATCACTGATGAGAGAAAATCACAGATGCACAAGATCAGTCTTTTAGTCTTAGCTAATGTGATCAAATACAAGTTTAATGTATTCTGAAAACCACCAAATGTGTTCAGTTTCTCCCCAACACTGCCTGTTTTGACAGAGGAAGGGCATCCAGAGTACTGATCATGAAGGCTGTTGTGCCAAAGGATGTTTTATCTGCCCTATTCATTTTGACTAATCTATTTTGCTGACCATTTCCTACTTATAATGTACTATTTAATGGCCTATTATAAACTGACCACTTGAGACAATAGAACTCTCTCTCTCTCAAACTCCAACCTCGGCCTTTTTCAAATTTACGGCACGGTGTAAAGCCCCTTGTATCAATCTTTCTGGAGGTGTAATAAGTGAATTGGTGCTCGGTACGCACCCCGGATGATGTATAACTGGAGCTGGCACCTCTAAAGCCCACAGTAAATCCACACGCCACGGCCACTTAATGCACCACGAGACCTCCTGGCACGGCCCCTCTCTGTCTCCACTGACAAGAGCAGAAACCTGAGCTGGACCACTGCGCCCACAAGTCAATCAATCACAACCAGCTTCATTATACTCCAGATAAATCTGTCCGGGCAATTTAAAACTTCTCAACTGTACCCAATGAGAAAAGCATATTGTATAATGCTGCACTGTAAATTACAGACGTTTCAAATGAATGGGGAATGTGAGTGATGTGGATAGAGCCATGTTTATTCTTCGTAATTGTTTTGGTTGTACAGTACTCTTTTTGATTAAATATTTCAGATGGCTTCCCTTGCTCTGGCCTTGTTGGGAGGTTTCAGCACACTTCCATGGCTTGGTGACAATCTCCAAGGCTTCACCTCCTTTTTACATACTTTATTTGTGAACATTTGTGTAAAATATGTCATAATATTTTTCGGGACTTGTATTCCGTCAATCTTTTGACTCATGTTGTTGCATTTGTAGTTTTAATTGCTCTTTAATTGCCTTTGCCAGAGGTGGAAAGTATTTTTGACTGCAGTTAGCAAGATGCTGAATGGCCGAGCCGACCACACTACTCTTCACCATATTTCATGTTGTACTTGTTCCCATTGTTTTAATTATAATGTACACTGACAAAATATATAAACCAACATTATTGTTCCTACTTTTCATGAGCTAAACTCAAAGATGAGTACACAGAAGACCCATATCTCTCAAATATGTCTGTTTAATACTGAGTACTTAATTGGCTCGAGTCATTCCATGGAATGTGAATGTGGCCCCGCCACGTTTAAATTGTTTTTTTTCATAATCGTACTTGTCCCAGGTTTTTTGTCCGATCGAGCTCAAGACAACACCTTTTGCATCTAAAGACATTGAAATTTAATAAATATTCAAAAGAATGTTGATATTCTTTATGGTCTCTGCGTAACACGCCCTCAAAAAAGGGCTTAATTTCCTGTCACACCTATTGGAAATGATCTACAGAGCTCATATTTCACTCACTAATGTGTTTTTATGTCTGATTGGAAATAATTAATACCCAACAAATTTACTCTATAGCAACATTGTCTGATTTGTTTGAAACTCATGGATTATATTCTCCTCGAGACGCCATGAAAAAAAGTGCATTGCAGATATTGTGTATTTTCACAATTGCCAGCAGAGGCGCAATGAATGCCTTCACTTCCTCTTTTATTTTGATGGAACATTTCTTCTCGTGCCGTGGTCTTAGCATTAGCGTTAGCATCAGCATTAGCGGTGGGTCTCTGTTGCTAGGTGATGGAGGTACAGGGAGGAGAGGGTCTAAAGAATAATGTCTAAAGAATAAAGTCTAAGACAATGCAGTGTCGGGGCAATCGCGATAAAAACGCGGTCGCGCAGGAAGGCGGTCGCGCGGGAAGGCGGTCGCGCGGGAAGGCGGTCGCGCGGGAAGGCGGTCGCGCGGGAAGGCGGTCGCGCGGGAGGGCGGTCGCGCGGGAAGGCGGTCGTGCGGGAAGGCGGTCGCGCGGGAAGGCTGTCGTGCGGGAAGGCGGTCGCGCGGGAGGGCTGTCGCGCGGGAAGGCGGTCGCGCGGGAAGGCGGTCGCGCGGGAGGGCGGTCGCGCGGGAAGGCGGTCGCGCGGGAAGGCGGTCGCGCGGGAAGGCTGTCGTGCGGGAAGGCGGTCGCGCGGGAGGGCTGTCGCGCGGGAAGGCGGTCGCGCGGGAAGGCGGTCGCGCGGGAGGGCGGTCGCGCGGGAAGGCGGTCGTGCGGGAAGGCGGTCGCGCGGGAGGGCGGTCGCGCGGGAAGGCAGTCGCGCGGGAAGGCGGTCGTGCGGGAAGGCGGTCGCGCGGGAAGGCGGTCGTGCGGGAAGGCGGTCGCGCGGGAGGGCGGTCGCGCGGGAAGGCGGTCGTGCGGGAAGGCGGTCGCGCGGGAGGGCGGTCGCGCGGGAAGGCGGTCGCGCGGGTGGCGAGAGCCATCATCGCCGCTATCGCGGCTTTAATATTATTATTGATAACCAATCCCACCTCACAGGTTAGGTTATCAAGATCCTGCTGAGACGGCATGAATATCGCACAGGTGCTCAATGGGTGACGTGTGCATTGTTGTGTGTTCATCCACAGCCCTCACCTCATGTTGCAGCGTGATATGCACAGCTCCATGTTCCAAGGGTCTGTACACACTTCCTGGAAGCTGAAAACATCCCAGTTCTTGCATGGCCAAAGCTCACCGGACATATTGCCTCTGAGCGTGTTTAGAATGCTCTGTATCGAGCTATATGTTCCAGTTCCTGCTGATATTTTCAGCGGCCATTTTGGTTGTCACAGCAGATACTGACAACAAACAATACAAAGCAAAAGTGACACTTCAGAGTGCCCTTATATTGTTTATTGTGGCCTGTCCAAGGTGCAATATTCATTATATGCCACAGCTGTTCGGTGGCCTGGATTATTAATTATTATTATGTACTCAGTATGACAGATTTTGACAAATTTGTGATCAATATTTGAGCAATATGAGTCTTGTGTATATATAAAGAGTTCAGTGCATGAAAAATTAGAGCAAAAACAAAAGTGTTGCATTTTGATTCTATTTGTTCTCTGTGTATCTCAGAAAAACAAAAAATTGTAAGTACAAAAAACAAAAAAGAGTTATTTAAATCAATACATATTCCTGCAATCTTTAGACTCATGTTGTTGAATTTGAACTAGTCCCCCCCACACCTGATGTCCCAGTCTCTACCACCCCCTGAGAACAGCTGGCGTCTCAGCATGCTCCGTCTCTCTGGTGCAGTCCAGCCTTTCACTGCGGATCAACTACTTTGTTGTAGTGGGAGGCCCCTCGTGGTCCTCACAGTGGAGCTGAATGCAAAAACAACATACGTCCATCCACACCATGATAAATAGAGCTTCAATAAGTGGTGTCTGCACAAAAGTGCTGTCTTTATGTTTGCCAAGTGCCATGATCGCTGTCATACAACGCTTATTCTCACATACCAAAAACAGACTAATGAACTATACTGTCTGTCTTTAGAGATGGTACAGCTGAAATGTGTTACAGGAGAAACCTCACATTCATACAAATTTAGGTCAAAATTAAATATTTTTTAAAATGAAAATATGTCATCATGGTAATGCTAAAGTGTTTTTTCAATCTGCTATAACACAAGCAATTATAAAATGTCTTCCTCTAAACATGTCCTTACATGTGATCTATATCTATACATAAGCCATATCATTGATGATCAGACGTGACTCGCGGTCTCTGCCCATTTTGATCATCAAGCAGTTGCAAATGTCATTTTTTGACGTTCATCCTGAGCTCTGTTCAGTACAGAATGATGAACTCATGCATTAACTTGTGTACCATTATTATAAAGCTTGGATTGTTTTATTTTAATTGTTAAAGCCAATAATTTACTGATTTTATTCATGCTTTGTTAACATTGAATGGAATTTTAACAATAATGAAGTTGCCTAAATTATGAATTTAATATATGCTATCTACATTTCCTCATTCATTTAGTCAATGTACATGACCTCATTTCATTATAGTTTTTATACTATTTTATAATTCAAATGATTTTGTGTTTATTCATGTTTATTGTTGTTGTTTTTCTTATATTTACTTGATGACTTACACACATAACCCACCAACAACGGATCGCTCACGTCACTGCGTCACGTGGTTCTTCACCTTTTTCCACCTCTGAAGGAAATTCCCATTAACTCCCTTTGGCCTCCCCCCGGTGACCCGTGTTGAACCCGCCTCCCCTCGGCTCTGAACCGTCTCACTGCTGCAGACCCGACTCTCTAGGACCCCGCGGAAACCAGCGCGCGCAGCCTCCGAGTGCACGAGGAGCCCGGGGGTGGAGGGGTGGAGGGGTGGAGGGGGGGGGGGGAGAGAGGGGCCAGTGCGAGTGAGTGAGGAGAGGAACACGAGCGCGCTCTCAGATCCGCAAGTGGCTTCATGGAGTTATGTACCACTGATCCGCCGCCATGGATTGCACTGCGCGATCACTTCTTCTCCCCATTTTAAGTCTTTTACTGCGCTGCGTTCCCCCCGCGGTCTCCATCATCTACCCCCCCAACGAAGGTAAGGACATCCCGTTTGTCTTCTTCTTTTCTTTCTTGTGCGTCTGTGTTGGAGAGACGCGGGGGGACTGACTCTGACTGACTGACCCGCTACTGTCCCGGACTGTGAGTGGGACCGGGAGCGACAGGGCGCGCGTGAAGGTGACACTGAGACGTCGGGACACATTTTTGGGGATGAGTAAACTTCAAAACGGACAAAAGGAACGGTGCGGGGCGCGTGGTTTGCGGGATGAGCGCGCGGTGGAGACACTGGGGTGGGGGGGAACACGCGCGATGACGGCGTGACAGTTGCACAGAGAGACGGAGACGGTGGAGTGGTGGTCCGGGGAGAGGCTGTTTGCTTTTTAATCATGTTTGGGCAATTTTTCCAATGCAGCTTTCAGAAATATAGGTTCCAGACGGTCGGGATGCAGACAGTCAGACACTCATGCACATTTAAAGAGTGTAAACAGAGCGCGGGGAGAGACGCAAATGCGTAAAAAGAGAGATGTTTGGGTTACGCGATGATTTTGACATCGATGATCTATTGTAACTGTTGGTGTTGAAGTCGGATCGTTTGTCAAAATGGAGGAATTCACGGTGGAGTTCAGAACAAGGGACAAGACGCGTTTAACAAAGCCCATGTTTTTAGTTTGTCTCGCTCTTAAACCGACACGAACGGCAGCGCAGCGTCTGAGAGAGTCTTATTTTGTCTTTAAATCTAGTTTATTGTCTTTTAGTCGTCTAGTGTACATTTACTCTTTATTTATTCAAGCAGGCCAACATATTTAATTACGTATTGTCAGTCTTACAGAGTGATTAAACGCGTCCGACGTTTCGTTACGCTCAAAGTGAATCTCTAAATGTGGCGTTAAGTTCTTTCAACACTGTTTCATTCAGTTTATTTCATTATTATTGTTACTTGGCATTTGTTTCTGCCCTTGAACGCTATAATGCACCGAGCCTTTATTTTGGGGGATTTTAATTAGTGAAAAATAAGTTTCATATGCGTAAATATAGCTTAAAGTGGACTGGAGTGAGCGGTGGGGGTGAAACAAACAAACAAACAAACATGCAAACAAATTAACACACACAAAACACCAGAAGAGTTTTAAAAGTTGTGGAGACGAACAGGCCGAGGCCACGGGGAGTGAGGTCAGTGCTGACTGTGGGGCCCCAAGCTCTGCCCGACACGATAAAAGCGTGTTTCTGTCTTTTTACAACACTCAATACTTAACATATCACTTATACAATCACTTTTATGCACTTGTTTAGTAGTTATTTCCTTTGCTTTCTCTGACTGTTGAGTTTACTGCAGTGTTTCTCTTCAAAACGGTGTCGTTCACATGACCTGTGCCGCAGCCTGTAGTCGTTGCGCTCTAGACGCATTATAGTGTGTGTACTTTGTAAAGGTTTTAATGTGGAGGAAAAACAAATAAATGTGTTCACGTCAAGTCGCACTCAGTTGGTGGATTTCTGAAGGCACTGCAAGGCTTGTTGAGCCGTGTGTGCGAGGGAAAGTGGCTCGTGTGAGTGCGTGACAAGAAGACGGGAGCGTTTGGGCTCCTTGTGTTTGCGCGGAGTGAAGTGAGAGAGGGAGACACAGGGGAGATGGATAAAGTTGTGTGCGCGGTGGGTCAGGCAGCACAGAGGGGGAGAAAAGCCTGTGCCATGTCTTTTTCCATTTATTCCATCGTATTATCAAACAGAGTAGTTAAATTGACCTTTACATGGATTAATTTGCCGGTGTCAGTCGCGAGCCTCCGCTTTCTACTCCATCATTTTCAAGCTCATCATGAAATTATCTTACAAAGCCTTGTCCCTCAGACACTGTTTCATAATGAACAATTGATATTTCCCTTTAAAAGCACGAGTTTAGAACATTTTGAGACATGTGATTAAGCATGATTAGGCATGGGCCGCGCGTAAACAAAAATAAAATATAGACGTTTATGAAAAAAATTGGGAAATTGTGTAGTTGTTCTAAAACCTGTAGGGAAATTAAGACAAGAAAAAAAAATCAACATTTATATATATATTTCTCATTCTTGTAGTAGCGCAAGTTGAGAGTCACTAACGGGTTAATTTACTCATTTGCATTGACTAGACTTTTTGCGCCTTGCATAACTCTTAAATTATAAAATAAATAAATAAACCTGCTAATGGTTGAAAATTGAAGATAACACGTCGTTTGGGCTCATTTATCACTGCTTTGAACAGAGCGATGGGAAACTTAAACCATTTCCTTTACCAAGAGTTCACATTTATTTGTATTTCACTTTCTTCTTTTGTCTGACATTTCTTTGAGTATCTGTGGTGTGGCTTTCTTTGATGGCTTCACATAAAATAAAATAATATATATATATATATATATATATATATATATATATATATATATATATATATATATATATATATATATATATATATATATATATAAAAACTTTATTCACCTCTTAAAATATTTCCTCCTTAAATCTAAGTTTTGAGTCCCTGCTCTGGCGTGACGTGAGTTCTCCGTGGGGCGTCGAGGCCTGAGTATTTTTAGCCGCGGATGGTGAGGCTTGGCCCGCAGAGTCGTGCGCGCACGCCCCGCTGTTACGCACCACGTGAGAGGGCTGAGAGCAACATTTAGAGGAGCCAAAACTCCTTCTACAAAAATCCTATTCACGTATAGGTTTCATATTATCCTCTGATGCGTGCAAAGAGATCGTGACAATAGGGGAGGCGTTTTTATTTTATTGTTTTTCCCCTTTTGTGGTCAGGTGTGGCACTCAAATCAATGTAAGCGCAGTCGGAATAAATAAAGATATGATTTGAATTTTTAAACTCGTTTTGTAATGTTCTTTTTTTTTTTTTTTTTTTTTTAAATAATAATTTATTTTAAAATGTCCACACAGCATCTTTTTAGTGTGGCTGTGTACACAAATATTGCCTGTACCTTTAAGTGGGAGCGCGTTTCTCTGCTTCAAAGGTACATTGCGCTTTAGACTTGATGAAAAAGTAAGTGCAGCAAGTTTAAAGACATAACGCACCCAGCCAGGGCCTTATGCAGAGCACAGGAGAGGGCAGGATGGAGTCTGTCTGAGGGTGAATGAGCAGCATCATTGTTTAAGGACAGGTGAAGGAAGCAGAAGCCTGGAAAGAGAGGAACAGTGGGAAGAATAGAGGGAAATAGGAACTGGAGCAGTGGAGGAGGCAGAAGCAGTAACATCAGACAGAACCGCTGTGTGCACTTGAATAATTCATAATGGGAGGTGAACACTTCACCCTTACACAGACACAAGTCGCCTGGCTCGGGCTGCACTGCGGCCTGCCAAGCTCCCTGCTCTCCAGCTCCAACGCCACATCACATATCAAGACAACATGTGCTTCCATTATAATGTGCTGTGCTCACTTCGCCATGTGCTAAAGCGGACTGGCATCTCTGACTCATACCTTTACTGTACGCAGAGGTTTATGCTGTTTGAACTGGGTTAGGCGAGTTATGAGATGAATTATAGAAACTGTAACAAACAGCCAAGAACCAGCTGGTAGTTTTTTGGTTTTAGGATTAAAATGGATCATTTGCTGTGGATTACCTGATATACTGGTGTAAAAATGGCACGGCAGTTTTTTTTCTGGGAAAGCTCGAGCCCAAATCAGGAGTCAGTGTTCATTTCCATGAAAGTTTTACTGGAACAAATAAACTTTGATGACTCAGTAAAGGCTTTTTGTCGATTCCCCATGACATTTTTGTAAAATAATGAAAAATACAATTTTGTTAGCATTATATTTTTTATTTTTATATCAATATTTGGTGAAATTAAAAGTTAGAAAAATGTTTGCACTAAATGTTTCTTGCTTGTTGATGTTCAGCTCAGACCGTGGAGCTCAGCCGTCTATTAATACTGGCGTCCTGGTTTAGAGGCACTCCCTGGTGGGACGGTCAGGGGCAACATGCTTCACCCACTGTGTGAGTGGAGACTTTGGTCCTGCTAAGCAAAGGTGCTGGGCAGAAAATAATGTTTTAGAGAAATGAAAAGTGTTTAATGGCAAATGGTAAAAGTAAGTTGTCACTGGTTTGGCATGTACAGAGGTAAATCCTCTCTTTTATGTATTTGTTTGTAAAACCATGGAATGTAAGAAGTGTTTAATTCTTCATATTTTCACTGGTGAAACTAATGTGTTTTATTGATTTACACTGCAGTTCTGCCCTTGGATTATTTATTATATCTGTAATATTTACATTATGAGGTGCTATGACTCATGTCTTGTTGCTATAGGCATGTTGTATGAATAGATCAGTCGAATTGCACCCTGACTTATCAAGAGTGAGACTATTTAGGTTATATGAAGTACTTCCATGTACAGTGTGTGTATTTCAGAAGAACCACTGTATCTGTACTCTTAGTGCTAAGGCTATGAGGCTTCAGTGCCCAATCAGCCAATAAGATGATCTCCTTGTAGTCAATAAAACTCATGTATTAACTCAAAATGTATGTGTTGTGTCACAGTTCTGTCTCCAGTCACAGTGTTGGTACTAAGTGTGAATGGTTCATATGATGCAGCCAAGAGCAGCTGGAGGGACTTTTACCGTGCATGTGTGATATGAGAGTGTCTAATTTTCTGCTCTCAAATTCCTGCTCGGCTCAATTTGAGCAGGGGGCTTGGCTCGTTGAGAAATGTAAATTGGAGGCACTGGTCCTGTGCTGAGCTGCTATTATCTGACATGAACAGATAGCTTCATTAGCCGCTAATAGGAACGTGTCCACTGCCACTCAAGCCGACGAGTGGCTGCAGTGCAGGTGGACCACAATTTAGGTGCTTTTGGAGATTTTGATGTAGTAATAAGACTTCCATTTTGTCTATGTGAGCCGCTTCACTGCACTGGCAGCTTCATGTTCCATCTGTGATTGACAGGTGCTGCCCTCGTCTTACCATGTCATATCTTACAGCAGTTACGATTCTGCCATTGTGCAAAAGGCATGTTGTTTGTAGTATGTGCAACCCGACTTATTGTGGTGCTAAACTACAGCCTCCTGAAGTGGGCTGTTCACATAACACGCGTTCCCCGCTCCATATGTCACTGCCACACACACAGTGGGATTTCATGACAATCATTCACACTCAGCCATCTGCATACACCCAGAATAGACTCTGTTGTGGATCATTTCTTTGTGCTGAAGAAGATGACATGTTTCAGAGATTAATTCACGAAATATTCAACTAAGTATAGTTTTCAATATTCATCATCTGGTCTGATTATGGAAGTGTTGGTGATTTCAAAGGGAGATACGGTTGAACTTGTTTTACGTTGTAGAGAAAATAGTACATGAAAATGCAGACTTCACTAGGGCTGTTTTTGTCGACTAAACAAAGACTTACGTTTTGAATAATTTAGAGGAGTGTTGGCTTTAAGGATATGATAATCTGGATGTATAGAGCCTGGTTTACAAGTCTTCCTTCATTTTAATGACCTACTAGGTGAAAAAAGTTGGATATTTTATTTAGTATTTGAGTCAAAAAGAATTTACTTAAAATTTGTGAAACATTTAATTTTTGCCCTACTTTTTGAGGTAAAATTTGAGTAAACCAGGGTTAGAATTATATATGAACCAAAATATATAAACCAAACATTGGTCTCTGTCAAAATGTTGTCAAGTACAACCCAGAAAGTTTCATGTTTGTGCTACTTTACCTCAGAGCTTTATGCTTCTCCAGAGAATTTAAAGTTAGAAAACCACATTAAGTTACAATGTCGATTAAATGGAAGCAATAAAACATCTTAAATTGCAGATTGGACCATGTTGTTTCCACTTTAAAGCTTATGTCGAGACAAGAAACTGAAAAAAGTGTCTTTTGCCTTTAGTATCTTTGATCTGACCTTGCATCGAATCCAAACTGAACTCACAAGACCCGTTAATAACCAGAGAAGTACTAGTTTCCATATGCAAAATGTAGATTAAATGACAGATTTACTGCTGTTGTCCACATAAATCCAAACTCAATCAAACATTGGTCGACCTATAAATAAAAATGCTCTAACTTCACGGACAAAGATACGTTTCTTTGAATTTCAACCGCAGCCTAAAACATTTAAACTCTCTCCTAACAACACCAGTCGTTCTTCAGGCCGATAACAATCGCATCGGCCTCCCGTGACTCCGAAGATCTTTTAGCGGGTCCAAAACCACATGACATGCTTTTACTGTTTGTATGGGATCAAGATCTTATGCGCTGAGAGTGAGTGTGCCTCTGTGTGTGCGTTTGGCAGCTGGGAAAACAGAGAGGATCAGAGTCGCAGGTTTGGGGTCCGTCCTCTGGGATTTGATAAGGCCTAATAGAAGCTAACAAGGGCTAACAAGGGCTGTGTGCTCATAACGTCGTGTGTTTCTCTCCACAGTTAACCTCTTAGACTCCAAAGCCAGCCAGGGCGAGCTAGGATGGATTTCCTACCCAGCACATGGGGTGAGTTGATTTGATTCTTTGCTTGCATTTTACAGTCTCTGAATATAATTGTGTCATGG
>NW_027315768.1:24966404-25078904 GCF_026437365.1 Eucyclogobius newberryi
TCTCGATATGTTGCAGTTGTTCCAAATGTGACCTCCGTTACCACTGCATAGCTGCAAACAAACACGTAGCATATACTGTATATTAGCCGCTGTTTAGCCCGAGCTTCTATAGCCAATGCAGTCATGGAAAAGTGTGGATATTGTATGATTCATGAGTAATTCTGTTTGAGCCACACAATTTACTGTTACGAATAATGAATCTACCTGACAATAAGTGTGTTTTAAATGTGGGAAAATGTCTTTACGGTTTCTGTGCTCGTCTTTGCTTTGAATAATAATGAAATATGTTTTTTCCTTTTGCTGTTGACAATGACTTGAATGAATTAAAAGCAGCTGTTGTGTCTTTCAGCGACATGGAGGCAGATCAGAGAAACATTTGATTTCAACAAAGCCCGCACTGATGATGATATCAAATATGTATTACACTGAAAAGGACCATGCACTGTCTGTAGTTTGTCTACACAATGAAAGCGTTGATTAATAAACGGCTGAGGTTATTTTTCCACAAAGTATACATTTTTCACCAGTTACATCCAAATATAACGGGATCTATGATGATGGAGATGTGGAGGAATTGAAATGCACATCATATTTTTGTCAAGTTTACACAAGTAGAGCTCATGTCTTATTGAAAAGCAGCGGCCCCCTTTAGCTCGCACGATGAATATTCAGAAATAGACACAATTAGAAAGAAAAATATGAATAAAAAATTGAAAATGAAACTTCCTCATGAGAGTAATAGTTTGCTCTGTGCACGTATCAACCAAGTGTAAACCAGGACCAGAGTCAGACTTGAGTTTGGCACTGGATATACAGGTTAGGCCCTTAAAGTTCTAAACATTTTGACTTTGTGTTTCCTTATTTTTCAAAACTGACCACACCATTTAAAAAAAATGAAATTAGGACAAATAGTACAATAAACTACGCAAATACATAATATCAAAGGTTTTATCATTTCAAGTTATAGCCGACCAACTAACAATCTCCTCTTACAATCTGGTCTTGTGTTTGAATGTTTTTAATAGTTACTTATCCATATTTTAATAATAGTTAAGCCTATTAGTTTACCTGTACTGTGCTTGAAATGCTACTGTTATTTAACTACAGGCTGTGATGTATTTTCTGTTTCCACTGCTGTAGTATCATGTTGGATATGTTCTTGTTTGTTACTTTTACACTTCAGTTTAAGCAAGTGTCCAGGAACAACAGATGACAATTCATTGGCTAATCTGGTACATTTATTTTCAGTCCCTGTCAAATAAACAAATAAATGAAATAAATGAAATAAATGAAATAAATGAAATAAATGAAATAAATGAAATAAATGAAATAAATGAAATAAATGAAATAAATGAAATAAAAAAATACATGGAATACATGGAATACATAAAATACATGAAATACATGAAATAAATGAAATGAATGAAATGAATGAAATGAATGAAATGAATGAAATGAATGAAATGAATGAAATACATGAAATACATGAAATAAATGAAATGAATGAAATGAATGAAATGAATGAAATGAATGAAATGAATGAAATACATGAAATAAATGAAATGAATGAAATGAATGAAATAAATGAAATAAATGAAATGAATGAAATAAATGAAATAAATGAAATAAATGAAATAAATGAAATGAATGAAATGAATGAAATGAATGAAATAGATGAATAAACTACAGTTGATGTAAACTATGGCCAGTCCAAAAAAGCCGTCAATAAAGTCTATAGACTTTAAAGCAAAGCTAAATTAGGACCGTGCAGACTAAGCAGTGATCTACACTTAGCTTCAAAATGCAACCCTTAATTCAACCAAATCTGGCCTTCTACTTGTACCACTTGAAGACATATCACCAATCACCAATAGCAGCAAACCACTACTTTAGAAAATCCTTTAAAAAAAAAAAAAAGACTCTCCCAATTCCCAGTGTGTTGTGGCGGGTGTAGAATTCCGCCACCCCAGCTGGTGTGGCCGTGGCGCATTGTTACCCTACACTTGCTCGACTCTTGGGCCTTTGAGGACTTTGAAGTGAGTGCTGACTGGGTGACTCTGAGCGGTGCCTGTTGCCGTATAGTTTGGATCAGGTTTCCGCACTTTACTGTCCCTTTAACCACTCCACCTACAGCACAGATCAGAGAACGACGGGGGCAGGATCGCACCGAACCTCACCCTATCCACGGCCAAAGAGGTCAGAGTTCAGAGGTCGCTCAGGCTGGTGTAGCCGGGGCCGTAGTGTTGTTATGGATCAATTAAAGGGAACGAGGAGTGAGGTAACTGCCCCCCAGAGAGGAACAAGGTCGGGTGTGTCACCGTAGACCTTCATTTATCCTTTTCGTTTGGTGCTTATGCGGGTTCAAGCTGGGAGCTGTTTCCGCTAATGGCAGCAGTTTTAGGTAACTGCAAAATCTAACAATAATTTATCGTTTTTAGTCATGTTATATTCTTCTGTCAACAAATATACAAATCGATGGGCTATTTCTCTTTTACTTTGTCTTTTTGCGCTCTTATGTTTGCTTTTATCTAATATAAAAAAAATAATCTGAACAGGTGATCTTTTTAATGAAAGGATTTAGTTTTTGCATTTTTTCATCACACTTTGTCCTTTCAGCTTATTATCTATACAATAACAAAACATAAATCAGATACGAACCCACATTTCTGTGTGTTATTTGGGGGCAGCACAAAGTATACTGTAACCTAGGGTGACTGATCAGACCATGACTTATTTTGTCCTGCTAAATTGGCCCAAACAACCAAAAGTAATAAAAATTGGGACAAATCTGCTATAATAACCCAAATAACACACATTTTAATGATATACAGACCTAATATTAATGTTTCAAGCCTTATTAAAGATGTGGAGGATTGATTCACTTCATTGTCATATGGTCTGTGGCCCACAGCTGCATGTATGTTTCAAAATGCGGCCCTCAGTGAAATTGTTTTGGACACCTCTGGTATAGGGCTATACACGTTTAGGCTGAGGCAACAGCTTATGTGCACCTTCCACATATAGTTTCACATTTACACATTTTTTTCATCAAAATTCATTGTTGGAAAACCCAAAGTTGCCTAACAAATGTAAAAGAAAGTTCTTAACCATTAAAAACCTTCCAGTAAAACCCGGTCTAACCACTCTGCAGCGCTTAAGTTAATTTCTATGATGTAACGTTTGCAAATGGTCAAAGCTGGAAGCCTCGTGCAGTTCTGCCCCAGAGGTGTCTCCTACCATCACAGCGGAGGCTAACGTTGACTTTGGCCCAGTGAAAATGTATTCTCTGGAAGTGGATAAGACACACGGACACATGGACACATGGGACCCATTTGAAAGTCCACGTGTCCGAGACCAGAGGAGACATCGCAATTCTTTGTTTTACATTTAGCCCAGACTAAATTTTGTCGGACATAAAAGGAAACAGTATCAACACACACTCTGAATTTTGACACATACGCAGTGCAGCTCCACAGTGTCATCCAAAGACAGGTGTGGGAATATGGACAATGTTGTGTGTAAAGCCAAATGTAAGCAAATACCTCATATTGTATATCTGACACGTGTTGGAGTTGAATGTAGTGTAAAGAAAAACAAGAAGCCCTCAGACCTCCACCATCTTACCCTTATTTAAATATTCAAATGTCTGCCTACTCACGTTTGCAATCCTTATGCATAGGGCTGGGTGATATTGACAAAAAAGACTATCTCTATATTATTTGGAATATCCCGAAAACTGTGATTATGCAAATCCAACAGAACATGTCATAAAATGTATTAGTTGCAGTTTAATTATGAGACAAATGTGAAATGTCTGTATTGTCTGTCTGTAAATGTATCTCAAAAGTCCAGAAATATCACCCTATATCCCTCGTTTGTACTATTTTTATACAAATATTACAGTATACACTATGTTAAAATGTTGTATATCTTCAAAACATTCACAATATTCTCTAAAGTTTGATATATTTCCCACATCTACTTTATATTTTAACAGTAAACCTTCCACCATTTTTTTCCTTAAAACAAAAACAACAAAACCTTCTACCATTCGCCATATTGAAGTTTCTCTGAGAGTCTTAACAGGCTAAAACACCAACCAAACCAAAGAACCGACCATCTGAATGTGTTTAAAATGACTCTTCAAAACACATTAACTCATTTTCTTTCCTCCTAGCGCTTTATTTACGGCCAGCGCTTGCCTTGCATCACAGAAACAGCTTTGTGTATTGCAGAACATGAACTCACCGTGTAAAACCGTGCCCGCTGCCTTATCAAACGCACTGTCAGAGGCCGCATTACTCATGTTGTCAGATCTCGTCTTTCTTCTGCCGTGTGTTGTGTCAGGCTAATGTCATCGACCCTTTTTGGCACGTCATCACGTCATTCGCCCCACTCCTGATTCCAAACCATCATCAAACTCCTGGGTGAAAGTGGCTGAAAGATATGAAAAGTCTCGGCTCACCTCTCTGCTATTCTAGTTCCCTTAACTTGATTGGTGGCTACATTTGCCTTGTTATTGTTGGACCAACCAGGAGCTGGGCTGATGAATGAGGTGCCGTCCAGAAAGGCATGACAGAGGAGACTAAACAGAAACTTTGTGCCTGGATTTTCCCTCATGTTGTCTTGTAGCTTTATCGAAATGCCAAAGATCCTCCAGAGCATAATTAGTCAAGTTTGTGTCAAATGAACGCTTTATTCTTGTGGGTTCTCTTATTGCTTTTTAATGTATTTGCATCTTTTGTTTTATTAAAGGTTGGGTCAATATAGGTGATAACATGTTTTTACAATTATACTTTGATTAAAAAATACATAACACATAACCAGCTCATGGGGGAAGCAAAATACTAAATGTTATTATCTCTTGCACTGATCATGCTCCATTTTAAGATAAGATAAGATATTCCTTTATTGTCCACACATGGGGAAATTTCATTGTTGCAACGCAGGTGAGGAAAAGGACAGATAACTTATAGGAAGTTTAAAAAAAACTCTTAATTGAAGAACTCTTATAAACAAAAAAATAATACAAGTTTTACTTTCAATTGTACAGGATTTTTACCAACTAAATATCTAAAGGCATTCTTGATTATGCATTTTTAACAATTCTGAAATATGTGCTTGAAAATGCTTGACCCTCACTATTTGGAACTGAGGTCAAAAGGTTATCAAAGTGATGCATTTGGAGTTGGTCATGGACACCTCATAATGGACATGGACAATTCAAACAAGCCACACTGACCCAACATTTTAGGATAATATCAATACTTCCGGGTCTGATACCAAAGCTATTCTAGAAAAGCCTCATTTGAAATAACCACTGGTTCAACAAATCATCAACCCTTGTCCAACTTGTCAATCTCAGACGCTCTTTTGAAACGTTGGGCTCTCAAACTTCGCACACTTCACTTTGCACATGGCCCCAGATTACTGAGAGTGAAATAGAGACTCCGGCCTTCTTAGCTCGTCATTAATTCCTGTGTTCTGGCTGAGAGCACCTGCTGCGTCCGCCATGCCACGGAACCTTAAACACTTCACATGAGCCCTCCGCGAATGTGTGCGCCGGGTTGTGTTTCCATTAAGGCCGTATGTGTGAGAGAAGCCATCATTCAGTTTCCGCTTACATTGTTTTACTCCCTCTATCTCGCATTTTCAGGCATTTATTCATTCAGGGGGAAAAACGTAAACCACGCTACACACACACAACAACAACCATTTACACATGCTGGCCCATTTGTTTTAATGACTGTCATATACACACAATGACGCCAATGTTTTTAGCTGTTTTGTCCATTTATCATTATTCATTGTTTATTTGCCTGGACAGCCGAAGCCAAAGCACATGATCTATGAGTATTCCCGCTGTGTTGAATTGACAAAAGAATGACCACGCTCTGTTCTCTCCTCTCCCCCCTTCATTGCTTTCTCCCAGTGGAGGGAAAATGTAAGATAGACTCAAACCTGGTATACTCTCTCATGTCTATGCTGTCCCGTAGATCCTTCTTTTTCATTTCTTTTTCATTTTTGTTTTTTTTTAGTCCATTAGGCACGTTTCCGTAGATGTAGAATTGTGATGCAAATAACCAACTCTGCTGCTTGAACATTTTCACTTTGTAGATATGTAGTTTTTAAAAAAAAAAACATAGTTAAAATGGTTGGAAAACGACACTACGAGATCTCCCTAATATTTATTCACAATTAAGCCCGCTGCATACAAATCTAAGGGAAATGAGCCAGTAAATCACACTTTATGAGCATTTTCACAGTTGGGTAAAGTGGAAAATTTGGCAAAGGCAGCAAGTTTACTTTTAATTAATTTTTGGGTATTTTGCAATGAGATCTGGTAGTGTGATTTTTCACCCTTAAGTGTTTGTCAGATGCTTAGTATTCAGCAAGTGTAAGAGTCTAAATAATTAATTTGTAAATGCTTACAGGCTGGAAATAACTTTATTTTCTCTTCTATCTCCCCCTTCTCCCTTATTTCTTTCCCTTCCACATTCTCACTAAACCAAATATTTCACTCTCTGCAACTTTCTGTACCTTTCTATCAACTGTATCTGGCTCTGTCTGCCCTTGTGCATCCTTGCTTTGCTTCCTTTGTCCTCTTTCCTTTCGTCCTTCTATCCTTCTCTATTTTCAGTGGGAAGAGATCAGTGGTGTGGACGAGCACTACACACCTATCCGGACCTTCCAGGTTTGCAACGTTATGGAGTACAGCCAAAACAACTGGCTTCGAACCAACTGGATCCCTCGCCAGTCGGCACAGAAAATCTATGTAGAGCTCAAGTTTACACTAAGAGACTGTAACTCCATCCCGCTGGTCCTGGGCACCTGCAAGGAGACCTTCAATCTCCTTTATCAGGAGGCGGATGACGACCAGGGCAGCCATTTTAGGGAGCACCAGTTCTCTAAGATTGACACAATAGCTGCGGATGAAAGTTTTACACAGATGGACTTGGGCGACCGAATTTTAAAACTCAACACTGAAGTACGAGAAGTCGGTCCTTTGACAAAAAAGGGCTTCTACCTCGCTTTCCAAGATGTGGGCGCGTGTGTCGCCTTGGTTTCAGTTCGAGTCTTCTTCAAAAAATGCCCAAACACTGTAAGAAACTTGGCGGTGTTTCCTGATACTGTGCCGATGGACTCCCAGTCTCTGGTGGAGGTCAAAGGGTCATGCGTCAACCACTCCAAAGAGGAAGAGCCACCGCGAATGTACTGCAGCACCGAGGGGGAGTGGCTTGTTCCGATCGGGAAGTGTCTCTGCAACCCGGGATACGAAGAGCGGAGCAGCACCTGCCAAAGTAAGTCCCTCCAATCTTTTCCAGTCCATTACATTTGTGTCTAATTAATCGTCTGCGCTCTCATCTTGGAAATACCCTTGAATTCCCATGCATGATCTGATGAGGCGACTCTGCTACTTCATATTCAGTCCAGAACTACCCCGTCATTACCTATAGCTTTGTGTCCGCATATGTTTGCCTGTATGAATTCCCTTGTAGGTTTTGATGCATTATCCAGCAGTCCTTTGAGCAATAGCAAGCATCGCTCACCAAAACCTTTCTCTGTCACCTCATTAGCTTCATGGAAACATCAGAATCAAAAGACGCCACGATAGGACAGAAAAAAGAAAAGAAAAGAGGGCTGGACTGAATGGTGATTGGTGCAATAGTTGTGGTTATGGTTGTGGGGGTGTGCGGAGCCAGGAAGTGTCTGGAGATAGAGCAATATTTGCAAATGTCATCTAATACAGCCTATATTGTTGTTCATACTTCACAGACACAAAACTTCATCAACACTGAAACTGAAGTAGCAAGAATTTCAGCTAAAGAAATCACTGCTGGTGTTTCATAAGTTGTGGAGTTGTCTAAGTTTCTTGTTCCCGGAGGTTAGCTGAGGGGACAGTAATAGATTATTTATTATATAATGGTTATAATGGTTTTGACAGTCTTTTGGTTGTCCTTGATCCTCTTTGCGTCATTGCAGACCATTAGGCAAACGATGTCCCTCTGGTTAAGCTTATATTCCCATTTGAATAAATTAGCCAATGGGTTCAAAGGTCAAATACCTGAGTGGGCCTTTCATCTTTCAAAATAATAACCACTGTTAAAGACTCTTAGAGGAGTGACAAACTTTAATTAAAGCTACGATTGACTAGCAAATTATTACATTGTTTTAAAACTGTGTTTTAAAAAGTTAGTTACAAACATAGGTCATATAATAGCCCTTTGTATTTGGCAATATTTGTATTTTCTTGGACCAGTGCAATATACAGTACACAGACACTGTGTAACTTTTCTAGTCCGCAACCTTCCTTAGGCAGGAACGTTCTTCAGTATGGTATTAATCTCTTACTTATATATCTCGCATTTATTAAATTACAGTTGTTTTTATTACTAAAAACATGCTTTTTTATTCACGCTTATTTATCTCCCTGCAGTTACATAAATGTTGCCATATTAAGGAACATTCTTGACAGTGCAATAACAGCTCCAAAGTAAAAGTGAAATGGTGCAACAGATCATAGCCTACACCAGTGTGAACAGACCCTAGAAACAGAAAGTCACTTGCCTCTCCTCATGACACAAACATGTTCAACGTTCCCCAAACATCATCATTCCGTACCCTGTACGGCATCTTGCTTGTCATTGGCAGTGGCTCTACATTAATCAGACTTGATAAAATATTCTGCCTTTAGCTTTTTTGGTCCTAGTTCTTGCCTGTTCCCAAAAGCTCTCCTCTCCTGAGTCATAGTCTAGTGTTAATTAAAGATCAAAGGCAGTGTCCCAGGTCAAGCTCCTGCTGAGGGCCAAGGGAAGCAGGTCTTTTCTGGGACGGTGGGCTCCATGTTGTAGGTCTGCCTCAGCTGTGGGGAAATGTTTGTTTTTGTATTAGATTTTGACAATTACAAGAAAAGCACAAGAACATCAAGAATGGGATGTTTTGACTTTTCTACATATATTGCTCAGCATGTATATGACTGCGGATTTATTTTCTAAATTATTTTCTATCTGTCTTGGCCTAATGTGGACAAAGATGACACAATGTGAAATGTAAACGCAAAATAAAACTGCAAAGAAACATTTGGTGTCAACATGGTTTTGGAGTGCAGTTGAAGTAAAATACATATAAATCATATGGTAAGATAAGGAATCATTTATTTTTCAAGTTATCCATATTATTATTTAATTCTTTTTAATTATTTTTGGGGGGGGAGAGAATTAAAAATGAAAAACAATGAGATTTTGCACAGTTTCGAAATACGTCACCTCCTGCCCTCAATGACCCAGTCTCTTTCCTCTTCCTGTCTTTGTGACTTGTGTGAATGTTTGGATGTATTTGACAATCTCTTATTAGTTTCCGAAAGGTCTAATGGACTCTAATAAGGTCTTGTGTTACCCTGTAGTGGGACAGCTGCACCAACAGGCCCCTGTGCACAGGCATCAGGAGGCCCTCTGCAGGCTCACTGTGCAGGCCTGCGGTGTTAACAGATAGATGGTGCCCAGGCTGGGTCACATCATGGCAGGAAGAGGGGAAGAAGCTGAAAACATATTTACAGTGTGAATCCAGCTGACAACAGGCCCCTCGTAGTCCCATCAGCAGTTTAGTTCAGCTGTTGTCAATGTTAATAGCAATGAAAATTGTCCAGTCTAGACTAGGTTTATTTTTGGAACTATTAATTAGAGTGACCTCTTGTAGAGCTCCTCTGTGTCCTATAAACACATCTCTATTGTTGTTTAGAGCTGTACCATTATGGGCAACTAATTCAGATGAGTTGATAAGCCTGTGAAGCATATCAGCTCAGCTTGTTTTATTCAGTTATTAAATCATATGTAGATATTGTGCAATACAATTCACAATTGATTTCACATCATTATAACTGGTTGTGTGCAAAAATATTTATGTTTTCCACTGTCCCTTGTTCTGTGAAATAGTCTCCAGTGTGTCCTCCTCTGTCTGTATCAGAGGGAGAGAGGGAGCAGGAGGTTTTGCGAGTGTTGAAGGGTTTTGGGAGTGTGACCCTCTATTAGACTGTCATTATTCTGCCAGCCTGTAGGATGTGTGCATGAGTGTAGCCAGATATGTTTGTGAAAGCGAGGATGTTTTTTCAGTGGCGCCGCCAACTGAACACATGCAATGTGTCTGGCCTCAGCAATGGGACACCAATGGCATCTGCAGTTATCTGCGTAATGGCTGCTGTGTTGAGTGTCTTACAATGTGTTGCATAGAGTCTGTTTACACTGCAGAAGACATATTTTGATATTTCATCATCCTTATCAGTGCATCACATGTCACCAGATCTTTGTCAGGGACAAAATTGTTTGAGTGGAAGTACAGTTTTGTGGCTGAATGGACGTGTCTGTCATCGAGTGGATTACTGTATGTGTTATGGACGTCCTCAGCCTTTCACAAAAACGCAGAGTCCGATCTCCTCTCACTAAGTCACTCTTTCATCTGTCATTAGAACGGACTGCAGCAGGTGAAGCGTTCCTATCTGCGATCAGTGTGAAATTCCTGCTCCACTAATTTGATCCTACAAAAGCAAGCTGATGTCTATTGGGTTTCGCTGTGTGCGCTGCCATTGCCGGCAGCTGTTCTTTTGTTTCATTGAGGAGAGACGCAGGTTTGCATTCTCGAAGGATTTATCAAGATACACAATCCTCCAAGTTACCAAGGCCATAATGCTTATAACAATGATGGTGACGCTATGTTGGAAGTGCCAGACCTATAAGCACATCGATGCTCATATTTTATCACTGTTGGAAATACAGTTTGAGCATCTCAGTTTATAGTGTTATCCATACCTCTTCCCTCACCCTAAAGGCTTCTGTTCTTCACATCTTGAGTCCTCCCGCGTCCCAGACAGAACACCAGTATCCAGTATGAGCCGACAGTTCAAAGTGCTCAATGTTACATGTTTTCTATCATTCATCGTTCTTCTCTCAGTGATTTAGACCGGACAGACTTTTATGTCCTTATTTTTCACCCTTTGTAAAGGGTTTAGCAATAGCAATGTATTCAGTTCTCTCTTCTGTAAATTTTAGATTCAATTCATCAACATAAAGCCAGTACAAATGTAACTATATCATGTGCAAGTCCCATGTCCCGAGTCCCGACTGTATTTGGAAGGACACCTTGTTGTCAAATCTGTACAAATTGTTTGCAGATGTGACTCCTGATTCCCACATGAAAAGAATCAGTCTAAAACAAGTTATTCTGACCGTGTCAAAATGTCATCTCAGCTTGCAATAGACTTGTGACTTTTACGATTTCGGTCATGTCTGTGTGATTTTAATGCATTTTTTCCTGTTGCGTGAAGCCTTGTGTATGAATTGTGCTCTACAAATAAACTTGCCTTGCCACATTTTCTCCTCAGCTCCAAACACCATAGCAGTTGTGTGTTGTTTCTCACATTTTTTATGCCAGACTGGTGAGGCTGGATGTTGTGGATTCATTGAAGTCTTGGCCTTCCTTTTGCCCCTTTGAAAGTGCGCTGTTTGTTTGTCCTGGCCCATTATATAACTGGCCACTAGAGCCTGTCCATCTCACAACACAGAATCCACCACACTTCTCTGCAACATCCAGCATCTCCTCAATGGCGCTCCTCAAATAGCTTCTCTTTACAGATTATTACACACCATTTCCATCTTTGCTAAAATACATAGAGAATTGTGGCATTTATTTGCGTTACCTGCGTTTATTTTGTTCCATTTTCAGTAAAAAAAAGGAACGCCTTTCATTCTGACACACTCTGAACGCGTCAGAGAGTATAAGAGACAATAACGACCCTGGCTTTTGCAGCTTTCAGTCCTATTGCAGAGAACTGTGATTTGTCTGTCTATCCGCCGTGCCCTCTGTTAGTCCAGGTCAAATAAGGAGTTAAAATGTACACAGCTTTGTTCGAGGCGAGCGCTTCCATTGCATCAGGCCTGTCCTCTCCCTTGTCACTTTGGTTTAGTGAAGAGGCGCTCTCTGTTGCAACGTTTTGGCTGCGGGCTTTCTGGCACTTAGCCCTTTTGGAGCATACACTGAGCGCTCAGGCCTAGAAAATAAGGGGTCAGGCCAGAAGCGAGAGGTGCAGTGAGACATGTCTTGTATCATAACGTTAACACCATATTATGGCACATTTTTATATCCTGGACACCTTTTTCACCCAGTGCCAAAGGTTATGCATGTTGCAGAGGTTAGCAAGAGGCAAGATTGTTGTTTGGCTCCATAGTTACTGTCCTGTAATATGATTTGTTTCGAGCAACAATCCTCTATTCTCCTTCCAATCCCTGCTTTTATTTTCATTGTTACATATACATTTTTGACATACAATAGCTCCTCGAGTCTGAATTCCTTGCTGCCTTGTGCATCGATCTTCAATAACCTTGATATAAACGAAACAGGAAAGCTACAAACCTAATTAACACATGACAGGAAGCCTCGAAGCGATCTCGCATCACAACAGCAGCGGAGAGGAAAACATGAAGAACTGAAGAGGATATCAGATGAGAAGGGATGCCAGTTCAAAGGGAGGCTGTCTCTTAAGTCAGCAGTGGCTACGTATAAACAATGGAGAATACTACTGAGGCTGCGAGGGACTTGTTCTATGTTCACAGAGCATTTCAAGTGTCCAACTCACAGGGGCGCAGCGTCGTTTGTTCATTCTGGCTATCACTGGCTGTTTACTTTTGTCTGTATAGTCTTTTCAGTAGAAGCTGGAGGCCTGTTGCGCTATGGCACTGGTACTCTGGGGACTTCAAAGCGTTTGGTAACCACCGGCCCAAGAATTCAACTCTGCACACTCACAATACCAGTCATAGAGAGTGGAAGAAAGTATGCGGCTGCTGGGGTGTGATATAGGACGCAAAAATATGTGGTTTGGCCAGAAGTGATTGGTAAATGGATTGTTCTTCTGATCATCTAGTGGCGCTCCGGACGCCCTTCCTGGTGCAAGCCTCCGACAAAGGAAGTACGCTTTCTCTTCTGTGTCCACACTGATTGATTTTAAAGGAGCACTATGTAACTTCCAGTCATTTAGTCATTTAGCTTCTCCACACATCTGAACTGCTTGTTTCCATGGTGACAGATAGGTTTAATGCCATACTGTGGAACACTTCAGCCAAAGCCTTCACCTGAAAAGTTGCACATACTGTATTTATGGTTAATGAAAAATGACAGCAGATATAGACAAATAAAAACAGATAAATATAGGTTGTTAATAATTTATATTTAACTTTTCTATATTTCAGTTTGTACTGTAAAGGTCAGGTTTGCTGCTGGCAGTAGAAGTAAATGTATATTTTCTTAACTTGCAAACTAAAGACATGAGAGTAAGCTGCGAATAAATGAATCATGAAAAGCAGAAAAAATGTGAGGAAAAGTTGTAAAATACCAAAGACCTTGCTGCAGTCGATGAGGGGACAAGGTTTTATAGTATCCATGGATGTGTAACCGAGCAACTTGAAATGTGTACTTAATGGAGTTATAGTAAGAGCTAGTAATATGGTGATTATAAAGACATTATGCTAATTGTTGGCACGTTCAGATCTGGCCTTCTCAAGTCCACCGCATACATCATAGTTCATCAGCAATCTTGTCCATTTGGTGTCCATTACTGTAGGACCCAATTACTCAAATCATTACCATCTTATCATATGGACGCACGACAGTTATGGCCTTGTAAACCTGTTATCGCGCTGTATCTCGTCTTATCTGGCCATGATGTAACCTCAGACACAGAAGGCAGCGCTCGTTATCGGCCGCTCCCGCTGGATTGTGTGGAGACGGAGATACTTGAGAATAGAGACGAAGTGAACGCACGTCAGAGGCATCATCTCCTTGTATCCGCGACGTGTTCAGCGAGCAGAAACCTCTCAGTGTCATTTCGGTGAGAGAACCCAGAGCGTAACAATGAAAATGTCGATTTCCTCTCCGCCGCCTGATGTAGCCTGGCTTCATCACGTGTCGACAGGAGATACTAAAGGTGTCTGTTCCACTCAAAGGTTTAATGACAGCAATGAACAGACAGCAGTGTGTCTGGTGGTTACAGCACGGTGAATTTTA
This sequence comes from Eucyclogobius newberryi, assembly GCF_026437365.1. Lineage (NCBI taxonomy): Eukaryota > Metazoa > Chordata > Actinopteri > Gobiiformes > Gobiidae > Eucyclogobius > Eucyclogobius newberryi. The sequence continues at coordinate 24,980,454 of NW_027315768.1, forward strand.
GTTTGCAAAGGATGAACGCCTAATAAAGCCTCAGAAATGTGTAATCTCTATGTGTTATACTGGTTAGACTAATGTGGTTGTTGTAAAAAGCCTCATCAAATTCCAAAATGATGCTCGGTGAGGTGGTGTGGGATGGAAATGGCATAATGAGTCTAGTCTCTAATTAACAGGACAGGTGTTTACATGGAATAGCAAATAATGTGAATCTTGTATGGATGCTAAAATGATTAAGGTCATCGATAATTGTAAATATTCAGGTCACAATATAATCGTAAAAACTAAAACAGTGTCCAGATGAGTACAACTGAATCTTTCTCTACAATGGATCACTCCTAGACAAACTCTAAAAGCAAAATATATTAGTTTTGCCCCAATTACTGTCGTGATCACATGCAATGGTATTTATGTATTTATTTATTTATTTATTTATTTATTTGTCTATGGGAGTTTTTATTTATTTATAGGAGATCTTCTACTGAAAGTGTTTTTCAGACTTCCTATAAGTGATCTGTTCTTCTGTATCTACCTCTGTATCTACCTGCGTTGCACCAATGAAATTTCCCCATGTGGGACAATAAAGGAATATCTTATCTTATCTTATCTTATCTGTAGTCCAAAAATACAGATACATATAAAAAAAAAATGACTAGGACTACCACTTTATGTAATATCTGTTACGTCAAAATCTTGCGTTTTTCTCATGGACCGACTCTGGAAAACACATTTTCTTGCTGTTGATAAGGGGACAATGGCGGTTAATGCAGAGGGAGAAAATAGAACCATTCCCGTAAGCTTATGCAAATAATTCTTCGAGGTATAAGCAGTAAATTGCATGTACAGAATTAGACCTACTTTAACAAGCTAGACGGCATCTTTGTTGTTAACTCACAGAATAAAGGGGTGACACGTCTGTAGTGATCCATGATGTCCAGCTCCATGCATCCCTGACTCTCCCACAGCTGAAGACAAATGAAAAGGTCCTTCGTCTCATTTACTGGAAAGGGCTGCTGACATTTTACGTTGAGCTGCGTCGCTTGACTTAGTAATCGTGTCATTCAGACTGCCACAGTCTACGGTGTGTGAACATGAGGGGGAGGGGTCACGGGTGGAGATGCTCGGGAGGTTACAGTGCTGTATGCAAATTGAGTGGCTCTTGATTAGAGATAGTCAGGCCTCAGTGCTCAGACCTTTAGCTGAATGCTAACAGCAGCGCGGTGGCTACAGGCGTTATTGGATCACCAAAAGATTTGTTTTATCAATGTTGCACTCATTGACCAAGGTAGATGGACGCTGTTTATTAAACAGATGTTCAGCTCTATTCCATTCCCATTTGCTGTTCTTATAGGAAGAAAACAACTTATTGACCATATGGATGAACTTCAAGACTTTGTCACTAAAGTCTTGAAGTTAAACTGACGCGGATGCCCCTTTTTTTTATGCCAAATTCCATGCTTATTCCTGCAAGGCTCTTGCACCAAAGCAAGACGATTATGGTATTATGCAATTGTGCCATTTCCCTGCAGAGAATACTACACTTCATCACAATATTACCATCCAAAGTCAGGTAAAGTGTCAGGGTCAGACCATAAAGCTTGTTCCCAACTGTCCTTAAATGGGCCGTTCCAATTACAGCTGCTAATTTGTTGCGTGTCTCTCAAATTCTAAAGAAAATACACACCATCTTTTATCAGAATTTAGTGCTTTGCTTGTTGATCGTGTTCTCAGTCCTTTGTGTTTCGATATGAACAAATCATGTGTTTTTCTGATTGTTTGATCTGCCCGTCTTTGTCAAATATTGTGAAAACATGTGTGCTTGGTAATATAGTGTTTGGTAATTTTCTGATTAAATTATCCCCATTGCAAATTAGGTGCAAATTTACTTAAAGTTCAATTGCAAAGATAAGCCCAAACCACTAACTTTCTCCTAAGGTAACTACATTTATTGTATTGTACATATTATGGAGAGTTGAAATTCACTGAGAAAAAACTTGGGGCCCTTTTAAGTGTCACCTGTTCCTGGGCAAAGGGTCCATCCTTTAAAGGTTGAGGACGCAGTGGAGATGAGCACTGACCTTTCCCACAAATTACACACTTACTCATTTTGAGCCCGTCCCGCTCACACAGACACAGATATGCAGAGGGGGGTGAGACATGTCACTACGCTGAGAAAAATGCCAGACTCGGTGTCCAAGCAGATTACTGTGGTCATCCCCCATAGATCCATCCACCTCCTCCCATTCATTTCCCCTCATCTGCCCTGCACAGAGGCATTTGTCAAGGTGAAGGCAGCAGGGCCCCGCCTTGTGATACATCCCACCAATTTTTCCATTTCTTCTGCTCTGCTAGTCTTCTGCCATTAAGTTTTCAATTTCAGCTGCTGAAGGTGATGCCAAAGAGCAGAACCTGGAGGAGCGTTAGAGAAACCAGTCTGATTAATGCAGGACTAGCTCTGACTCTTGTCAGTCCTACGCTTTCTCAGCTGCTTGTGTTGCCCTGTTATATTAAACACTTCAGGATGTTGGTCATATGACCTCACAATTGGAATATTTCAAGTGAAAAAAGCAGAATTGTGTTAAAGAAATCTGATTTTAAATATTTAGGCTGACAGAAAGTTAGGTCATGCATTTTATAAGCTGGACAGTTACAGATGCTACATTGTAAGCTTTGGCAAACACTGGGCGGCAGTAGCTCAGTGGTAGAGCGCTCGTCTCCTGATCCGAAGGTCAGTGCGATCGCAGCTGCATCAGGTGAATATTGTGTCCTTGGTCTAGACACTTAAGCTGCCCCGTCCCAGAGTCTGTGTACATGTGTGTGATGGGGGGAATGTGTGTGTGAATGTGTGTGTGAATGTGTGTGTGAATGTATGTGTGAATGTGTGTGTGAATGTGTGTATGAATGTGTGTGTGAATGTGTGTGTGAATGTGTGTGTGAATGTGTGTGTGAATGTGTGTGTGAATGTGTGTGTGAATGTGTGTGTGAATGTGTGTGTGTGAATGTGTGTGTGTGAATGTGTGTGTGAATGTGTGTGTGAATGTGTGTGTGTGTGAATGTGTGTGTGTGAATGTGTGTGTGTGAATGTGTGTGTGTGAATGTGTGTGTGAATGTGTGTGTGTGAATGTGTGTGTGTGAATGTGTGTGTGAATGTGTGTGTGTGAATGTGTGTGTGTGAATGTGTGTGTGAATGGGTGTGTGAATGGGTGAGTGGCTCCTGAATGTAAATCGAGTGTCTTGAAGGTAGAAAAGTGACCATTTCAAAATGTATTGTCTTAGTTACTTCTCGAGTTGAAGGTTAAAAAGTAAACATGTTTTTTATTATTTTAAGTTTATTAAGTGAAGTCCTAATCAGCCTTCTGCATGTGGCTGTGTTTTCCAGAAGCCGGCTGAGTGCTAAGGCTAACTCGAAGGTGCTCTCTTGACGACACTTTGTCTCTAACGAGCCTCAGCCAATTAATCCATTGATTTACATGTAAATGGCTCCAGAAAGGTTAGCGCGTGTGAATGTCATCTGCATGTATTTATCATGCTAATGTCGCTCACTCAGACGGACTCCAACAGCCCTGAAATGTAGAGGTGGGGAGAAGTGACAGCTCGATCACTGATGGATTACTCTGCATCATATTATCAGCCAAATAAGGTGCTAATTACGATGTCAGGTACGCACCTTTTAATTATGAGCCAAACTTGAACTTGTCTGTCAGTCTTTGGTCTCACAGTAGCAAATCAAGTGGGTAATTTTAAGTTTTGAAGTATAGTTTTTAAAATCAAGGCAAATATTTTACATGATGAGGATGTCATAGAATCCTTTTTGAATATACATATCATCCAAATGTGTGTAGTTGGGACATAAACATTTGTTCAGTGCTGAATTAGAAGCATGTTATTGAAAATGCGGTATGATGTTTGTTAAGGCAAGATTTACTGTGTGATTTGTTGTCTTTTATGGCGGTAAAATGGTTTACTCCACAGTAGAAATGTTAATAGGGAATATCGTGTAATGTACGTTCAAACATTTACAAACTCCAGTACTTAACTTGCGCAGTGGAAACCAATACTCCACAGCTGTTTGAGCCGCTTTCCTAAACTGTGAATATCTTGTGTCTAAATAGAGAGCCAGAGAGCCCTCGTAAAATCACTCATATTCTGGTATCTGCTGTGATAAAGAATAGTTCGTTTTGGCAGTCTTTCACCTAAAAACAAAGCCTCCCGCAGCTCGGAGTCTGATAGCTGACTGGCCAGGGTGCAGTGTTAATTGACGTTGTGTGCTCAGCTCCAGTGAGACACTCAGTAAATTGTCCCCAGGTGGGAGAAGAATAGGCTCCATCTTCATTTCTCAAGAGCTGCCATACAGCTCATTATTGTTAGTGTGTGTTGATTTTGTAGATTGTTCATGACTTTATCCCCCATTATCCCTCTTTATAGCCTCTGTAAATGATACGTAGATTTGTGTGTATGCTAAATCAGCCATGCTCAGTGTCCAGCTCAATGTGCTGCACAGGACCAACATTGTATATACTCAATTAAGGCTGCTTGGTCTATAATGGATTTCTTATGGACATTCCTTGTTGTTAGCTTATGCATTTACATGTGAGTCCATATAGTTTTGCCATACTGACACATACTGATAAGTTGGACCCTAACCTTTCTGAAATAGATTCACTTTTATTGTATATATATTCACCAAAGGACTACTTAAAGGAGACATATTAGGCGTTTTTCCGGGTACTTATTGAAATATAACATAAGTAGATATTTATTTTACAAAAATCCCAAATAAGGACAGATATATGGGCAGGAACAGGAATTTTCTGAGCACTCAAGCCTCAAATTCAGGATAGGATTACAACTTTGAAGAAGAAACACCATTGAAACATTGTTAAAAGCAGATCAAAGTTGATTTAATATGTCAATTTTGACTGTGGCCAATATATAAACTTATCAAAAATGCATTTAATATTGTTTTTGAATGTATCCGGTATTCAAAATGTGAATATTGGCTGTACAGGTAAACAACTATCTCAAAATGCTTCAAAAGGAGCTGAATAAAAATGAAACTATAATTATTATGTGATATTTCTGCACTTCGAGGCTCAATACTTAAACCTTGACGATCACCTTTCTGTTGGATTGCCAAAATAGTTTCTTATTACACCCCAAACATATTGAGTACATTTTTGTCAATATTGCTAACCACTACACAAGGTTTAGTGTTGGCACCAAATTAAAAGATAAAACTCTGCATTTCAAGGTGTTTTATTTATGTTTTTTCCCAGGGGAATTGAATCTGCATGTTGGGTTTTTTCCCCAAATCAGGCCCAATTATAAACCGCATTGGACATCCCTATACTCTCTATAATTTGCCGCAGATTGCCGTCCTGATTCCCCGTCGTCTCCTGTCTGGCTTTGTGTTGACATGCTTGTGTGTGTGTGTGTGTTTGTGTGTGTTTGTGTGTGTGTGTGTGTGTGTTTGTCCGTCCCAGCGAGGCGAGACAGGACCTGGCACACGCTAAAACATGCTACTTCCAAAGGCAACAGCTCTGTTAAGTGAGATGTGCCGTTTGCCATAATGATCCCATCTATCACTGCCTTCATCTCTCCATGCCTTTATCCCCCACTCCTCCATCAACGTCTCTGTGGCCTCATTAATTTAGACCCACTATTTATGGTCCTGTAAAAACAATAACTGAAGAGAAAAAGTGAGGGAATTTGCTGGCACCGCTGAATTCTGGGATAGCATGGGAAAGATGACTGTTGGGTTAGATGGAGCACTCTATATTCATTTAATTGCACTTGATTCAGACATCTGGTTAACATTGCATGGTGTTTTCTTATGTGAAGCCCAGTGTGTTTTTGGAAACTTTGCTTCGGCAGAGAATAATTGAAAATTTAGTCGCGCTACGGATCTCTGTATGATGTGGTGTAGTGTTACGCTCTAATGAAATATTGAAAGTCAAGAATTTTCACCAGATGTATCAGCGAGATTGGACATATCCCAATCTCAGTGTTTACCAAATATATTATTATTATTATTTGTTGGCGTGATCAATATTTAAGGGTGTGCTCATACTTGCACACGCACAACTGGGAACTAAACCTAGAGCTAAGCCTGGACTGGACTGAGACAAACATTTTATTTGGTCCTAAATTGAGCCCATATTAGTCCTTTTGTGGACTTGTTTTGGTGCTGTTCTAGTCCTTGTTTTGCCCTAATTTAGTCTATGTTTAATTTTGGGTTTAGTCCTGTTTTAGTCCCAATAATCAGGTGAAAATTGGGAACGTGCAAGTGTGAACGCATTCTAAATCAGAACAAAAAGGATTCAAACCAAGCGACCCCCCCCCCCCCCCTTTTTTTAAATTCCAGATCTTAAGTTTTTTCAACGTTAAACTATGGCATTAAAAAAGATTATATCGGACAATTGAATGCAAAAAAATCTCAAAAAATCTAATAAAAATACTTTAAAAAGATACAATTTTAAACACAGTATTACGAACATTGAACTAAAGATTATGGTCAAATCTGTGCACACACTTAGAGCTATTTGACATTCCTCAGAAAGTAAAAATAATAAAACAGCAACATATAAATCTTCACATTGTTCAAGGAAAGAAAACATTAAAACTATTACAAGGTAGAAATGGCAAACACGATTGCAAGTAATGTGTAACAGGAAAAACATTTTAGCAAACTATAAATCTAGCATCACGCTCAGGGCACTGGACATTTGTGTTGTACGGAACCTCTACAGTGATAGCCGTGTGCAGGAAAATAGCCCATGAATGACGTGCTACACAAAACATGTATGTGAGTGATGAGAAGTACCACTCGGAGCCTTATGCCAAATGGATGCTTCGGACTTCTGTAGCTCATGTTTGCAGTTCAAAGACTCCCAACCACAAGCGTCCTGTCAGCCATCTCTGCAGCGAACTATAGCAACCTTTGGCTCTTGTCAGGAGAAGTATGTAACTCACACTATAGGCTGCTCCGTATGGGGCGCTATCACACTCCGGCTCCGCCCTTTGAGGCCTAAAACACTATGCCACATGAAGCTGCGTGAAGTCTGTGGGCGCTGAACCTTTGAGCCATAAACACTTAACTGGTGTCAAACCTCTGAGAAGTGGAGACACTTTATGGAAAAAATATGATGGATGGTGTATACAAGAAGATGGACAGGGCTTTCACTCAACTATTTCCTTTTGGAGAATGCTTGTATTATACGGGAGTGACAACGCAGGAAATTGATGGTTGCTGTTTTCCTATTAGCACAGATTGTGTTTTTAATAGATGGTATATTGTTGAAATTGTTGTAAAAAAGTATCCACATGACTATATTTGAAGTCTAAAAGTCTAAAAGTAACACGGAGGCTTTTGAATATATGCAGAATTAGAGAGAATAGTGTTTGTATTCTAAATGACCTGCAACAAGGTGATATATTTAGTGATAGTTTGGCTTTTTAATTTTTTTTATTATTATGCTTTCACATTAGTGCTGTACTTGAGCCTCATCCAAGACTTTTACAGGTTGAGGTTAAAGTTAAGGCTCATTTCTGATGAATGGCAAAAATCAGATTGTTATTGGGGTGATAAAAAAAATATTTTGTAAAAGTAACACACACCACGAGTAGTATTTTTAGTATGTGAAGAAGTCATAGTTGAAGTAAGAATAGTTGTAGTTTAAACTTTACCAATATAGTCAAAATAAATCTATGACTAGAGAAATAACTAGAGGTAGTGACAGCTTTCCTCAAATAATAGTCATTAGAGTACAGGGTGTGTTTAGCCATTGTAACTAAAATACTTAAACACTAAAATACTGGCGATGGGTGTCCTGCTTGGTTGGAGATACCTTATGTTATGTTCCAATGCCATGTTCATGATTCTTTGCCAAAAAAACGTCCACACTTTCAGACTTATTTTTGTGCTGATGAACTGTTGGCGGGTGGTGTCTTTTGTAGAGCATTTGGGGGTTATCGTCCTGCACCAGAGTAAAATACCATGTGTGCACCCAGCGGGAGAACATTCCTGCTAGCCCCATGATTTCCTGCGGTCATTCACGCACCACTCCAACCCCACTGTAACGCCATTGTCCTGGGCTTATGCCATCCAGCCAGGCCCCCCACACTCGGAGCTCTCTGCCTCGCACACTGCACAGTGCACCCGCCCAAGCAGAGCATCCGGCAACATCCTGCGCCTCCACCAAAAAATAAAGAGATCATCTACAGGCCGCCTCGATGTGTTACCCACCAGAAGTCTGTGCTGAACAGTTTGTTAGCACCACTCACTCACATAGTCAACATGTCGCTTCAATCTGGAACATTCCCAATGTCTTTGAAAACTACAGTCATAAAGCCTCTCCTAAAGAAGAGCAGTCTTGAGTCAGTACTGAGTCATTACCGGCCCATCTCTAATCTGCCATTTTCAAGCAAAGTGCTTAAAAAAGTTCTTTAGCAACAGCTCACTGATTTACTGGGGGGTGCCCCATGGGTCACTCCTGGGACTCCTTCTGTTCAGAAAAATGTGTCCTATCACAATTATGCAGACGACACTCAGATCTATGTTTCACTGTCGGCAGGTGAATATGGACCAGTAGATTCACTCTGTCACTGCATCCAACAGATCAGTGTGTGGATGCAAAACAACTTTCTTCAGCTGAACTCAGACAAGACTGAAATCATCGTCTTTGGCCCACGGAAACAAAGAGAAAGTGTTAGCGGTCACCCCCAGAGTCTCGCTCTAAAACCTACAAACCAAGTTAGAAATCTGGGGATATTAATGTGAATTTTAACAGCCACATCAAATCAATAACATCAGCTGCTTTTTACAATTATAAAAAACATCCCAACACAAAAACACAAAATCAAAAATACAGTGTCCAAACCAGATTTAGAGAGACTTATTCATGTGTTTGTCTCCAGTAGATTAGACTACTGTAACGGCCTGCTCACTGGCCTCTCCAAACGAGCTGTAAAACAGCTGCAGTACATCCAGAACGCTGCTGCTCGGGTCCTGACCAGAACCAGGAAGTACAATCACATTAGTCCTGTTCTCAGGTCTCTGCACTGCCCCCTGTGGCTCAGAGAATAGACTTTAAAGCAGCTTTGCTTTAAAATCTCTCCATGGCCTAGCACCAAAGTACATCTTGGATATGTTAGTGCCATATGAACCATCTCGGACTCTGAGGACCTCAGGGACCGGCCTCCTGCTGGTGCCCAGAGTCAGGACCAAACATGGGGAATCTGTGTTTCAGTTTTATGTTGCGAAAAAGATGTGAGACAGGCCTCTACTCTGGCAATGTTCAAATCTAAGCTAAAAAACAGTATTTTAATTATGACTAAAATGTGTGAAGCACCTTGAATTGCCTTGTGTACGAATTGTACTCGACAAATAAACTTGCCTTGTCTTGCTGTTATGTTGTATAATGAATGTATGATGTTATTCATAGGTTTAACAATATGGCGACTTGTGCATAATGTGTTAAACTAACCATGAAGGGTCACAACTCAAGCAAATCTAAGACAGGATCAATACATAAGGTTGCTTTGTGAAGGCAATCTCTTATGAAAACTTTGCTAAAATATGCATATTTTTTTATTTGGGTTAAAGACATGACGGTTTTACTTTTTTTAATACTATATATATAAAAATAAATAAAATATATTCCTCAAAATTGAATTTGAGCTTCACAAAAATAATGCTTTGTGATGAAGGATATACACACAATGTGGAGTTCACATTTCTGTATTTTTCTAGTGCCATCTTTAATGTGCGCTAATCTCCTATTAAAAATAAAAGTAGGACAGACTAAATGTGTTAGCGTTTTCTAACCATGCTCACTGGTATCTGAGGCGTTTTAATTCACCAAAATCGATATGAGCTCATACATTTCATCTCCATTGAAATTGCACTTGACATTTCGCTTCATTCCAGAAAAAAATATGTTTTTGCTTAGAAAGTTTTAAAGCTTTCATCATTTATATAACTTTTACAATGCAGCAAGCTAAAAGAGCACGAGGGTTCAAAAGAAGACCAAATGTATGTCACTGGAAATAGACAGCGTTAACAAAAACATCTTGGTGAAACTTTTGTTCTTGAAGTTTTTTAAGTGCACAGCTTTGTCCAAATATTAGCATTATGGAGCTAAACCCAATGGTAAAGAGATGTACTCAAAAGCATTCAACCTTAGAGCAGTTTACGGTTTGCTTATGACTGGCAGCAGGCTCCTGACATCTGGCGAGCAGAGACACGCAAAGGAAACCCTAGCACCTGGCACCAACTTTTGGAGTGTATTGTAATCTTTTCATTTTGTAAGGAATGCTGAGGTTAAAATGCTGTCCCGTGACAAAAAGGGAACTAAAATGTCTCAAGGATATTTTTTGGGCAACACATGGGCATTCCTGTGCAAAATAAAACTACAAACTAAATTCCAAAATAGTCAGGACACAGAGCAGACATTTTATATTATGAACAAACGACTTTATTCATAATGAACTAATAGTTTATTAAGAATGATTAACTACTTAATGAAATGCATTAACTACTGCTATTAGTGTTATTATAAAGTGTTAGCGATGGTGTTGTCTGCCATGTATTTCTAAGAAAGCATCACACTGTTTTTTGGTCTCGTTTTAGCCCAGTTTGAGTCCAAATGTTGACTTGGTTTGGTCCTGTTCCATTCCAAGTTTAGTCCCAGTTTAGTCCCAAGTTTGATGAACGAACCCTAAAAGGATGGGACGAAATTGCAGAACAAAAAAGGTTGAAAAATCTGCAGGACAAATGAAAATGCATTTGATTAGGATTAATTTAGCAGCAATAACCTCACGTATACGTGGTCTTGGTGTCAAATTAATATGCAAACATCTGCTCTGGCTGTCATGGAAGTGAATGGCCTTAAAAATTACAGTTTATTTAAATGTATTTGTTACTTTTTACTTGTCATATTTATTCTGTGCAGTCTTTATTAAGAGAAAAGGGAAACACTGGTCCAACTTCCGACCAATGCCCTTCACACGTCCATTCCCATATGTGAAAAGGACCTATATATAGTAAAACCATTTGAGCCAAGCCAACACAGTAGCCGCTGCTTTATGTGCGGGTAATTGACAAGTTGAATCTATAGCAGAATAGCAAATAGGAGCTTGCATCTGCTACTTATGAATTCCACAAAGCAGCACACCTCTTTCCCTCTCAAAGCGTCTTTTCTGTTTGATTGTTTCACCCTTTTCTCACACGTAAAAAGAGCTGTTCGTCACTATTCAGGGACGGAACTGATTAAAGGTGATTAGGCCCTGCCCATCCATCACTCTCGCTATTCAGAACGCCACTGGCCCCAGAATTAACGGCCTCAAACCGCCATCTTACATACTGTTGCTTACGTGGGAGGGAATGAGGTTGTATCTTGCTCTGTTTCTCTTCTCATTTTCGACATTACGCTAATTGCAAATCATTCCGAAGCCAGAGAAGGAACAACACAACGCAATTGGTAATAATGGGTCTTAACACTAAAACAATACACAGAGGAGGCTGAATAGAGGTTTGAATGTAAATGGTCCGTGGCAGTCCATTCTTTTCCAGATTCTTTGGTAACTCAGTGATGAATGTACACTTTCGCCTTTGACGGATGGCGGCAGTGAGAACCTTTCATGCTCTAGTCATTCTTCACCACATTAGGCCTACCGTAATGACGCTAAGATGGGGGAGATTGATTTTACCCGTGCCCTATTTTTAGGGAAATGAGACTAATAGGCACTTTGGCTTTCAACGTTCTTGAATTTATTATAATCAACCCACTACCTTAAATATGGGGTGATACGTGCTAATAGTTGAAGAACGGCCACACATGCTGACTTGTGTGGAAAGTCCAGCGCCGGCCTTTTAAAAGGGTGTGAGGCCGGTTTCATTGGGAGTTTTACACAGTGCTGCAGTTAGGTTTCACAAGCTGTGGTCGTGAAGGAAGTAGAAGGCGACACATACGGGTCAGGATCACATTTTTCAACACAGTCCAACATAAACTTTGTGTGAATGTGCACAAACTTTGACAAATCTTTGTGTCATAGTAAAATGCAATAGAATTGTTGTCAGTTGAAAGAACTTTACCCAGTAGCTGCTTTTATAAAGATTAGGATTGCTGGATTCAAAGTTTGGTGTGAATTATACGTTTTGTAGATTGCTAATTAATCAAATTCACCGCTTGAATTGCTGACTGAAAAATGTATATGTTAAAAGTACATGATGTAACTTTTGCTGCTAAAATAAAATCCAGCTCAAAATCCAGACATCTCTTTTCTAGCCCTTAAGCGCTGAACCTTGATGTAATGCAGAAACAGTATGTCTACACTCAGTAAGTACCACTTTGGGAGGACAGTGACTGGCCTGAACCTCCCACTGAGAAGCGCTTCAGTGAACCTCAGGATGTGAGCGCTGCAGGTCGCATCTCTACTCCTGCTGTATCCACACTTTCCCTTGTATTCATAAAAAACGCCTAAAAACGCCTACTCTTGACCCACAACAGCATTTCAATGATGTTTAGAGAATGACTTTGGAGAAAAATCTGTTGTCTTCTTGGCTTTCAGTTTCCTGTTTATAAGCACTGTTTCCAGCACTTTTCACCATAATCATACAGTATAATAAATATGTAGATGTGGCGTTTGATGTTAGTACTATCGATCGCTTAGCATCTCCTCTCGTCATGTAATATTTGAAGGACTCTGAAGTGGACATCGGTATTTTTTCCTGTAGCCGTTAGCATTAGCCCGCAAAAAACACAAGTTAGGGATAATCAAGAGGGTTTTTGGCCTGTACCAACCCATGCAAGATGATAAAGCCTTGGTAAAAGTCATTATTGAGTGTTGCGTTTACAACTGGCATCTGAGCTAGGCTAACTGACTTTAAGATGAGACTTTAAGATATTTTTCTTGTAATCGTATAGCTTTTATATGAGGATCAGCTTCACCATTCATTTGTATGTGAAGGAATGCTCGATTTGACCTGACTCCCTGCAGCCTTGACCAAGTGATCCAGTGTGTGCAACGGAGGAAGATTGAGCATTTTGCATCGACATCCTATGAATGTCTATGCTTTTCTCTGTTCATGAGGTATTTACATACACATTTACATTGTATTTGGTCATGTCTTCTGAATAACGGTGTGTTTACATTTGCTTTTATTTTAATTGGTCTCCCGGGGATTGTTTCAAAGAGCATCATCAGAAGAAATGGATTGTAAACACAAGCGGCGCATGTGTGAGTCCTCACGGTGGAGCAGTGGCACACTTCACTTGATCCTGCGTAAATGGCACACTTCTCTCATCTCACTACACTTAAAACTCTTGTGCGGCTTCAATTACTTGTATGTGTTGGGGTCTTGCACGCGCCATATTGTGTGATTTAAATGAGAGGGCTGCACATGCAAACAAGCTGGCTCTGCAAACAGTTTCTATATTATACTTCTCTTGTTTGATGCTTGGTCACAACAAGCACCTTTTGTTACAAACAATATGCATCAGTTATATTCAGTTTGCAATATGTTACATTTACAGATGGTTTATAATGGTTAATAAGCTGTTCATATCTCACAAACACACTACTTGTTAATGGTTTGTAGATTGTTGGCCTTGGTTTTTACCCAGTGTACCAGGAAACACTGGTGTGTGTGTGAGGTTATGCCAGATGTGCCTGAGGAAAAGTCCAATTTCCAGTCACACTTGCACTTCATAAAAATAGTCATCATTTTGAAGAGTTCTGAGCAGACTAATTAGCCACAAAAATAAGCCCAACAATAATTACCAAATCCAACCACAATATTTGCTCCTCATTATTTTCAAAATGGTGTTATTTCATAATATTTTCTGGTGTTCCGCAGCATAATTTGAACTAAAATAATGTGCCATGACTTAAGAAAGGTTGAAAAAGACTGGACTGAGTAACTTTATTTTAAACTGATACAGATGTCTTTAAGTTAAATTATGAATACATTGGTCTAGTGTAGCCCAGAGCTTCTCTAACTATGATATTGTAATTTCTTGGTTAGAATTGCCTTGACAATGGTGTAGTCCATTTTTAAACCTGGTTCAGCCCTAGATTAGACATGGAATAGTTCTATTAGACCTGGTTTAGATCTGGTAGTACTCAGAAAACATATCTAGAAATCCAGAAAATATTTTCTTTGGTGGTAGTTAGAGTGACACGTTTGAGAGCCACAGCGTTATATCTTCTTTCTGTTATTCGGGTATATTTCTTTATCTTTGGTGCCATAATAGAAATATCACTGATGTAGATCGTTGTGCTGTAAGTGTAGATTTTTGCATTGGCTCATGTTAAAAGCCGTTGCTCTCATAAACAAAGGTAGACCAGCGCTCGGCAGCTGAAACAGAACAAATCCGAACAGATTGAGAGGCGCACAGGGGGTCGTGGACAGAAAGGTGAGAGTCTTGATCAGGACTCGGACAGTGTCGGGACGTCTGCCTCTGTCTGGGCCTCACCTGCACTGCTCCATCACACCCAAACATCCACGTTACACCGTACATGAATCAGGCTCCACACGTCTGCTCAAGGACATCAAATGGGCGTGTAGTCTTGTGTAATCTTTTTTCCAAGCACTGTGATTTATTCCCGGTGTGCGTCTGTCCCTGTGACCCGCTCTACCCTTGTGAATGCCCCCTCCCTCCGCAGAAACACATGGCAGGACGTCCCGTCGTGAGGTGTGTCAGTTAGAAGTGATTTACTGCTGCTCTGCCCCGACCACTGCTGAGACACCTGCCCTAGGAATCCCAGTCCTCCTACGACGCACAGGCACGCGCACACGCACATATGCACACATACTACAACACAGCGCAGGCCCGGGAACACACACATCCACGCTGGACCAGCTGGGGGTGAATCATTATTTTCTGTTATGAATTCTCGGATTTGTGCCCGTGGACAAAGAGAAAACACTTACAGTACATCCTCTGTAGAATCTAAAGACTAAGAGCTGCTATTAGGAGCTGGTAAAGGACCATTCATCAAGCGCTTTATTCACACTCATGGCCACTAGTGTAGAACATTTTAGGAAAGGAAAACTAAGTCATTGCGCCTTTTTACTCTGGCATTTCACTGTTCTAAGCTCTCTTTTGCAATGTTTTGTAACTGTCTTCTGTGGTACCTGCCTTGGGACAACAAGTCAGCACCTTTCTTATAATATTACACACTGTAGCTATTACAGATGTTCTTTGATATGCCCTGTCGCTATTATGGAGGCCGCAATATAACCTTTTACTCTACAATTAATGCGATAAAAAACATCTATTCCTCAAGTTTGTGACTAGTTTTATGAAATCAAAACTTTCTGAATGACAAAATAAACTAAATGTCCCAAAACAGACACATAGGTTAAGATAAAAATAAACTTTATTTTCCGCAGGGGGAAATTTGGCTGTACAATAATTGCCTCGTCATATTAAGTTCAGCAACAAACATCCAACAACAGCAAAGACACCCAAGATTTTTTGATGACAACAACTAGAAAGTTGGTACAGTGCATTCTGCTTGTTTAAGTGATGTTGGGGTAAAAGACAGTTTGGGATGGTTAGATTTGATGGTAACATTTCTTATTCTGAAGATAGAGGATGTTGAGGGTCATGATCTCAGACTGGACGCCAAACCCGATGACTCTCTCAACTACAATTTGCAATTACAACTATTAATATGTTTTCAGCTCTTACAATCACACAATGATATATATATATATATATGTATATATATATATATATATATATATATATATATATATATATATATATATATATATATATATGTTGTTGTACATTTGCTGTCCTGGGAATGGGACGCTCTGATTGAGAGAAACAAAGTGGATGAGTTGTACTAATGAAATAAAAGCATGTAGATACTCTGCACTGAATACTTGATGTATTGTTTTAATTTACAACCGCATAACCAATGGCATTGGGGATTAGCTGTAGACGTGAACGTAATCATTACTTTGCAAAACACAGCCTTGATCATATTGCCCGTAGTTCGGTTCCCTGCAGCGGCATGAGAATCCCATTAGTCTCAGAGCCTCAGAGGAATCCCTGGACCCGAACAAATAGATAGTGACCTTTCTGCGTCTGTCGGAGATTCATCGTGATGTTCACTTCAAGGTGAAAACTAATGATATTCAAATAGAGTATCAAGTCTGTGATTTAATGAGGTGTGCTATTTTACAGAAGGACAAAGACAGGTTTCAGATTGAACTGTTTCAAATATGACATAAAGGCCTACTTTAGATGTACTATTTTTCATATTGTATATTTTAGGCAACTGACACCATCACCTTTAAAAGACACTGACTAGACTCTAGTCAATGTTTCAGAGGTGATGGTGTCAGTTGAGTATTTTCTTGAAAAGTTACAGAAAGATAAGCCAAGGTAGCATGTTGTTTCTGTTGTTTGCCCTGTAGTGTCTGTCTGTGGCACCCCTGTCTGTGGCACCCCTGTCTGTGGCACCCCTGTCTGTGGCGCCCCTGTCTGTGGCACCCCTGTCTGTGGCACCCCTGTCTGTGGCACCCCTGTCTGTGGCACCCCTGTCTGTGCCACCCCAGCCTTCTGCCTTGTAACATCCTGGGACCAGTATAGAAACCATAGGCTCCCGTCAGAGTAAGTCTTTGGGCGATATTAAGCCAACATGTCATGCTGTCAAGTGAGCTGAGCCTGGGGGCTCTTTAGCATATGGCAGCGCACGGCCGCATACTGAGAAGTGGGAGTCCTCGTGCTTGTCAAACCTGTGTGTGTGTGTGTGTGTGTGTTGTATATGTGTGTGTGTGTGTGTGTGTGTGTGTGTGTCCTTCAGCCGTCCTCAGGTGCTCCAGCAGTCAGAGTGGAGCTCCCTGGTGAGTTGGACAACATTTCTCCACACAGAGCACGCAGCTTCTCCCTCATGGGGCACGTTGCCTTCAGCCATATGGATGCACATTCATCTAAATTATGATAATCCTGAGTACATGATAAAGTGGAGCAGATCAGAAACTATAATCAATATGCAATGTCCAACAATACTACAAGTACATAAATCACAAACCAGTTCTTCCTTGTGCCAGTCCCAAACCTAAATTGATCCATTCGATATTATTTTAAGAACTTTGTAAGGTTCTTAAAGTAACCAACAACAACATAGTCACACAGAAAAGGTGTTGACTCCAAAGACACAGCAACAGACCGGCCTATGTACTGGGAAAAACAACCAAACAAACAAAAACAATTCCTGGGTTACAAGTTAACAAGTGCAGCAGAGCCTTAGTTGAACCTTGCATCATATTTGAATAATTGTTGGTATTTTGAACACACACATATCCTGGTTTAGTCCATATTTTGAGTTCTCGGCAGTCTTAAATCTGTGTGCACACGAGTGGCAGCGTCACTTCCTCCAGTCTTGCCGATGGAGCACATTGAGTGAAGTGGGTCAGCATCACCGTGCGTGTGTGTGAGTCCGGCAGTGTTGGAGATGACCTATTTTCTGTTAGCGCTGAGCATGTCCTCACTGGCACTGGTCAGCTCCCAAAAACACCTCTAAAGCTAAGATGAATAATGGGCACGGCATGAAGTATTGTGGACAGTTTGATTGTTTTGATTTGATCGTTCCCATATCACCGAGGGGATGTTCCACTGTCGCTCCCGGTTACCGTTGTCATGACCACACAAAGGCTAAACTACCACTACAAGGACAAGCGCTGGATTGTGAGCGGTTGTGTGTTTGGGGTCTCATTCAGAGGCGCACAATGCTTCTGTAAGGGGATGAGCGGATGCAAATAGGTTTTTAAAGGTTGGGCCGAGTGTGTTCCCAGGGTGTTTAGAAGAGGAATGTCGCCTATGTGCGTGTTTGGGTGAACGAGAGGGCACCCAGGGGTCAGCCTTATCTCCGACGGGCGCTGCTACGGAGACATGCAAACAGTGTCACAGATAACTGCACCCGGACAAGTGAGGGAGATTTATGAAAACAGCCGCGATATCAGACGGCAGAAGGCTAAATGTCTGGACGGGCTTAATGATGTGTGTGGCTTTGTCTATGTCCAACGATAATGAAATACTCAAATATACATGGATTTGAATTATGAAGAGACGTAAAGATAAACATTGTCCATGCGGCAGATGATGTTTCAGTAACGCTCTGTGGCAAGAGATAGAAGCAATTTGTTTTAAGTTTCAGCTTTATGTTTTGGTATGACAGATTTTTCTGAGTTTCAGCGATATCACAATTATTACACAATTATTACACAATTAGATCTTGAAGCAAAAACAAATTAACTTTTAGCCTGAGCGATTTTGGCGACAAACTCTTCATGATCGTAGGGAAAATCTTGAGTCATGGCTCAAAATTGTAGGTCTCAGAGTGAGACAGGGACAACGTTTGAACTTAGAACTGTCGTACGACCACTGACGAGCTACAATCAGTATCAAACCTGATATTGTAGAATCCTGGTTACAGAGTGAGCCCTCCACTTCCTGCTTTTACGATCACTCTCTGTCTAAAACGTAAACACAAAGCACCCCTCAAAGTTCAGCAGAGGCACTTATTTCTCCTTATTTCCATTTAATTTAGTAACTTTTAAAAAACACAAAATCACAGCTAGCGTGTCTCACTAGCCTCAGCTAACGGTGCAACTCCGGTGGCGCCTCCAGCCTGATATTCACTCGTGTGATCGTGTGAACCACTGCACGATTACAACTTAAATTCCCCTCGTCTTGTAGTGTGACATCCATAAATCTTAAAAGACAAAATAATCGTGCAGTGGACACAGGTTACTACTTTTTACACCAAAACATCTAAGAACATTGTTAAGCAAATTTAGTAGAAATGATAAACTTTGATTCTTATAGACACTTTATTGTGTTGTTGCAGTGGCTGGATGATGAAAGCATTTGTAAAGTTGAGAGATCAGAGTATAATAATAGAAACTGACAAAAATGACTAGTCTAAACAGTGAATTAAATGCTAAAAAATGGTTGTGCATGTTTTTGTCCTCCTCTACACACTTGTTGTTCGGACTGTGATCTCTCTGCTCGGCTGCTTGTCCTGGATTTCTCAGTGACCTGACTAATCTCTGGAGTGTGCAGGGTGCTGGGAGCGGTTATTTGATGGATACAGCGGGGTGTGGGTGCATACCTCTGCATGTGTGGGGTCTGTACAGTACGCGGCCCACTCTGTCCTAGTTTATTGTCCTTGTAACAGACGGCCATTGTGAGCAGCCAGCGCTTCACGGTGAGTCTTTGCATCCAGCTGTGGACCGCCGCCTGTGGGATTAGGGTTTAGAGGTGGCAAGCCCAAATACAAAGATCTCAGAAATGTACAGGACACAAAAGGCGTGATGGTACTTTAGAAAGACTTTGAAACAACTCAGAAATATTGGAGAATAATCCTATCTAAATGAGGTGTCACCTGACTTGCATGCTCTGGTTAGCTGTGACACAAAAACTGCAATGATGTTAAAGTAGTTTCTTGGACATACTCAGGCATAAGTTTAAAAAAATGCATTTGTTGAGTAAAGTAATTAACTAATATTCCAATAACAATTTATATAGTACTTATGCCGCAACACAAACACAACCACAGTCTAGATACGTCATCTGTTCAATTGTACTTGATAATAATAATACATTGGTCTTATAAAGCACTTTTTCAAATGCCCAGTGCATTTACAATTGTGTGCATTATTTATTCAGTCATTCCATGTTGGTAAGATATTGTAGCCACAGCTGCCCTAGGGTAGACTGACGGAAACCAAGCAGCCAACAAGCGCCATCGACCCCTACGACCACCACAATCACTCACTCACACACCACAAATATTAAGCAATGTGGGTGAAGTGCTTTGCCCAAGGACAATACACAACAACAATATGGAGTAGAACCACAGTTTCCCCACAACAGCACATGGTGTTCACAGCAGTCTCCTATTTACACACCAGCAACAGGCCGGCTAAGCTTCCTTCATCACTCCATGTATCCTTAAGGTGTATGGCCACTTTCTTTTATGCTTTTTACTGCTATAAGTAAACAAAGTACTGAAACTTTACTTTACAAAACCCAATAGAGGTATTTCTACAAATATCTTCAAATAGTTTGTGATGTTGGGGGCATAAGGTCAGGTGAAAATGCTTCATGTTACAGCCCATGTATCAATAATCCATGAGCCCAAACCGGTCTGTGTAATGTGGGTCATTACCACAAGAACTCTGCATAAGTAAAGACACACTCCGTTTGCGCTGTGTAATTCCAGTTATTCCCTTGTTCCTATATCTATCCAATACTCTTTTAAATTGTATTGGACTTCTAGATTTAGCTTCGTGCATTATAGATGAAGTACGCTGCCTTATACTCGCCACCGTGTCCTCAGCATCGCAGTTGGCTTCCTGCCTGTTAGAACGGCGCATCCTCTTGTCTCGTACCTTCTCGGTGCCATCTCCTCTCTGCTTCCTCTACTTCCTCTCTCTCATCCTCCTCATCAGTCGGCTTTATTATGCAAATCTCTGTTGGATCAGATCACTTCATTAGCTTCACCCTGCCTGTTTGCAAGGCCACACAAACAATAGTGCACTTGGACACACAGGCTTGTTCACACACGGAGCTGCCGGTGGCTCTCTGGTGTCATTAGTATGCTGGACTCCGGGGCTCACACTGTGCATATGGGAGGCAAAAGACGTACTTTAAGTGGAGATAAATGCTACAACAGAGGGGTCTTTTCAGGACGGTGGCCCACACTTAGCACAACAAGCTATACAAGACGTTTCACTAAAATGAAATGGTGTGGCTGTTCATTTTCTGGTTTAGGGCTAAAAGATTAATAGCAGTTCTCCTCCTCTAGGCCAAGTAAGAGTCAGGTTTTTATACATGTTTTGGTGCTTTTATGTAAAGTCATGTGCTGGTTCTGTAAATAGTGGTAATGAGGCCATTGCTGAGGTCTTACTTTATATCTACAGACGTTCTGGAATACGCTAATGCTCAGTGCTATAACATCTTTAAAAGTAATCTTGATTTACTTAATCTGAAACCTTGTTAGTTAAATAACAATGACATACATTTTTTTCTATTTTTTTTTTTTGTAATGTTTCTTGTTGCAAATGTTGCTTGAGCACTGACTAAGTGTGTATTTTTTGAATGCATTGGAGACTTGTAAAGCTCCCCGGTCATAAGTATATTTAGAGATAACAGTCCATATACTGCAGTGTTGTAATAGCAGCATAACTCGGTTATCTTCTGGAGATAGATTGCAGAACAGTTGCAGACACAACCGATCAATTCTGCTGATTGCTCCCATTTGTATTTCAGATTAAACGTTATCAGCATTGCAACAATTTCTCTTCAGTAAATTAATTGTAATTTGGCTTGATGGATTCATGTGTCATGATACTGTACAAGTACTATGTAGTAGCAACAATTATGTATCATAAATTGTACAAATTAAGTGATTTATAATTGTTGAACCAGAACAAAGTAGAGCTCTGCATGGTTTTCTAATGATCACTCTGTGCAGGGCAACCATGTTATTTTTAAAGTATAGAGCTTTGGTTGCTTCGAGCTGTTCCCCTTTGTTTTAAACCAACATTACGCTTTGTTTTCAGAGAAAAGGACTATAATATGGCAGTTAAAATGGTCAAACAAGCTGTATATCACCGTTTCATGAAAGACTTTGACCTGCCGTTCTGTTACTTGTTACTGTTTGGCCCGAGGGCATTTTTGTGGTGGAGCAGGGGTACGATGTTTACCGTTGCTACGCTTCCCGTCACATTACAACTGGCTCCGGATAGAACTGCCAGCCAAATGCCTAAACTGTCAGAGTAAATAACTTTTCCATTTCAAAGAGAGTCATTCCAATTAAAGGCGGACGGGTGGAGGGCAAGACAGAGACAGGGAAGCCACAGAAGTGTTGTGAGTGTTGGCAGTTTGGTGCAGGAGGGGCGGGGCGAGTGAAGGGGGGAAAGGGAGTCAAAGTCAGGGAGATGACTTTGACTCGCTTTCCTCTTTTTCCTCTCTGGATTAAGTGAGGAAAAAGGCGGACGAGGTGGAAACAGGAAATCAATTGTTGGGTAATTTCTGTCTTTTTATGGTTCTCATCTTCTAAACTGAAGGTCGGTGGATCAAATCCAGCTCCAACATCATTGGTCAGATCCACTGTCCCACAGTGTCTGTACGACTGGTGTGTGAATGAGCCAGTCATTGCCAGATGGAAAAGAGCTATATAAATGTGACCATTTTACATGGATAAGACTGTATCTCGATAAATAGAAAAAAGGTATTTAATGTATTATTTACTTAATATCTCAAGATATCCATAAACTACCAATGTGGATTGATTGTGGAAAATATGTACAGTAACATTTGGAATAGAAATATTGATTTTCTCTAAAACAAGTTCTCAAAGTACGGACAAAATAGGAGAAGTAATAATCAACAATGAAGTGCAAAAAAATAGCATAAAAATAACATAATTAAAATGTGGCTCATCTGGTAGAAGTACATTTTGTATTGAATACTCTTTACTTTTACTTCACTAAATCTGACAGGAGGAAACAGTACTTTATACTCCAATACATGTTTTAACTGAACTGTGTGTTTACTACGACCGTGGCAATGTGGGATTGATTCTTGGTTAAATATTTTGACAAAAATATATAAGGGTAGATAAGAATGATTAGATTAAATTCAGTTTTCAATTCAGTTGCTTCCTTTGACCAAAAATCATCCCAATTCTTTATCAAGTTGTACTTTTCAGTCAATCAATGTGTGAATGTGGCACTTTGCTGTGTCGTTGTTGGTGTGTTGCATTTCTTGGAACTGTAGTTGCAAGTATTGGTGTGTATTCTAATAAAATGTAAGTGGGTTAACCTAAGCCTAAACCTAACCATGGGTTATGAATATTTGCTTAATATTTGCACTTATGATCATTTGAAATGACCCCAGGAAGATTAGCCGATGCAGTACACGACAGATGCTAATGAGGATTTTGATAAACAATAACAAACAAGTTCCTAAAATCTGTGTAAAAAAAATTATTAAAGTAACATTTTCAATTGTACATTTTTTTTTGTGTCATAATTTTACTTGTATGTTTTTTCCCTGCCTCTGTACTTTTACAGAAGTAACAAACTTGAGTACTTGTTATGTCCTGATCTTCTGCTTCACTTAAGTTCACTGTATTTCACTTTCTCTCCTTTCTTCGCCATCAAATTTCATCCCAAAACTGTGATTCAGTTGTGATTCAGGC
Source organism: Eucyclogobius newberryi (assembly GCF_026437365.1). Classification (NCBI taxonomy): domain Eukaryota; kingdom Metazoa; phylum Chordata; class Actinopteri; order Gobiiformes; family Gobiidae; genus Eucyclogobius; species Eucyclogobius newberryi. The sequence goes on from NW_027315768.1 coordinate 25,003,680, forward strand.
CATGATCAATAAAATAAATATACCCAACATAAAAATAGAACCAAAGAAGATCAGGACATCAAGTCTATCGATCTGGATGGACATTCATTTAAGTTGTATCCGTTACTGTGACGTTAATCGTGCATCACATCACATGCATGTAGCTGTAAAAACGTATCATCGATTTTGCGTTAACCCATTTTATTCCTTTTCCTCTTGCTGCCTGTTTAAAAGCGCAGCGTAACCAAATGCAGTCACAAGGTCAGGCTGTGGCCCTCGACATGAGCCACTCCAAAAGCCATGTCCATTATTGATGAGGCTCTCCTATGACCTTGGATATTGATTGAGCATATTGCACCTCCAGTATCCCTCCCACCAGCAGCATCCTGTGTCTGTTCCTCCACACATCCAGGCTCAAGACCATCCTGACTTTCATTTGTAAAGCAGAAACCACGACGCCGGCTCTGCACCGACAGTAATAGATTTCCAACATCTTGTTCGCTGCAGCTCCTTTTGATTAAAAAGCTATCCACTGGGACGCATTTGTATTTTTCATTTTGTAAATATTGAATCCTGCCCCCATTCGTCAAGGCGCTGATGGCGTCTGAAGCGTGCCGCGCTTGTGAGTTATTATTTTCACGCACAAAGCCGCACGTTTGAATGAATGGGGTGTAGTTTGTGGCGCCGCCGCGTTGTGCTTCGCCTCCCTACTGCCGACACATATGTTCTGTCACACTGCATCATCCAGTCCACTTGAGTGCTGCATATGGCCACTGTCAGTGTGTCCCATCCAACCTACTCCTCTACGGACAAACTTTCAGGCTGAGAAGTTGTATAATCGGGCTACGCTTCATTGTTTATGAGCTACGACGTGTTGGAACGGTTTAAATCTTGTAAAAAGCTGTTGTTTATTGCTAGCTTTACTCTTTTTTTATTGCATCACACACAAGTTGGAACGTACTTTGTTTTGTACTTGCGTTCACAAATATTCATAATGTTGTAATGGACTGTTTTACTGTTGTTTTGTAAAGTATATTTGCCAAAGATCTATAGTTTAAAGGGGCTGTGGTGGATGTTTACTGTTTTGAAAGGTGTAAAACAGAACATTTTAAACTCTTTACACTTGCAGAATATGTTCCCAGCATTCTAAATATTCAGTTTATGAGCACTTTTCACGAGTCTCTGTCCCAGAAAGAGTTTTGCCATCCCGGGTAAAGCAAACAAACATCAGCACGCTGGCGACGCAATTCCCCTGCTTCTCTGAGAATAAAATGCCCCATTTTCACCCACATAAAAGCTTTTACAATATATCTGTACAGGGGAATGACAGATTTTACTTTATTACATGTAAAAACCTTGGGTAATTGAGCTAGTGCTGTTTTTGTGGAAAAAGGTGCTGATTTTCGCCTTTCAAACAGTTCAAACTGATTGTCCATGGTTTCCAATGTAAAAATTAAACATAAAAAAGAGAAAGAGAGCGAGAAAGAAAGAATGAAAGAAAGAAAGAGAAGAAAGAAAGGTTCCAGATTAAACCTTTAGAGTAATGCAGTATTTTCAGTTGAGAGGACAAAATGTGCCTGTCGAAGCAACTGCTGTTGAGATTTCTGGCATCACAAAAATACATCAAATTAAAAATGTTCAGTAGAAAACCCCGGTGATCCAATATAACACCTGTCAATCACGGCATCCCCAAGTCCCGCCCTCTGGCCCCGCTCTTCTGTGCCCACTTCTGCAGTATTTTCCATTCTCAGGCTTCGGTCTGAGCAATTTTGTCTGATTTTGCCATCATCGCTGTCAGAACTGGCACAATTCACATTCCCATCTTTCTCCAACACTTGTAAAAATATTTTGAGGGTTTGAGGTTACAAAAATACAACCCATCAAAACTCTCATAAGAAAAGTTCATACTTGCAGCGTTGGATATTAATTTCTCTCCCAAATCCTTTATGAGATCAGTTGTGTGCCTGATAAGTTTGACAGCTGTGTTCTGCGCCGTAAAGTCCCTGTGTATTTTTAGCTTTTAAGTGGAAACCGGACTTCACAAAAGCACTCCCAATATATGAAGTACATACATATATATCATTTTAAGAGGCTGTGCTTAATCATACAGTCTGGTGTAAATGTGTCGTTTCCCCCAAAGTCAACAGACACCATGGGAGAACTGAGTTATACCATCCCACGTAAATTATGTCGTACGACTTTTACTGTAGTGCACAACCTATTGAGAAAAGTACAGTAGACTCTGCAGATTAGTCAAGCATGTGGGAGCGGGTGAGAAATGTGACTGAAATTGTTGCATGATTCAAGTTGTGTGGGAGATGTTTTTAGTCTGCGAAGATGACCTCATTGTTATTTACAAAGTATCGCCCAACAAGCTAACTTAACGTATCCAATATGTACTTTATTTTGGAACTACAGCTTTTCTACATGTGTGCACGATTATCTGGTCTTGCGAGATCTTGTCCACTCCCTATTGTTTATATGTATTCTTTTAATTTCATCATTCAAAAAACGATATACCGTTAGATATGATTTGAAAGTCTGTGAATACTAAAGCAGTTATGGAACAAAAATGTGAGGTTAGAACACAACCTATTGGGAAAAGAATACTGCGTAATGTTAAAAAAATAATATCTACACAAATGGTTCTTTCTTATCTGTAATGATTGAGATAAAAAGTAAGTCGCTGACTGAACGCACTCAATGGACATCATACTGCTCTGTTGAGTGCGCTGTAAATACAGGCTGCTGTACTGTGAAAGGCCACGTCTGCTAATTTTATGAGATTTTGGGCGTTTTCTACGAAATCGACAGATCTTTCACTTTGGAAAATTGTAACGTGGACTGTTCAGATCCCTTCACACATTAAAACAGCGTAATTTACTTCACAAAGGATCAAAACACTCCTATACCACGCCACTACGCCACATACAACTTCCCCATTGACGATGATAAAGATGTCTGGAGCTAATACGAGCAGTAGCTAAAATAAAACCAGTCTTATTGGACTCAAGCCCAGCGTTTAACGAACAGCCTGTTTGGTGTTATGTTTAAAATAACAATAAATGCCATAGCGCTCACAGGCACCACGTTATTGCTAAGTCTGCTAATTTTATGAGATCAATCCACTTTACCGTTACCGTCGCGTGCTAGTCCTGCTCGATTCGAGCTAACGCTGCAGATTTGGTTGGGATTCTGTTATCTGATTGGCTAAAGCATGCTAACTGTCAGCTTCTATAAACCCAAGTGTTGTCCAATCACGGTGGTCTGGCTCGTGCGTCTCGGCAAAGTAACAGCGTGTTTAGTTTTCCTGCTTGAAATACTATTACTTCATGGATAGGCGTGTATTGGGAGTATCATCGTGCGAGTGTCATTGATGGATATAGGTTTAGTATCAGCATTGTAGCCATTCACAGTCACGCTTTGTCCACCACTGGGAGCCCTCGGACCAGTTTTGCTGAAATTGCACTTCCTCATGCTTCATTGGTGCTGCTGCTAGCCAGGAATTTTAAGCGTGTGCAAAAGTGAAACAAAAATTGCAATTTGACAAAAAAATAGCATATGGTTTAATGCGTATGTGCAGGTTTGTTAGATATACTCAAACTTATTTTAGACCTATTTTACACATGGTCTGGTGGGACTGAGATTTGATAATATTTGCTTAGGGAGTTATTGGTGTAAAATGTTTATGTCTACTGTATTAGTCAGGGTTTTTGCTTGTCCGTTGATTTCGAAAGAGGAGATCTGAGGAGATTGCAAAATGAATCCGAATCTGCAACCAATTACAGGCAAAATCTGTCAGTTATCAAAGCAGCGTTTGACAACACAAACGTGGACACATCAAACAGACTCCATCCTTCTTATATTCCTGACGGGGATTATAGATGAAGGAGAGATATTTATCGTTCCGCCATTGGATCTCAAAAAGTATTAAAAACAATCAAATAAATCCTGGACATTAAGGGATGACATGCCTGTGTGCGTTTGTCCACAAATGACCTTGTTTCTGCTTTGTACCAAATGAAAACTTTGCAGAGTTCTAGGGTTAGGGCTCAATTTAATGTTTTTTATGCTGTTGCAGTTCATTTTAACTTTATTTTTCCTGGTGGAGGGTCTAGTACCTGCTCTTCTCCACACAGATGTACACGTTTTGCCTATTGTATTCCACAATATGATTTTAAAGTTATCTGTTTTGCATTTATCAGTGTTTTTTGGCCTATTGGTTTCATCGGAAAGGACAGTATAGTGTAATAATAGTGGGAGACAAGGGCATTTGGCAAATTGCTGGTGCCGGAAAGCTGTAATTCTATGTTTGTTTTGACCAGTCCTATGTTTGCCCCTCCTACAAACCACCCCCCATAAATGAATCATCACTAATCTGACTTTAAGATGAGTTTTCTTTACTTTGCCTGATCACAACACTCCTGTTCTTGCCTGTCCTTTTCATCTCCATCTTCCTACGCCAATATCCACTTCAAACGGTGTCACCTGGTTCGTGTGGATGGCAGCAGTTTAGGCAAGAAGGCGTTCAAAGACTTGCTGAGTGCAGATATAATAGCGGAAGATATTTAAAGAGAACAGCCCTTTTATCTGAAGGGACAGTCTGAATTATTCATGTGGTGCCTTCTGAGAGACAAAGACGCAGCAAAAAGAAAATACAGGCCAAGACGTTTCACTGAATTATTGTTTCTTGTCTTGTTCCAAAGAGCACATTCTCCCCAAACACTATATTTAAGTGTGTGTGTGTGTGTGTGTGTGTGCATTCAGTTGTCCCCGTTATTCACGTCGGACTGTTTAGAGAACGGCCTTATTGTCGCTCTTCTTGCATTCTCTCTTACAGTGCGTCTCTCTCTCTCTTCTACAGTGTGCCGAGCAGGATTCTACAAGTCCACACTGGGAAACATGGAGTGTTCAAAGTGTCCGCCGCACAGTTTCTCTCACCACGAGGGGGCGCTGCACTGCGGCTGTGAGAAGAACTACTTCAGGGCAGAAGGAGACCCAGCTTCCATGGCCTGCACTCGTAAGTCATGCGTTTTGTGATGACCTGGAATCACACTTGGGGATTGGAATTAGCACTGTCCTGTTGGGAAGGAACAAAACACATGAACCAAAAATAAGTATTAAGAATATTATTATTATTATTTATTTATTTTTCCCTCTTTCTTTTTATTTTTTTTTATTTTTTTTCTCTTTATTTTTTTATTTTTTTTCCCTCTTTCTTTTTATTTATTTAATTATTTCTCTTCTTCTTTCTCTTTTTTTCTCTTTTGACAATTACTGGACTGTATCTTTATTTACACACAAGTTTTGATTGGTCTGTGTTTATTCTTTCAATTAAAAAAAACAATTAAAAAAAAAAAAAATTGAGTCCCACAAAAGTATTACAGGTAGGAGGGGTTTTTACACTATAATGCAGCTCAATGTGAAAATATTCTGAGTATTTCATGCAGGTTCAGAGTACTGTAACTAAAGTATTCTCCCCATAGGTTTCAAAATAATTAAAAAAATAATCAAAATGTAATACGGCGACATAAATGTGAACTTCCTGGAGACCTTGGAGGCAACAGTGAATCAATAATGGCATGTATTGTCTTTATGTCTGTTAATCTTCTAGTTCAGTAGTAAATACTTTTGGCATTGACCCTCAAGAACATGATCTTACTCACTATGTTACTGGCCTTGAGAAAAAGTAAACTTCACTTCTATCTTAGAGCTAAATTACCACTACACTAAAATTCCTTCAAACAAGGAAAACAAGAAACCAGAATTTGAAACACTGAATCCCATTTGGCCATAAATCTAAGGAAAAATTCACTAAATGTCTCGACCGTACACCCACAACGTTCCCAGGATTCCCCAGCCCCTTCACGCTGATGTTGCTGCACACATAAAAACACAAGCCAATCGCTCGAATCGTGTTCATTTCTCTGTTCGGGGAGCTGTTAAAAGCTGACAAAATTCCTGCCCGAAAAACAATTTATTACCTTTTTCCCAACTTTTGTGTGAGTTACAGTAAATTCTTCTTCTAAGCCTCTGACAATACGTCCACTGAAACTCTGGATTACTGCAGTGCCTTATGCCGCTTATGTCAGTGAATGTAGGAGGTGAGGAAAAACAAAAGAAAGCCCAAAATGTCCGCCCACAGCTCTAGACCGGATCCTAATTAGAACGACGGTCACGGCAGGTCTGTGTGCCTTTGTTGTCATTATCTCCAGCATCTTGTCAGCTACGCAAATTCTGCTCATCAGGACAGACTGAGCGACAGGAGGTTGTGCAGATAATGAAGGCGATTAGCACAGGAGACAGATAGCAGCGCGCACTTTAGAGGTTATTCAGACATGACTTTAGTCAAACTTACACAGATTACAGGCTGTGAATGAGGCGCAATCGAGGAACGTGTCCAACGGAGATTTGACTTCAAAATGTTGATAAAGTGAGCGCGGTGTCGAACAATCTGGACCGACAGTAGCATCAGGGAAAGTGAAGAAGAAATGCAATGTTCTGATGTTTGGCTGATTAGAATTATTATCTGCATTCAGTGTAGTTGTGAAATATTTAGGCTTTAAGTTTTGAACGCTTGTATAGGAAAAATAAAAAAAATAGATTAAATTATTTCATATAGAGGAATTATTTGGAAAAAAAAGCCTTCTTTAACAGAAAGCAAAGCAGTTGAATGTGATTGGTGAATAATGATTGGTTAAAGTGCACCTTTAAAAACAAAGTTATAGGATATAGTAAGACTTAAGTTATTTTTTCTGTCTTGTGTATGGGATCAAACATGGCTCTGCTCCTCCTTCACTGAACGACTTAGTGAACTTTAGCTCTTGGGAGGTCAGAGTGACCAGAGGGAAAATAAGGGAAGAGCATCATTCCTCACAGAAGAACTGTGGTCAGGTTCTTCTCCCAACAGTGGAACACTGTGAGGCTGTTCTAGAGTCAGTCCTTTCTTTAAAAAGAATGCTAAAAATGGGCTTTTGGAAACACCAATTTGTGAGCACTAGTTGTACATAAATGTATTTGTCTTTGCAATTTTTCTATAGTTGTAGACGTTGTTGTTGTTGTTGTTTTATGGCGGTTGACATCCGAGTGTTGCATTACTGCCAGACTTTATTCCTTGGACTTTGTAGACGTTTGGTGAGATAGTTTATACCCTGGAATGACCTGGGCTGTGTGCTGTGTGCTTTGTGACATGTGGTTTAGATTCAGGAACAGGATGGAATTCTCTCTTCACAATTGGTGTTGGATGGAACATTTTGAAGACAACATAATGACATAAGCACATTCTGCATGTTTTTGTGAATGGTTAAACGTGGCGTATTATTATTTAAATAGATAACAATCAGAAGTTCAATGTCAATGCCAATCACACGATGTCAGGCTTATATCAGTCTACTGTCTCGAAGTTAGTTATTTGGTGATGTAAAGTAATTCAATGTGTTTATTTTTACTTCTTCTTAACTCTCCCTATGTTTAGAAGTTATAACAGATCGCTCCAAACTTTGCACACATTGTTTCGACTCCATCACAATTTGCAGATTCACGCTCAGGTTTCTCGTGGCTTGGAGCGCTTTGCCTTGGGTCCGCCGTGAGCCGCGCTGCAGAGACAGCGGACGAGCGTGTGCGCATAGCTCGGGAGTGAAGTCAGCCGTTGTCAAATAAAAGAGCATTTTATCTGCAGACGCACAGATTGCTCTCTTCCTCGTCCTGCTCATCTGAATTATCTGGCAGCGTTGTTGTGCCCACCGTGTAATTACTGCAGTCACTTTGATAGGGAAGTCTGGAAGCGCTCAGGGATCTCTGTTTGTAATAAGACGCATCACTTTTATAAGTCAGCGGCAGTCAGCTTTTCTTGGTTTGACGAGCCAACGCTGCGGCACCGCATTCTTTAACTTAAGCAACAAATACATTTATTAAACAGTTAAACCTCTTACCACCGTAAATATGAGAGCGTTTGTCACTAAAGAGGAAAGTTATTATCCTGCTTTCACATATTTTCCTATGATTTCAATGGTCTACTTTGTGTTTTGTTTTGTGTGTGTGTTTTTCTTTTTAATCCAAATGAGTGATGAAAGTCCCATGTAAAAAAATAAATCAGTAGAGACGATATATATAAAAGTATTGTGAGAAGAAACATCACGACATGGCGATTATTTGTGATTATTGACTAAAATCCTTAATTTTCTGTCTATTTGGCTGCACACAGTACTTTTTGTGCAAGATCACAATCATTTTAACAGCATTTATTTATTTACCAGCCAGTGGTAACCCGCATCCCATTTTAGTCGATTCATTGATGCACAGGGCAAGTTATTTAATCGACCACAGCCCTACAAGGCCGCACAGATCCTGGCATATGTGCTGCTGCTCAGACCACTCGACTAGCAGCTCCCAACTCTGCAGTTTTGAACCCTTCGACGCTCAAACCTGTTTCGTTCACATCCTCTGTCCTTCCAGGGCCTCCGTCAGCGCCCCGAAACGTCATCTCCTCCATCAACGAGACGTCCGTGATCCTGGACTGGAGCTGGCCCGAGGACTCGGGCGGGCGCCGGGACATGACCTTCACCGTCCTGTGCAAGCGCTGTCGGGGCGGCGGGAGCAGCGGCGGCCCCCTCAGATGTGAGCCCTGCAGGAGCAACGTGCGCTTCTTCCCCAGAGCCGCGGGACTGCACAACACCACGGTGACGGTGGGAGACCTGCTGGCCCACACCAACTACACCTTTGAGATCGAGGCGCAGAACGGCGTGTCTGCGATGGCCCCGAAGATGAGACAGCACGCAGCGGTCACCATCACCACCAACCAAGCAGGTAGGACCGCTCTGCGCAATAAACAAGGTGTTTTATGGTGCTGTGTTGATCAAAACTGGCCAAAGATATATGTATACATTAAATATGTAATGTAACAGAGAAAGTAAAGAGTAAATCAATGAACAAAAATGATTAAATATGAAATATGACCTCCGCCAAGCCACTGTTTCTGTCAATTATACATGACTTTCCCTAGACCTGTGCTTATGGACTGGAGCCATAACTTTTTATTGCCATATCTATAACTCAAGAACCTCAAAACTCGTTAAACATTTGTGAATTCTTTGGTTGACATTTCCAAATAACTCAGATTCCAGTTTTTGTCTTGTTGATCTGCCTAAAAGCTACAAAAGAATGCATTTTTCCCATCAAGATCATTTTAGTATTTAGTATATTCGACAAAACCAATGAAATACATTTATTTCCAAATGTTCTCTATAGCGTTGAAGAGTTGAAAGGAAAATGACCTGCTCACCACGAAAATGCAGTGACGAAGCAATGTTCTGAAATTGGTTCCTGGACCCAATAACTGAACCATAACGGGCCAACCATACTGTATATGTGCAAATATCATAGGCAGAGGAAAGGTCTGGTGAACAGAGAAAGTGTATATTATCATAAGTAAGAAAATTAAGATTGAACATCAACAGTTGATGCACCAAGACCTGCGCCAAGCCACTAGTCCTACCTCACAATTATAAATGACTTTTCCTGGACCTGTGCTTATGGATTTGAGTCATAAATTCATATTTTTTCTTCTTTCTCTTCCCTCTGATAACAGCTAAAACCCTCAAGAGTATTTTTTTGTGAAAAATTCAGACTTTTTGGTGGACATTTCCAAATACCAGGTTCAAACTTGTGTCTTGTTGATCGCCTAAAAGCTACAAAAGAATGCACGTTTTTTTTTTCTTATCAAGATCATTTCAGTAGGTTTATTTCCACAAGTTCTCCATAGCACTGAGGAGTTGAAAAGAAAATTGCTGGCTCGCCACTGAAATGCAGCTCCCGTCATTGCCAAAATGACATATCTGACAAAGCAATGTTTTGAAATAGGTTCCCTGATCCAATAGTCGAATCAAAATACTAGTTTTGGCTGAGTTTGTTTAAACGGAACACAACGAAAATGCTTCTCTTACAAAGCCTGCCGTTTGGACTCCTGTGTAATTTTGCAGTCAGTGATTTGAGCAACACCCTTTTTGCACCCATCTGTCTGTCATCATCTACCACGACTCATTCTTCACAGATAAGACGCAGTTGCGAAGAACGTATCATTTTGTAAGTGAAAAGATCAACTGGCGACGCTGACAGACACGGCAACATTGAGCACAATATAATATTTGTGGGTTTCAACTTCTCGTTTATTGGCCACCTCTCCATTCAAAAGACAGCGTTTTGTCCTGAAGTGTTCGTTGCCAGACAGCGGTGATAATCTCTGCGTCACTCTCAAAGCCACACTTTTGTTTTCCCATCTTCCTGTCCTCATTATCTGCCTGGCGTCCGCTCTAACTTCCAAACCCAAAAGCACCAGCGTCCCGCCTCTGCACGTGTCCAAACCATCCCGGTCAGGCCGCTCTGGCTTTACCGTCCAAACACCCTGACGTGCCATTGCTCTGATTCTCATTCACAATCCTTTCCATTCTCCTCATCGACAAAGAAAACATCGATGTCGTCCGCTCCGCTACCTCACAGTCTGCTTCCCTTTTGCTCCGAATATTGCAGAATACACTAGGATAACTCGATAGTCCCCAATCGATGGGCTAAAGAGCGGCACATGCGGTGCATTATGAACCTCCATAATCACATTTGATTTAGTCCATTGTCAGTGAAGAGTTTCCAAATGTTTTGCTATTGACTATTGTCTTGTGCGGCCCGTGGTAACAGGAGCCTTTGTTTCCAGTAATAGATTCCATATTGGTCACCTCAAATGTCTAAACAAGTGAGACAGTAAATCAAAAAATGCAGTCAAGTAAAAGCAAAACAACCTAAACTTATTACGCTGTTAGTTTGAGCTATTTCCACTATACCAGTGCAAAGGCTACTTAAACTAAACATACATCCGGCTACGATAACTCCATACGCATTCATTCATATTCATGCCACCAAACAGACGGGCATAAAGCGGGCTTGTCATGCCACAGTGTGAGTCATTTGCCAAATTTGAGTCAATCAGGCTCGTCGTTAGCTTGATTATATTTTTACTCAGTCAAATAGCTAGATATCTGCCAGTTGTAGTCTTTAAAAGTTTGTTAAGAACGTTTCAAAGTGTTTTTATTATGCATCAGTTTGCTCAGGTTTGTTAGCTGTTAAATGTTGTTGTTTTTTTAATTAATGTTGAACTCTTATTTAACTTGAAATATACATGTTTAAAGTTAAAATATATAAGAGAAAGAGAAAGTTATGTATAGCATTTTAGATGTCATTTGTCCACCTACATATTGCTGTAATGACTCGAATTTTATCTATCAAGTATTTAATAAATTACTCATGTTGTTATTGCTCAAAAATACCTTAAAAATCATGTATTCTGACCTTTAGTTTAGCCAAGTGGTGGTCACCATGGAGACAATCACGTTTAAAGCCATACTGTGGATGTATGTATTATAAATGCTGACCAGCACAACACATTGCTGCACCTGTGATTTAAACATATGCATTTTCTTAACATTTTTACTTTAAACTAACAATTCATCAGCTCCAAGCACATGCCGCTCGACCATCAGCACTGGACATTGAACAGACCGGGCGGAGCTCGAGCTGCTTTCCTTTAATGACAAGGATCGAGTGTCGTCCCTCTTCACAAAAATCCTCTTAACACAAGACGCGATCCTAAAGCGCCCATCAATCTTTTTAGACAACTATCTCATTGCACTTTGAAGAATATGAAGTCTATGGAAAGTGGTGCTCGGGAATAAATCTAGCAGCCGCGAGAGCCAGACCTCAAAAATCCCTGACTCTAGCAAGGCAGGCACGACTGTCTTGCAAGAGGATATTAATTTATTATCGTTTCAATCTATTCGTAAATACTTTGGACTTTGTTAGTGTTTAAGTGTCCTCTCCGCCCATAATTTCCACAGCCCTCGACCGTTATCTTTCTGTTTATCATCCAAACCATAACTCACTGGAGCCAGCGAATATTTTCTCATCGTCTTTGTGCCGTTTCCATATTTTTTGCGCGGGATGTTTTCATTTATAAACCTCAGATAGTGATGAGCAGATCAGATTTTGTTCCATTAGTTCTCGGTGGTTTTCGGAGCCTGCCAAGTGATGATGGAGAGGCTGCAATAAGACTGGATTCTTAAAGCAGGATATTAGAGGGTGAACTTAGTGGTATTAGGAGTGCTCCTTTCTCTGGTTGGAACAATACGTTAAAAGTATTTATTGTATTGCATTCCTGTGGTGGGTGGAGGTACTGTCTCGCAATGGCAATGATAATATAATGACCAAATTGGTAGTTCTGTTCTATTAAAGCTCTGGTCACTAGAAAAAACAGTAGCATCTTCAGACCTTTTACATAAAAAAATGTGTTTAATAGAAAAAACAGTTGAACAGAAAAAGCCTATTTTCAGCTGAATCTATTCCACAAGAGACTTTTATTTTTAAACAGATCATGTAATTATGTATATGAGGAAATGTATACACACAAATGAAAAGTTCTCACCAAAAATTTTGTAACTAATGATTATTTTTGCAATTTGGCAATTATTCTTTCAATTAGTTAGACTGCGAAAGACCTGTGAATATGAGATTTGATTTAAGATGAACATATTAAGTAAAGTGATAAGGAATTAAGCTGAAGTGAGTACGCTATATTTGCAACAGATTTTTTTTTTTCTGTCAGGTGTAATTCCTGCTTTGTCTGAGTTATAAAACCTCTTCTCTCAGCACAAAGCAGCTGTAGGAGTCTGTGTATAGACCAGATCATTATGCAATAGCTCATTTAGTGGATAATTACTTCAATAACCGAGTCGTTTTAATTAAACTGACATTATATTGTTACTTTTATACTGCGGTTATATCATATATTTCGAGTACTTCTGAAAAGAGAAGAACTGGACAATATCACGTGAGCCATTTCCTCTGACAGGTTTATTTGGGTCTATTTTATTTGGCCTGCTGTAATATTACTTGGGCCTGGCTGAGTATCACAGGCAGTAAACGAGAAACAATATAATAAGTATGTAAATAGTGTGGCCTGAACATGAAGGTCAGACACGCTGGGACACGGAGGAGATGAGAAGGCCCGTGACCTCTCACATGACATGAGAGGCGATGATGTACTGCTTATTCAAACGCACATAAAGAAGACTTCAATATCCCATTTTGTCAGGGAGTAAGGGGCAGTACAGGCTTCGTGTGTAGATACAAGCCTTTTTAATGCAATATATATTCTTCTTTCAGTAAACTAATGGAAAAGTGTGCTCTACTTTTTTAAGTGCCAAACCAAAGAGTTAGTCTCTAATTCCAAATGGACCTAAATGAATGAATGAGTCAGATAAGATAGTTTTATATAGTGGTTATTTATGGTAAAAGCATGGAAGCACTGTTCTGAAGCCTAAAGCGCCAGGATTGAGTCCAAAAGCCTAAATAAATGGAATAAATATACTAATCACATGCATTATGAATTAAATCCCTTTTAGACATTTGTAGTATCTAAGTTTATGAATTGGTATCTATTTTTTTTTAAATAAGATGAGCATATTTGCTAATTTGAGCTACAATTTGAGATTCAAATGAAGTTTATTACCAACACATTACAACTTCAGAATGTTATAAAAGATGTGCTGCGCTCTTGGGGCTCATTTAGACTTTTTTCATGGTTGTGCAATTTAACCTTTTGAATGAGCAAAGGATCCAATTCAAAATAGAATGTATCACTTCAAATGTCCTTAGACAAAAAGCGAGTAAAGCATGTTTTGTTGTTGATAATGTGATTCTAACCACACAAGTTGCAGCTGTACTTTCTCCATCAGCCCAGACTTTACATGGAAAATACTTAAGCGCTGGAGTCCGAACTTGTCTGCGTCCTCTCTCTCACACATAGAGATGACAGCGCCGTTAATGGAGGATTAGGAATCAGAGCCTTGTTCTGTTTAAGGTGCAGTCGAACCCATATGACCTCTGACCTCCTGTGACCCCTCATCAGTGTTGTGCCTGTGCTCAACTGGACTGACTGTGATCCACATGGACACGTTTGAGCTCAGCAGGTGAATGAACCTGAAGCACAACGAGGAACGGCCGTTGTTAGTTTGAGTGTTGAGTTGAGTTGTGAAAACACAGACAGTTTGGATCCACGTGTGAACAGATCGTCTTTAATGTGGATATTATCAGCTTCTGACACGAGCGTACTGGTAATTAGTGAAGCGACGCCACAAAAATGCAATTCACAAATAAGCTTGTGGGCAGACATTAAAGCGTGAATCTACAGTGATGTGTTTATGTGCTTGAATCCCATCTGTTAATGCCCCACTTTAATGATATTAAAGTTGCATTAATTATTCAGATTTTGGGCAAAACTTTTATTATAAGTTATTGCTGAATGACTCAAATACCAGTTTCAGTCTAAGTGTAATAGAGCAGGACCAAAAAACATACATACAAATGTCACTATACAACTAATTTAATGAAAATGAAAATAATTGAAGTAAACCAGGCATGTTTTCTTTCGTTCTTTTTGTTTTTCTCGCCACATGTTTGAGTTTAAACTGAAAGGCATTGACAGCCGGACGTGCATTCGGCCCAAACCATCAGACCAAAAGACCACTTCTGTGTGTAATTTGTTTAGAGCCGTAGTTGCTAAAATAGTCTCATATTCCTCTGACTGGAATAAGCAGAAGTCGATGATGTTTATAAGCACCATTGAAAATGCATTATGAATAGCCATTAAAACAGACATGATGTTTATTTATGAATGAAGTACACTATAAAAACACACTCTGAGCTGAGCCAATAAAGTACTTCTATTCTTGTACAAAGGTAAGATTGTACAGTAACTAAAATTACATATTTATGGATCAATGGGAGCCAGTATTTCAGTGTCATTATGGGATGCACTGGCTGTGACAGGAACAATGAACGACAGAAGATTGAGTGTGCAGCGACGCAGCGACACCCAACGAAGGCGGGAAAAGGCAACTTAGATTTGCCTGTAAGCTTTCCAGACACACTAAATCATTACCACCATAAACCACAGCACCAATAAAACACACTGCCTCAGCCGCTATCACAACCGGAGGAAAGAGCCGAGCATTCTCCCCATCTGGATCCATTACAGGGTAAAAAATAACCTCCCGCCCAAACGCACACTCGGTATACACACAAACGCAACAGGCAGCCATATAATCAGAACAGAGAGAGAGAGAGAGAGAGAGAGAGAGAGAGAGAGAGAGAGAGAGAGAGAGAGAGAGAGAGAGAGAGAGAAGGAGGGAGAGAGAGAGAGAGAGAGAGAGAAGGAGGGAGAGAGAGAGAGAGAGAGGGAGGGAGAGAGAGAGAGAGAGAGAGAGAGAGAGAGAGAGAAGGAGGGAGAGAGAGAGAGAGAGAGAGAGAGAAGGAGGCTCGAACATTTCAAAGACAAACATGTTTTTTCCTGTGGTCTAATAAAATTAAAAGTCAATGCCTCTGTACTGGTCTGGCCCCGGAGCTGCCTGGCAATTATAGAGCAGTAAAAAGGCAAATGAGAAAGAGAGCCAGAAAAGGGAGAACGAGTGAGAGAGAAGGAGGAGAGACAGAAGGAGGAAGAGAGAGAAGGAGGAAGAGAGCGGACCAGAGAGAGAAGGAGGAGAAAGACGATTAGGAGAGAGAGAAGGAGGAAGTGAGACAAGGAGGAAGAGAGAGAAGGAGGAACAGAGAGAAGGAGAGAGAGAGAGAAAAGGAGGAGGGAGAGAGAGATGAGGAGAGAGAGAAGGAGGAGAGAAAGAGAGGAGGAGAGAGAGGAGGAGAGAGGGAAGGAGGAGAAAGAGAAGGAGGAAACGAGAGGATCAGAGAGAGAAGGAGGAGAAAGAGGATTAGGAGAGAGAGAAGGAGGAGGAGAGAGAGAAGGAGGAAGAGAGAGAAGGAGGAGGGACAGAAGGAGGAAGTGAGACAAGGAGGAGAGAGAAGGAGGAGGGACAGAAGGAGGAAGAGAGAGAACGTGAGATAGAGAAGGAGAAAGAGGAATATAGAGAAAGAAGAGAGACAGAAGGAGGAGAAAGAGAAGGAGGAAGAGAGCGGACCAGAGAGAGAAGGAGGAGAAAGAGGATTAGGAGAGAGAGAAGGAGAGAGAGAGAGAAAAGGAGGAGAGAGAGAAGGAGAGAGAGATGAGGAGAGAGAGAGAGAGGAGGAGAGAGAGAAGGAATCACAATGGTGTGTGAGGGAAAGATGGATGTAAATTATTGGTGGAGACAGAGATGTTATTTGTTGGTCATCCATGACACTGGAGGACTATATTTATATATTTACTGCATGTTAAACGTACATAAAAGTACAAAAGAGCCCTATATGTGAACTTAAGATCATTTCCCCAGACTTATGGTTACTATTAGGTGCAGTTAAACAGTTCAGTTCAGATTCTACAGAAAATCTTTGTCAAAACAAAAAACCTAAAGAAAACAGAGCCAAACTGATTCCTCCAAACAAAACTTGGATTGTATATCAAAAAGCACACGGCTTACTGCGTGAGGAAGTTGCCAGATTTATAGCAGAGGCAGAACTAAAGCTTGTATTTTCTATACTGACGAGAAAATGCAGTACAAACCAGCACCAAAGATAATATCATGCATGGAAATAAACCTAAAAATATAGCCGCAAGCGGCAATGATCGGCCCTCGCCACACCGCCGCCACGCCGCAAGAGGAGGGGGCGCTAACGCGCCCCAATTGTCCTTTTATCACGCCTACTGCTGAATCTGTGACGCTGTCACATGTTCTCCCCTTTGTTTTACCATCAAAAAGCAATTTTATTTTGAATTCTTGGCAAAATGTGCGGCTTTGCCGCACAGACACCGTGACTCTTTGAATGAAAATGTGGATAACTTTTGATGGTCCTGAAGATGAGTCTCACCAAATTTCAGGTTAATAGGGCTGACGCCCTGGGAGGAGTTTGTGAAAGTCTAAAGTGTAAACATGTTCTGGCCCCATTGGAATAACATGGGAGGTTTCGGTCATCGTTACGGCAACGCCATAACAATTATGACATGGGTCTCATTGACTTTTTTGATGGGGATGCTAAAATTGAGTTGTGTGTCAAATTTCATATAATTTCGCAAAACTAAACATTTAACCTCCATATAAAATCTGTAGGGGGCGCTGTGGCGCCAAATGAATTTATTTCACTTCAAGTAGGTTTAGGGCAAAGAGTTTAACAACTGATTCTAATTTGACGCAATTCGGACTTTATCTGCGCAAACGGCAGAAATTTTAAATATGGGAGATTTCTGAAATTTTTGTTACAATTTGCGGCTTCGCCGCACAGAGACCGTGAGAGGTATCAATGTAATTTGGATAACTTTTGATGTCCCACTCCTCAGTAGCATTTTCACCAAATTTCAGCTTTTTAGGGCCAACGCCCTGGGAGGAGTTCGTAAAAGTACGTTTGGAAAGACTCCGAAGTCATGTTTAGCCATTTTTGAAGCAATATGGCCGACATTTGGTTCGGGGGACGGCGTTGCCGTAATAATATTTTTTACTTCTCTTGTCACCATCTACCTCTGCGCCAAATTTCATGATTCTACGATCAGATTTTTTTTGGGTCATTTCCCATCTCTCAATGCATTTTTGGTACATTTGGTGGCGCTGACGCGCCAATTTTTTTTATTTTAGAAAAGGGAAATAGCCAGAATGTAGAGAGGCACGATTTTTAGAGGTGTGCAAATTTTTGTGACTTTTCGTCAATGTTCACTGGGTGAAAAATAGGGGGGTTGGTCCCGAGAAGAAGAAGAAGAAAGAAAGAAAGAAAGAATAATATTCCGATGCGAAAACAATGTTTCCCATTTTTCAAATATCATAAACTATACATTTTCGGAAAGCGCTCGCGCTTTCCTACCTCATGGTGTGGGTCCCTGGTCACTGACGGGTACTTTCGATAATTTTGAGTGGGCTCCGCCCACTTTGTGTTTTTGGCCCTCTATACAGTAATAATGTTCAATTTTTGCATTACATGCTTATATGCACGGAACATGCAAGAGATGGGGAACGTATTCGTGAGCTACTTAGCGCAAATGAGTGCTTTATATGGGGATGACGACCGCGAAGCGGTCGTCATCCCAATGTAAAGTGCTCGTTTAGTGCGAACTTTTGCACGGGCTTCGCCCGTTTACAACGGTAATGTTCCATTTTCCTACAACTAATTAGTATGCACGGGGCGTGCATGAGTGGAGGAGTGCGTTAGTGAGTGTTTGGAAGTGGGCGAGCGCTTCGCGCTCGATTTCGTGCGCACTACGTGCGCACTTTCGCAGCCGTGCTTCGCACGGCCTTACGAGATTAATAGGCCTCTCGCCAGCTTGTGGCGCTCGGGCCTAATAAAATAATGGCAAATATGGCTGTTGTTCTGAAAGGTAAACTTCAAATATACTTTCCTCTATATGCTTTTTAACAAACATCGAAACACATTTGAAGATGGGCAGTTCATAAGGCTGAGCAAAATGATATGTCTGTTTGCCGTAACCCGACCGACCCGGTGTGAAACTAGCCGACTGAATTTTTTTTATCAGCATGTTGTTGAAAAAACGTTGAATTCTTTTATTTTCAATTATTTCGCCGACTCACCGAACGTGTTGAATATTTTTATCACGCTTGCTATCCTGTCTTTCATCCTTATAGCAAAGATAACGCACTGTGCAGCGCATGTGCGTCTTCATAGTCAGTCCCCCACATGTGTCTGTAACGAAACGAGTTAATGACAACAAATTTCCTTAATCAAGTTGGTTTGCCTCTGTTGGCGCCACTGTAGTGTCCATAGGGCATGCCAGGCTCTGTTTTACGCAATGCATTCTGGGATTGACACACGCCCAGTAGCATCATCACAACAAACATGGCAGCCCCCGCATGTTCCCCCCGCTCGCCTTCGTTACCAAAATAAAGGATAGCGGCGTACAAAAGGTCGATTGAAGTATCTTAAAATCGTGAGATTTAGTCTCATGATCGGGTTGATAGAGACGTTTTCCGTCATTGACTGTTGAAGCCTGACCCCTGGTGGTCACTCCGACTCAAAAAATTGCAAAATTTTAATCTTTTTTTTTTTGCCTTCAAAGTAAAAAAAATAAGAATTTGCCTACCGTCCGAGCCACTTGAAAAATGTTGACTCGGGTTACAGCAAACATACAATATATTTGGGGTAGCCTAAGCAGAATGTATTTGGCACGTGTATATTATATTTACATGTGTCAGTGGATATTCTTGCATTACTCGCTCTTGTACACGACACAGTCACTTCCCTCACGTCCCGGGGCAGTGTCTCTAACGCAGCAGCAAACTGAATGATCCAACAGGAAGTGTGGACAATGATTAGGAAGTACCAGCGGGCCTGACCTCTCTGTGACCTCTGACTGTCCACAGCTCCTTCTCCCGTGTCCATGATCCGCAAAGACAAGACGTATCGAAACAGTGTGTCCCTGTCCTGGCACGAGCCCGAGAGGCCCAACGGCATCATCCTGGACTACGAGATCAAGTACTACGAGAAGGTATGTGTACACTATTTCATGGTTTATAGTTTTTGTATTTGGTTGAGAAAATAGATGCGAGTTCAAGTCACAGTTTGATGGAAACAAGTCACATTTATATTACATCACACTTTGTAACACTATTTCATATTTAATCTATATTATTTTGTAGTAATTGTTCAGATTGTTCATTATTTTTAAAGGTGTAGTTTAATGTTAAGTGTAATTATGTGTAATGTTTGGTCTGTTCACACAAAGGCTATAACAGAGGTGGAAAGTAACAAAGGTATCTGTACTTTACTGAATACTGGAGTACCTAATGTTCACCAGGATAATAAAATAAAATGCTTAGCGCTCTCTGATCC
Organism: Eucyclogobius newberryi; assembly: GCF_026437365.1. Lineage (NCBI taxonomy): Eukaryota > Metazoa > Chordata > Actinopteri > Gobiiformes > Gobiidae > Eucyclogobius > Eucyclogobius newberryi. The sequence goes on from NW_027315768.1 coordinate 25,023,459, forward strand.
TTTTGACCACGCGCACAGCTTTAGATCAACTTTTTCAGACACAAAAGTGACGTCAGGTGATGTCCCTAAACAGCCAATCAGCTTTCATCCTGAAATGACATATAGTGACTCTCACATGTAGTGGTCTCACGAGTCTGTAAAGATACAATGTTTAATCAATAACTAAAAAAAGACAGCATGTAGCACTAATTATGAGGAGGAAAAGTGGGGCACCCCAGATTTAACAACAATTTACTGTGGATACTTTTAACTAATACTATGCTAGAGAACAGGTATCTGTACTTTCTTCTGCGCATTAAAACACTGAAAAATAATAATAATAATAATAATAACTTTTATTTATATAGCGCTTTTCAGTGACCCAAAGACGCTGAACATAATAAAAAAGGGGGGGGTATTTACAGACAGGGGGGACAACACGTACAGAACACATTAATATACAGATAATTTATATTTGGTTTCAGGGGTTATATTTTTTAGAATATTCATGGTGAGGTTTTAAGTTCAAGTCTTGGCTTTGAGCAAATAAAAATATACATTAAAAAAAACGTCAGAAACATTGAGAAAATCTGCACGAGATACATAAACGTGTACTTCTTTTACTTGTATCTGTACATTTACTTGAGTATCCACACGGAGTACTTCTTCCACCGCGGGGCTATAATGCATTCTAATGATGAAGCAGCTCCAGTGGGCTCTCTCCTCACACACATTCTGCTTCCTTCTTCCATGTGGTTGCTCCATGGGCTGAATATCTGGTGAAATGTGCCCTGTTTCTGAGCCTGGTCGTCTGTGTGGGGCTGTCCCAGTGCCAGCAGTGGCCCCTAATCTCTTGATTAGTAGGCTGACAAAAGCTGTTTCCTCTGTAAACTCTGCTCCCTGCTCACCCAGACTTCCCCCAGATCTGAAAACCGAGGCTGGAGACGAGCGAAAGTTAATGGCGCGAGGGTCAGTGCTTCCTGATTCCCGGCTTTATTCCCAAATGCATATTCAATTATGGGGAAAAGAAAGTGACAAAAATGGCTGGTCCTGATCCGGTTAATCACAATAGTCTTTCATGAATTACACAAGGATAGAGACTCACAAAAAGAGTTCCCAGAGGATTCTCCACACCAGCCGCTGTGTACAAGCAGGGATTTGAACACAAAAGGTCCCACAATGCAACAGGGTGAACTGGGATGAGAGGACAGCCAGTTTATGGGACAGAGTGCAAGCAAAGAGGACACGACAGCCCCCCAAAAACCCAAGACCACAGCCCGTATAGTCCAGAGCTTTGAGAAACTCATACAAATGTAATTACAGCCGTGCGTAAACACTATGGCCAAACAGACTGCAAACACGGAGTATGAAAGAGGTTTGGAAAGTTTTCCCTTCTCCAATTACAGAAACGTTTGACCAAAACTAAACAGCGTGGATTCAAAAGGTGCTCCGAATGTGTACGGTTTAGGTTTGTGATGTGTCGCCCTGGCAACGGCACCACACAACACTTTTGAAAGAAGAAACGGCTACATTCAATTGTTTTAGAGCAGGATACAGCGCCACAGGACAATAAAGTACCTTATGCTGCAAAAGTACTGTACACAAGTTAAAATACAATGGTATCAGTATGTACCGTACATTTTAAATCGGATACTTTTACTTCACTATATATTTGAGAGCAGGCATCTGTACTTTCTGTACTTTCTACTTTCTACTACATTTTTGATCAGTAAAGTGCTTTTCTGTAGGTTTGAGACCACCTGAAATGGTCATGGCGACATCCTGCCAAACTATTGTGAGTTTTGACAAAATATATCAATAGAATTGACTATAATGATAAATTAAGTTATGAATTCAGTCATTTCCTTTGACCAAAGATGTGCACAATTCTTTGTCACGATCACTACATTTGACTCAAAACATTTGACTTTCTCTCAAAATCTGTGAGAAATACTACATTTTAACTGGTACTTAAATACTTTGACTTAAGTAGATATTGTAGTGTGTGTTGTTTTTGTTGTTGCCCCTGTTACTGTATCTGTACTTTTACTTCCACCGCTGTGTACTGCCCACTGGAGATATGACTAGGATTCAGGTCAGATCTGTAGAAAGGCTCCATCTTATTCTCTGGATCAGGATTCAGTCTGAGAACTTCAGGCTTCAGGCTTCAGGCTTCAGGCTTCTGGCTTCTGGCTTCTGGCTTCTGGCTTCTGGCTTCTGGCTTCAGGCTTCAGGCTTCAGGCTTCAGGCTTCTGGCTTCTGGCTTCAGGCTTCAGGCTTCAGGCTTCAGGCTTCAGGCTTCAGGCTTCTGGCTTCTGGCTTCTGGCTTCTGGCTTCAGGCTTCAGGCTTCAGGCTTCTGGCTTCTGGCTTCTGGCTTCAGGCTTCAGGCTTCAGGCTTCAGGCTTCAGGCTGCAGGCTGCAGGCTTCAGGCTGCAGGCTTCAGGCTTCAGGCTTCAGGCTTCAGGCTTCAGGCTTCTGGCTTCTGGCTTCAGGCTTCAGGCTTCAGGCTTCTGGCTTCAGGCTTCAGGCTTCAGGCTTCAGGCTTCAGGCTTCTGGCTTCTGGCTTCAGGCTTCAGGCTTCAGGCTTCTGGCTTCTGGCTTCTGGCTTCAGGCTTCAGGCTTCTGGCTTCAGGCTTCAGGCTTCAGGCTTCAGGCTTCAGGCTTCAGGCTTCAGGCTTCAGGCTTCAGGCTTCAGGCTTCTGGCTTCTGGCTTCAGGCTTCAGGCTTCAGGCTTCAGGCTTCAGGCTTCAGGCTTCAGGCTTCTGGCTTCTGGCTTCTGGCTTCAGGCTTCTGGCTTCTGGCTTCAGGCTTCAGGCTTTAGACACGCCTAAGGAACTTCAACCCTTTGAGTATAGAACGTTGTGTCTGAGGTCTGGTGGTCTGTCTTTTGGAGGACAGGCTTTAGATCATAGGCCTGTGATACACTAGAAGATAAAATGTTTTGGATATGTTTTTATTGAATTTTCACGATTCCACCCAAAAGAGTCCACCACTCTGACTCAACACCAGCTCAGACTAAACTTCTTTGGAAAACGCTGGATTTCTGGACTCATTCTCGGAAATTCCCAACCAGAAGCCTCCACTCCACTTCCACAACACTCCACCGCGATAACTCACTTCTCCTAAGTGCACTTTCAGCAAATAGAATTTGTGGGAATTCACTGTTGTAATTATTTTTGCCTGTTCTATCTCTGGAATCTCCCGAGCTTCAAATGCCGGCGTGTTTAGACTTTGAAGATGGAAGTTACCGACATGGTATGATTCTGCTGTACATAACATCGGTGTAATTTGGACCGGCTTTGTTTGGATTGTCAAAGCAGGACGTGGAGCAAATTAAGCTGCAACTGTAGAGCAGAGGTTCTCAAAGCGAGGTGCAGGTACAGCACTGGTGGTATGCAGACTCTCACTTCTGCTCAGGAGTCGGATGATTCAACATTTTACTGTCATTATCATAGAAAACAATTACATTTAGTTAGAGCATTTGCACTGCAGGAGTTTAGCTGGATTCTAACTGGATTTAACCTATTTTTGTACTGATTTAACTTGGTTTTGTTCTTGGTTGGTTCAAGTTCAGTCCAGAATTCTGACTTTTTCCAACCTTTTTGACTCTTGTGATTATGTCTTTTTTGTTGTTCTTGCTCATCTCGTGTTTAGCTGCAAGTTAGACAAGGTTTAGATCTATTTTACACCTCTTTTAGTTCTGGTTTAAGCCTAGTTAAGCCTAAATATAGTTCTGCACTTGCACGTACACTAGTGGGACTGAGGTGGGATATAAACATGTAGCCCTACGATAAGAACCAGGAGCACGACCCAAACCAAGTGTCTCTGGACTGGGCTTATCCCAGATCCAGGTGTGAACGCGGCCTTAGTCCTTTGTTAGTTTGGACTGGGTTTACTCGGCTTTAGCCTTTCACACTCTGGGTCTATATAAGATCATGCTACAGTCCGGTCCGCACCTGTGTCTGATTTGGAGGATCACTTCTGTCCCGAGTCCTGAGCAGTGACAGGCTCGGAGTGGATTTACTGTGGTCCCAAAGCAGTCCTGTTGTATCAGTTACCTCCGCTTTCCCTCCCCGTTCGACGCGCTCTTTCTTTTTCAGTCTTTCGTTCTCTCTCACACACATGTTGCAGAAGCTTAGCGCTCCATAAAACAGATCCGTGGCCGCTTTTCGGTGTGTGATTTCTGCTGGACAAAGCGCGTGTGTATGTGTGATGTTGTCTGTACCAATAAGTCCCTTCCAATAACTCTATATTCCATGAATTAGAACTGGGGCGGTGTCTGTGAGTTCTGGATGTGTTTCTAGGAGCTTGGCTGTGCTCAAGGAGATCGCTCTGAAGCACAGACAGTTTTCCACAACTTATCAAATCTGTTGTACCACTCAATTATTTCAAAGTACATTGTGTAAAAGTTTACCGCCAATTTTTGTTTCATAAAATGGAAAATGTGCTTTTTGCGTTCTGAATCATTTGTACCATTTTCCATTTTCTAAATTCTGGCAATAAAATGTTATTCTTGAAAGGAAAACTACAAACTACTCACTTTTTACTGTACAACAAATTGGGCATGTGGAAAAATAGGTTCCTTCTTTGCCTGGAATGTTCCACAGTATGGCATTCAACTTATCTATGTTGCATTTAGTCAGTTAATGTTCCACAGTATGGCATTAAACTTATCTATATTGCGTTTAGTCAGTGAAAGGTGTTTTATTCACTCAAAAACACCTTTAAAAACATGAATGAGCTCACCTTTCCACAGATCTGACCTTTCATTTAACCCCTGAGAGCTGCTTGCTTTTCTCCATGGAGATAGATACGTTTAATGTGGAATACTGTGGAATATTAGAGACAAAGCAATAACATATCTGTGCAGAAAAGTACGTGGCAGACCCTCAACCCGAAAATGTTACAGTTTTCAATTTGCATTATTATTTTTGTCTCCTCCCCAAAAGCGCTCCTTTTGTCTTTTCCTTTAGATTCATTGTTATGTCCTCTTTTTAAAGTATTAAATCCCGCTCTCTTGTCTTTCCGCCTCTGTTTTTCTTCCCTCCACTTCTGCAACATCTGGAAACAATGAGCCGACTCTGGATCCTCCTGTTGTTTTATCCGAGCGCACCAGGAGTAGAGCCGTAGTAAAACCGTGCACCCGCATAACTCTCCACGTTAGTAAAAAACGCCCAAGTGTCGGGGGAATATTTGTGTGTTTGCTTTAGATTTGTACCTCGTGCCGTGTTTCCTGTATAAAAGCAAACACGGCGTTGTAACCGTGCGCCTGTGTGTGTGGCAGGAGGAGCAGGAGACCAGTTACACCATCCTCCGAGCCCGCGGCTGCAACGTGACGCTGAGCGGGCTGAAGCCTGGCACGGCCTATCTCCTGCAGATCAGAGCGCGGACGGCGGCGGGATACGGAGCCAGCAGCGCCACCTTCCAGTTCGAGACCAGCCCCGACTGTAAGCGCCGCACGCAACCGTCGTCCTTGGTAGAGGTGGTGGACTGAGGCTCGAGCTGAAAAGAGGTTTCTAAAGTTGTCAGGCGAACTGTCACAATAAGACGGTTTTGAAAAGTGAAATATTTACGGCGAATGTTAAGATGGGGAAATTTCATTGGTGCAACGCAGGTAGATACAGAGGTAGATACAGAAGAACAGATCACTTATAGGAAGTCTGAAAAACACTTTCAGTAGAAGATCTCCTATAAATAAATAAAAACTCCCATAGACAAATAAATAAATAAATAAATAAAAACATAAATACCATTGCATGTGATCATGACAGTAATTGCACATGAATATGTGTCACGACAGCACATGGATTGCACATGAATTTCACAGTAATTGCACATGAATTTCACAGTAATTGCACATGAATTCCAACAGTAATTGCACATATGACAGAATTGCACATCAGTATTAGGTTAGGTCAGTATTGCGAGTGTTCAGTACTAACAGTTTTTGTTATAAAGTCTGACAGCAGCAGGAAGGAAAGACCTACGGAACCTTTCCTTCACACATCGAGGGTGGATCAGTCTCTCACTGAAGCTGCTCTCCAGAGCGGAGAGAGTGTCCTGCAGGGGGTGACACTCATGGTCCAGCATAGATGTGAATCTAGCCAGGACCCTCATGTCCCCCACCTCCTGCACCGAGTCCAGAGCACAGCCCAGGACGGAGCTGGACTTCTTGATGACTCTGTCCAGCCTCTTCCTCTCCCTCTCTGTGGGAGAGGAAGATGATGTGGAAACGGCTTTGGACTTGTCACAGTCAGGGCCGGCCCAGCCTATAAGCGAACTAAGCAGCCGCGTAGGGCCCGAGGCGTTAATAGGGCCCCCAATCTGGCAACCCGTCTTATGCGAAGTGCAAGCGCAGCGTGCGCCACTAGTGTAGTAGCGCTGCTGGCGCGGCAGCGCACACAGCCGAAAAACGAAAGAAGAAACTTCTTGACGATGTAAAGAAACTGCAAACTCAACAACACTCTCCAGGTATTGAACTTCTCTTACAAAGAGACGGTTAATGCTGCTGTTTGAAACAACACGAATCTGTCACGTTAGTTCGCTCAGGCTGGAGGCGACGAGAGCTCTGCCCCGCGCACAATATGTGTGAATGAAAGATAATAAGCTTAACATTTACACCAGCCCGGTCGTGTTAGCTGCAGGTGAGGCCGGTGAGGGGCGTCTATGCCCCGGGTCACTAAGAGGCGGAGATCCGGTCCGGACGAGCGCCGTCTCGTCCAGAACCTCTGACGTGAGACTTTGGAGTGAACAGTGTGCGGCCCCTGTCCCGGGCCCCTGTGCCGGGCCCCTGTCCCGAGCCCCTGTCCCGGGCCCCTGTGCAGCCTCAGTTAGAGATGAGCGGGTTTGAGTGTGAGATCAATCGTGACTCGTGATGTCTGTTTTACTTTGACTTCTTAACGTGCAATGAGAGGAACGTAAAGGTTTATGCGTGTAAGGTCCATCAGCCAATCACATCGCAGCATTGTTTCATGCAGGAGTCCAGTGTGTGATGTTCTGATCAGAACAAACATTTATATTGTAATTCACTTTTAATAGAGCAATAAAACATTTACATTTATTTAAAAAGCATCATTAGACTATTTGTTATAAATTATAATAAATTGATAGTGAAAAATAACCAGACATATTATAATTACGTCTGTTATAGAATAATACTATATATTTTTATATAAAAGTGGCAAAGTTGCAGAAACGCAGTCTCTTCACTATAGCGAGGTTTGGACCTTCACTTCTCGTTCTGTTCATTCTCTGGGAATAACATGTTTGCACTGTTTTATCAGTGTTAATTGTTCATCAAGCAATGCTTATGCCATTTGTTTAATTTAATATAACTTGTTTTGTCACTTTGGCAAGAAGGAACAGTTGGGAGCTGTAAAAGATAAATTAGTAAGGATAACTATTACTTTTACATTTTCAGTTAAAATGAATCAATTTGACCATAATTATTTTCATAGCCAATATTGTATTGAGTAATTAAGTACACTAATGTATTAATAACTGGCTTTAGTCATTTTCTCCTGGCACAGTTTCATCACATCATCATTTTATAGCATTACAACCAACATTTGACTCTTACTTTAGCCGGCTGGACCACATTAAAATGCACCAGAAGACCCAAAAAAGGTCTGAAAATCTCTGGGGGAGGGCCCCCAGACCCCCCCCCCCTGTTCATTCATTTAAACTGCTAATGTGGCTGTCGACCCTTAACGCCCACAAATACGCCCAAAAACATATCTGGGACGTGTGTTATTTGTACAGGGAGTAGAGGTGATGTCAGCGGAATACCAAGTTGCATTGTGGGATTTAAGTTAGCAATATTTGAGCTTGTGAGGTGTTGAGAATAAACTAACTGGCAAACAAATGCCCTGGAGTTTTGGTGCGCTTTGTTTGCGTTGAAGAAAGTTCCCATATGTGAATTGTTCACTGACAATGGCAATAAAACTGATTCTGATGACGTGGTGAGGGGCCCCCAAAAATGTTTTCGCTTAGGGCCCCCTGAAGGCTTGGGCCGGCCCTGGTCACAGTACAAAGGTTTCAAACAAAGGCCTGATACCAATTTTGATAGATCATATTAAAACAATAAAAGACAAAAGAACTGTCTATAATACTACCATGAGGGCTTTTAATAGTTCAGAAATAAGTCAAAATAATTCCTAAACCATTAAAGGTGTGATTTGTCTGGTTTTGAGTAATAGTATCCATGATGAGTATTGATTTTTTGACAACGCTACATTAAAATCACGACTATACATAATAACCCTACAATCTCATATGAGTAAAGCCTTTTTATAATGAACGGTATATTATATAAGATATGATAGTAAAACATAATCTGGCATGTTTAGCACTTGCTCAATGACACACTTTTAGCAGTTAGTTGGTATTTATAATTTGCCATGTTAATTATTAGACCATCTTCAGCTCAAATATTTACTACACACACAAAAAAAAGGGAATATGCAATTAAAAACAGAACATAAGTCGCTTAATGTTTATTGTGCAGTGACTGACAGGCCCCTGTTTTTGTACCGCTCATGTCGTTTTATCTTTTCTTTTTCAATGGTGATGTTGACTGCTTACATACATTGTTGTCATTTTCTGTGTTAAATCACGTGACCCCCTGTCCCACGGGAGACAATACACCTTAACTTATTTAATTGCTCCATGAATACAAATGTGCGCACAATTCATAGCCAGTTCAGCCCAAAAATAGGATCGTTTTTCTCCGACAGTAATTTAAAAAGCTGCTGATCTTGTTCTTGTGACAGGCCTAAAGCTGTGAGACGTGAAGACAGTGACAGAGCTATATCTGTCCGTCTGAACACTGACAGTAAATCACTCTCACATGATGTCACTACGGCCGCTTTAGAGTCACGCGTTTGTCAAACAAGATGCTGGAAAACCCCGAGAGAACCTGCAATATCCCACGACCTTCTTGGCCACAGATGCATATTACTGAATCCGTTGCCCATTCATTTTCCGCCACAGGATGAAGTTGTTTGACACAAATCGTCATTTTCTCATCAGCGCTCGTGACATTCTGACATTGAAAACATTTGATGGCTACATTTGTGCTCCGTGAACCGTACTTGCTTTTTATCCATATTATTTTACCCTTCGCCAATGTCCTTATTTAGTTAAAGTGTTTTTAATTGCATGTACAATATTATCAGAGTGTTGACATGCCTCGCAAAAAATGCAACGTGCAGTTTAGATTGGGAGCGTTTTCATGGGAATCGAGCTTTTTTGTTTATTTTTGAGGATAAATCATGGCCATTTTAAGTATTATAGTTTCACATGAGCTTGTAACTGTGTTATAAGGGTGTCTCCTCATCTTTGGCTTCATATTGATTGAAAAAAAAAGTCAGATATACATTTTTCAACAGTAAAACGTATAAAAAATCAGCTGCTTGTTACAGTTAATGTCTCTACGTTCTGCAGTTTTGAATTGGGTTATTTTCTGATCAATATTGGCAGTTTAATGAACAAATTGCTAAATAATGCAATACTTATGCTAATACTGTATGTAGTCTACTACTAAATCCACCCAAAAAAGTTATTTAAATGTAACATGAATTGCAGTTTCTATAACATCTGTATAATTTGACCTATAGTCACATAAACATAGTTGTGTTGGTAATAAAAAGCCATAATATGCTGTATATTCAGGAACATTAACATCTTTTGCCTCTTGTTTTTCAGCTGCCTTCTCTATTTCCGGTGAGAACAGCCAAGTGGTTCTGATCGCCGTTTCCTCCGCCGTGGCCATCATCCTGCTGACGGTGCTGCTGTACGTTTTGATTGGCAGGTCTGTCCACCAATCACACGCCTCCTTTCACCCTGCCCTCACGTTCTCATGCGCTAAGCAACTTTCCAGCGCTTCCACTTACCTGCCACGCTGCCAAAATGTCTATGTCTTCATTTCCTTTCTGTTATTTTAGTAAAAGACGCGCGTAGGTGGGCGTGTGCATATTTGTGTGTGGCTGGAGTTGGCAGTCCCGAGCTCTCGAATTATAAAACTCACTCATCCGCTTTTGGCGTAAAGAAATTGGGATTACAGTCACAGATTAAGCTTCCGTCCTCTGCCCTCGGGTGAAGCCCTGTTTATCCACCTTGTGCCACTTCTTGTGACCCTGTTCCTTTTTTGGTTTTCCAGGTTCTGTTGCCGCAGCAAATCAAAACATCCCGATGAAAAACGACTCCAGTTTGGCAATGGACACTGTAAGTTGAAGCGCCGCGAGCTTTATTCTGGCTACGTATTCCGTCTACGAAAGCAGAAACACAACCATGCAGATGGATTAAGCGTAGTTAAGATGTTGAAATTTGTCTTCATTTAGGGGCGCCATTTTGAAGAAGTTGTGTTTTTTTCCCATGATGCATTGGATCACATGAGAAGACAGTGTGCAGGCTGAGATCAGGCCATGAAAGCGGTTTCTCGGTCCGTTGCAAACAAATCTATTGGGCTTTAAAATAGCTCCAAACCAGTTACAGTTAATTAGAGACTTTCCTGTACAAATCCTTTCAAATTAGTCTTTCTGTGCCATTCGTATAAAATGTCATCATTCCAAGTGGGTCGTTTGTTGAATTTCTGTGCAATAAAAATACACTAGGGCTGTTACTATATCAAATTGTTATGAAAAGAAAGACAGAAGCAACTGGAATACTTCATTTTCCTTAATTGCCTTGTGTTACTATTCTTCAAATATGTGGCCAGCTTTATGAAATCAAACTTTATGAATAATAAAGTTAAGTTTCTGTGACATAAACAACCTGATTTACATTGAAGTTTACTTTTTTAAATCAAAGTTTGCATTAAAATGAAATAAATAAATAAATAGATTCTGTTTCTAAAATATGTATGCAATCACTATACTGCAATTATTTTAGATCTCATAAAACCTGGCACAATTGTTGATCAGCCAAATATCTTGACATCTCTAAAATATACTAAATACTAAATCAAACATTGTGTCCATATTGTAACTCAGCATTGTATAAATAAAAGCTACTTTCTCCAGTGCAGTAAAACAGCCAAAGGGTCAAGATCCAGTTTAAAATTGACATCAAACTTCCTGACCTTGCTCTGCTTTTATTACCGCACAATGTAATTTATTGAGTATAGCGCCACCTTTAGCCCTGGCCTCTGCATTGATCCCAGAACTCCCATGTGGACCAACACCGGAGTTTGGATGGGTCAAACTCAAAAGCTTTCCTCTCCCAACAGGGACTAATAAACTGAAACTTTACAACTTTGTTTATGAAGATTTAGTGTCTCGCACAACTTTCTGTTATTACTTGTAATGCGTGTGGGGCTCGCGCTCACAAATCAGGCTTACAGTCAGAATTATCTTAAACCGTGTGCTCTGACATGGCCATGCATCACGTTGTGTTTGTTCAGAGTGATGAAGTGCTCAGACTCTCTCTTTCTCTCTCTCGCTGACGTTGCAGTGCGTCTCCCCGGGATACGCACCTACGTGGACCCACACACGTATGAAGACCCCGGACAGGCCGTTCACGAGTTTGCGAAGGAGCTGGACGCGTCGTGCATTTCCATTGACAAAGTTGTAGGAGCAGGTGAGAAGGATGGATATCGGTGCTGTGACTCTCACGTAAAGCCAGATTTGTTTTTAAGCCCTGGATAATCTTCTGCACGACACCAACTTAATGTCTTCTTTTGTGAGCGTTTCTCGTGCCCTGTCTTGCAGCCCATTTACTCACGATCGAGTAAAAAAACAACCTGAGTAATCTAAAATCTGTCTGCACTCTTTTACCTTCTACATTGGGGATGGTGTTGTGGTCTTTCAGTTCTCTAAAGGTTTTTGTACACATGTAACAACAAGCAAACATTGTCATATGTCACATAACGACTCTAAAAGGTGTTCAGAGTAGGGCCGTGCCAATGCAAGTCATGTTTTTTTTCCCTTTGAACGCATCAAAATGAATTAACGCATCTATAAATTTGACCCTCCTCCCCTCCAGTTCGTTTGTACGCTGAGCAATGTCCCGTTTCTATTAAATGAGTCTTAGTTAATGCCATATATTACCACGAGAACCGCAGCGCTTCATGTGAGCTAAACATGGTAAGAACTCCGACTCCGGCACAGCAGTCGCAGTCCGAGCGAGGAGTGCGTCTGAGTTTATTCATGTTTCTGCGTAAATCCTGGTTAACATCCATTGTTTTCCGCTTATCTAGGTCTGGGTCTGAGCAAGGAGGTCCAGACTTCCCCCTTTTTGCACACACTTTAAAGATCCAAAAGCCCCAAATGCCTCTTTTTCACAGTGTAGTGTGAAATATGAAAGAGACGGGGGAATGACATGCAGCAAATGAGATAGATTGAGAGATATAGAGATAGAGAGAGAGGGTGAAAGAGAGACACACAGACAGACAGACGAGAGATATCCACAATATCCTTACTATCCATAATATCCATAATATCCCTACTATCCATAATTACAGTTAAGGTCTGTTCCTCCCCCTGGTCTTAGTGCTACTGCCTCTAACCTTCACCATCCTGTGCATACATATATAACCATATCATTTCACACTGCATTTACACTGGGGACGTCTAGCATTAATCTCAATTTGCTTTAAACAAACATTCCATATGCGGGCACCGTTTGCACGTTTACACCTCCCCTTCACGTTTCAACTCGTTCATGGGCTATTTGAATGGAAAACACACACACACAGGCGGGCCAATGTAAAGCTATAGTGCTGCACACCGGCATCTTCAGTGCAGCGGGCCAGTGTGTGCCATATAAGTCCCAGCTGGAAGTGAGAACACATTAAATGCCTCAGCATGGAGCCCTTCCTCCTCGTGATGAGGGCCAGTGCCTTTCGTTTCTCTGTGAGATGCTTCATTGCCATCTTTCCAGTCTTCCCCCCTTCGTTCCCATCCAAACTTTTCCAAATTGGCCCGACTGTCTTGAATTAGCTGTAACATTAGCGGCTGCAGCACTTTCCAGCCACGACGGTGTGCATGTGTTGTTGATCTAGAGATGTGTGAGACTCGCAAAGTTTAGATGACACCCGACCCTTAGAAGCATATTGGTTTAACTAGCTTCAAAAGTAGGTTTGGTATAGTTTGGAGAGCAGCACTGTGACAAAGACACCCACAAAATGCGTTCACAAACAATAGGATTCTCCCTAAATCCAAAAATCCTTGGTGGTCCAGACCAAACAAAGATGGTCACCGGCGAGGATAAAGAAGTAGGAAGTGGAAAAGTTGGTTTTACAATAATGGCACCACAACTGAAATATGTCTCACACGCCACACAATTTCTATTTTTTTATATTCTAACATTTATAAGCAGCAGTTTCATATAGAGAGAATCATCAATAGAATCTTACTGTGAGAATATCTTGTCTTATCTTATTCTGTTTACTAAATGTCATGCCATAATTGTTGTTAATTTATAATGTCACTGTCTTTTTAACTGAATATTTATCTTTAACATTAATTGTTGCATCAATTCCAATGTGAATGTTTCTATAAAATAAAAACAACAATGGTTTATGTCATGATTTCTTGCCGTGGATCAGTTTCTTGGCATAAAACAGTCAGTAGCTCGTTATCAGTAGCAGGTCAGACATTGAAAAATAAGGCTAAGATTAAAGTGGTGTTTCTGACCCAGTGCGTGGAAGAGCTATTGTTTTTGGCTGCTAATGATATTCTATTGCATGAATCATTAAATAGACTGATCGCTTTGCCTCTGCAACGTTTAATACAGTTTAGTAAGTCGTTTTGAATTGCCAAAACAATATTTAACCTTTAGGACTCACTGGGATTTAGTTTTGAACATCTTTGCACGTTTGGTCAAGCAGAGAAATCCAAATTGTGACTTGTTCGGATAATGATACCATGGCTTTAGTCACCAGTCTGCCGTCATTATACTTCATGTGCGTATAAGTCGCATGAGTGTGTACAAGCTGTCTAAATATAACGCAATGTCGCATTTCCCTGGCCGTCCTGAACTCACTCCCCATCTGTCTTCGTTAGCGTGCTCGTTCCAGACTTTGATCTTCCTACGCATGTTGATTGTGCGCTAAAAGACACAAAACACACTGGCCTCTGCTCACACGGGTTAAACTTCAAAAAGTCTCCCCCCCCCCCAATCAAAGCGTCTCCCAGCGAGAGAGAGAGTCGCTCGGCCTGGCTCAAGTGTCCGCTGCAATGTCACAAAAAAGGTCACAAAAAAGGTGTGCGTTTGGAAGTAGCAATTGCAACTGTCCGCACTTCTGAACTTGGATTGCTGCACTGCCTGGCGATGCCCGCTATGATGTCATCCGCAGTATTTAGATGTATTCACGAGCCAGCGCAGCCCAGTCTTTGTCACGTGTGTTTTATAAAACTGCAATACACTTTCAAATAGAATAGGGTAATGTAGTATTTCCTGATGCATATTTACACGGCTTTTGCAAACACGGGAAAACTCTAAGATGTCTCTGATAACGGCTGGCAGGGACGTTTTTGCCTCTTTTTGCATTCTAACCGTACTTTAATGACTGTGTCGCAGGAGAGTTCGGGGAGGTTTGCAGCGGCCGTCTGAAGCTCCTCAATAAGAAGGAGATCTGTGTGGCTATCAAGACCCTGAAAGGAGGATACACGGACAAGCAGAGGCGGGACTTCCTGGCCGAGGCGTCGATCATGGGACAGTTTGACCATCCCAACATCATCCGACTGGAGGGAGTGGTCACCCGCAGTAAGTGCATGCGACATGTGGGGTAGCTTCTTGTTCTTTACGGACCCCCACAGGAAATCATGCCCCTGGTTTTCTATAAACTACCTGACATAAATTAGCCCCAATTAAAACTGTTTTTGAACCCTGTGCGGTATTTACCTGTAGTCGGCGTCTGCTGTCTGATTTACTCTAACGACATGTGAGCTCTGCACAGAGGAACATCAGATTTGACATCTCGCCTATAGATGCTTGGGGGCAAAAATAAGGAGGAGTATAGCTGTTGTTTGAAGATATTGCTTGACGATGAGTAGATTGAGCGTTTGTTGCGTCTTGACAATTCTCGTCACCGTAACAAACCCAGAATGGTTGAGCTGCCTGAAAAGAAGGTTAAATCTTTCCCTTTTTGCTGTACCTTACCATGAGTTTGATAGCTTCCTTTTATCAAATGGTTGACAAAAGGGAATTTTAAGGTTTAAGGGGTGCATAATGTGCTAATTTGCTTTCTATTATACCAGTCATTGACGTGGAGTATCAATATTTCAATCAAGTGGGCTTAAACCTGGACTAGACAGGACAAACCCTGGACTGTGTGGGGCCGAACTACATCAGGACCAAACCAGGCTCAAACCCGGACCCAATCAGTGAACGCACCATTCTTTTCATCTCGATAAGTAATCTGCCACTTATGCTGTAAATGGCGTAATTGGATTTGGCACAGATTCCATGCACCATATGCACCATATGCACCATATGCACCATATGCACCATATGCACCATATGCACCATATGCACCATATGCACCATATGCACCATATGCACCATATGCACCATATGCACCATATGCACCATATGGGCAGCGACAGAGAGACTTTTTATAACCGTATTTAAAGAAAGAAGCCTGCGCCAGCATCTGATTTTCATTAGCAGCTTTAATCCAGCAGCTTCGGACAATCCTTTTTTACCAATCTCACATTTCCAACCATCACTGACAAACAACCATAACGTGTGCGATACTGGTGTGAAAGAACCCGGAGATTTATTGAGCCAGGGTGGTGTAAATCTGCAGATCAATGCGCTCTGATCAAAGCCTGTGTCCAAAGCAGCATAAATCCATAAATCCATATCTGTGCTGCGCTCCCCTCCGGGCCTCTTTATGCGATCATTAGCACTCACACAAGCACTGGAGAGAAGGAAGGACGACTGAAAACGGCGAATAATGAGAGTGAACTTGGTGAAAACAGGACGAGCCCCGTTCTGTCCTCGGGCTCCGGGCTCGTTAGGTGCTTCTGACACTCACAAGTTTAAACACAGAGACAATACCTGAGGTGCTACAGAATATTCAGTAATCCTGCACTTTATTTTAGTTTCCTCTGTTCTGCTTTTCATCATCTGCATTGCATAAGGCGAGGTGTGCAAAAAAAGCAGGGCCTTATAACTGCAGTATTGCGTGTACTGCAGATTAAAGGTGCACTTTTGAACTTTTCTGGTGGAGGGTCTGGCACCTTCTTGGCTCTGTGGAGATTGTATTGTTTTGCCTGGAATTACGGCAACGGAATTATTGTAAAGGTGAGAGAGCTGTGCAGTGTGGTGGGACACGCTGCGTAATTCATTAATTCAGCTTTGCAGATATTGTTTTTTTATCAACCAGAGATAGCAACTGTTCATAACATTCCACAAGCCAAAAGGCCAGAAGCCAGAAAAGTAATATTTATTTGATCATGATTTGAAAGTAAATCAAGCGGTAATGAAAAAGTGGCACATTTTCTAAATAAGTGGGACCCTTATTTATTTATTTAAATTAGAATAGTGCATATTAATCAATGTGTCAGCAGCAGCTTCAACATAAATGTCAGACTTAGCACAAATAGTTATAATCCATCCGTTGTCCTGAGGCAAGTAAAAACACATAACTTAATATTTGGATATACATATATAACAACAGTCGAAGGTCGAAAAACTATTGAAAAAGCCCAAGCATTATGCCTAAAATCATCCATGCCAGCCTGCAGGAAAGTTCCACAGCATGGCATTTTACGCATCCATCCTGCAAGTTAATAACGTTACAGAAATGACAAATCCACTGAATGTGAAGTGTTGCACATTTCAGTTGTCTATTGAATATTTGCATAACATCTTTAAATACCCTCTACACTAATCTGCTCTGCTTCAGATGGGAAACTAAACCCAATCCAGTCTTGCACACAACAGAAAAGGTTTTTATAAAGTTTCCAGTTTCATGTTCCCTGTGCACGAGCACGAGCACGAGCTGGCAGGTACAGTGGGCATTCCCCTTGTTTTTGTAATATATCATAGAGCAGTATTTAGCCTGTGCAAACATCCAGAGTGAGGCTCAGCGCACAAACACAGAGCTGTGTAAAGACTGATAAATGCAGGCCATAGTTTCAGGATGTCGATTTGACACGCTCGCCGTCACACACACACACACACACACACTCTCTCTCTCACTGCTACAGGGTGATTTATTAAGCTGCTCCTCTTAATTCTTAATAATACTGGGACTTTCACAGACCATTTACTTCACTGCTACTTTTGGCTGATCCTCCACTACTGCACATTACGCACACTCATACACAGATGCATGTATTCTGCTCCTCACACTGGATGAATCGGTTCTGGGCTGTTCTGTGGCTGACAGTGTGAGGAGACATGGAGCAGGGTTAGAAAGGAGAGGAGGACAGGAGGACAGGAGGACACGTCCCTGTCTCTGCGGGTCACCGACAAGATCAATCAGCAAATTTGACAATCAGAGCCAGGGGTTTGAGTGAAGAGGTCATAGTTTTGGATTATGGTATATAAGCAAGTATAATTAAGCTTTTTGATGCAGATTTGGTTGAAGCTGTTCAATCCACATTTTTGGACTGGTTCATTTCATGTTTGTGAGAAATTTAAACCACTAAAGCAGCTGGTTTTGTAATTCAGGTGCTACATAGACTCTTCTACAATTCAGATATTTGTTGAAATTAGAGTTAATGTAATCAATATTTGTGACCTCATCTGGGTTAGTCGTTGTTTACTAGTGTAGACATTGTATAAGCCTATTTCAAATCTGGTTTGGCCCTAGTTTAGACCAAAAATAGTTCTGTTTTAGACATGGATTTGCTGTGGCGATACTCAGAAGTTTGAGAACCACTAATTTAGGTTTGTACACTAAAACCAAGGTTAAATTTACTTAAGAGGTTCCAATGTATATTTAAAAATTCAGTTCAAAAAGCCCAGTGTGTTGTATAAAATGTTTTGTTCTCTACCAAGATTACCATTCATTCATTCATCACCAAGAAATGAGGCAGAGAAAGAGTGTGAAAAGGAATGGGAGCGACCGATTAAAACTGGCATTCACTGTATTCATAATCAGTGAGCAAATTGTTTATTTTTGAGCCTTACACCTCATTAAACCAGGCAATCTGAGCTAATGTGGCAAGGTGGATTCAATAATTAGTTCTTGCCAGAAGGAACGTGCAACATGCAGGTACAGGATCAATCCAGGCACAAGGGCAACACAACAATCTAACGCTAGTCTTTTCTTGACATTTGTATCTGGAAGAGCATAAATTACGAGTCCTGTTCATTTTCTGCAGCTAAAGTCCAGAGCTCATGACTTGAGAAGAGCCGGTTTAAAAGAGAGCAGCAGGTAGGAGTTGTGTCCGTGCATTAATCAGCATAAAACGGAGCGGGTCATGTGGTTAGTGGCTGTTGAAGAGAGAATCAGGGAGTACAAAGCCATCTGGGACACAAACACGTCCTGACACCGGCACTGCCCCTTTAACAGTCTCTGATTTAAAGGTTCTCGTCCCTTTTCCCTCCGCAGTCATAAACCCCGCGCTGGCCCTGGTCTGATCATACACAGATGATAGCACGCAGCGCGGATTTACAAGCTGCTCTTCCATCGAAATAAAGATGTCACGTTCTGACGGCTGACCCGCTGGGGCCCTAAAACTGTGCGAATGTGTGTGTGTGTGTGTGTGTGAGAGAAAGTGTCTGCTTTAAGTCAAGCCACAGCCCGCCGCTCCACTGTCACAACTGTGTCGTTATCACAGTATAAATCGGAAGGCAATCGGTGGTGGAGATGGGGCGGCGGCTGCAGATACGGTCGGGTGGAGACAGAAGTATTCACAGTTCTGTCTGGATGTGTGAGAAACAGCGGGGATATGAAGTAGCAGGCAGTGACTCTCTCTCCTCTCTTTCTCTCGCAGGTAAACCGGTCATGATCGTCACTGAATACATGGAGAACGGGTCCCTCGACAGCTTCCTGAGAGTAAGTCCAGGCAATGAAAGACACGGCAGAGGAGGCAGAACATGGAGCCTTACAAAGTGAAACAGAATGCGTTGTTGTCGGAGTTTTGTAAGAAGTCAATGTTGTTGCTCAAAGGTGGGATGTGTATGTTTTTTTTTCTGGGAGGGGGATTGCCACATGCTTTTCTCATGATAAGGCCATTGCTCTGTGGGGAATGTTTCACAGTTTGGCTTTAAAGGTGCCATAACATGCTTTTTTCACGTTTTGTAGTCTATCCTAAGTGTATAATTGATAATAATAAGGGTTGTGCAACACCCTTAACATAATAGTTCAGAAATATCACCCAGAACTTGGACCCCCTCACCAACCCGGAAATGCAGACGGCTTGGTTTAATGATGACGCGTGCTTGCCCTTATGATGCGGTCTTGCCCCACCCCCCGTCAGTTTGGAGATTGGAGGAAAGGAGATAGTCAGTAATATAGCTAAACACTGCGGGAATCAATCAAAAAAACACTCTGGGTACATATATGAAGCACAAATAGCAATGTAAGAAGGTTAAAAGCTCTGAAAAGTCGATTTTGCATGTTTTGGGACTTTTAAACGTTTCAGTGGTGGAGGATTGTACTTTGGTAAAACGTCAGGGTACTTTGTCGGTGTAATCCCTCATTCGTCCAGGCGTGTTCCATAGTAGAAAAAGCTTCAGTTGTTTCATCTGAACTCAGTTTGAAAAAATAGACGTTTCGACTCTCATCCAAGAGTCATTGTCAATAAAAGAATTTAGATCGAGAACTCCGATATTAATACTGTTCTGTGGTAAGACCCGCCCATTGGGCGGAGCCTTCCTGAAGTAGAAAGAGTTGTTTGTTTCAACAGAAACTCCCCCTTGTATCTACCGAGCTAGCCTATTCAGACTTTTAATGGGCTATTAGAATCCTCTTTGTCTTTGTGAGACCCTGGCTCAACCACCCTGATTAGCATCTAAATGTCCTGGTCCTCTACCTTTCCAGGGGTTCAGTAACCCATTATAAATAACAGGAAGATTAAACCTTAGCCCTCCATTTCTGTTTAAAGAAGGTCTTTCTTTTTTAACAAAAATAGCTTCCTTGACTCCTCTTTCAAACCATCTTTTCTCCCTGCTTAAAACCTTCACCTCACCATCTTCAAACGAGTGATTAGAGGCTTCAAGATGGAGATGCACGGCGCTCTGTGGTCCTGAACTAGTATTTCTTCTGTGCTGATAAAGCCTCTTGTGTAGAGGCTGTTTCGTCTCACCTATGTAACGTTCTTTACAACTTTCTTCACTGCATTGGATCGAATAAACTACATTGCTCTGTTTTTGAGTCGGCAACTTGTCCTTTGGGTGAACCAGTTTTTGTCTTAAAGTGTTTCCTGGTTTAAAATAAACAGGGACTTCGTGTTGTCTAAAAATTCTCTGCAGTTTTTCCGACAGGCCAGACACATAAGGTACTTTATTTAAGTACTTTTTACTGTGGATCCTTTTTTATTTTTGAGAGCAGGTATCTGTACATTTTTGAAGGGCCGACAAGTAAAAAGGACTTTGTATTTGCTGGAGTTGTTTTTTAGCATGTTTCTGGTGACGTTTTGCCCGATAATTCTCTATCAAGATCACCTCATTTCATTCTTCAATATAATGGAAAATCAGATCTTTTTACTCTATAATAACATGTACTTCAATACTTATAGTAGTTATTTAAATGTGATACTTTTACTTGCTTGTGTATCTGCACTTTTACTGAAGAAACAAAACTGATTACTTCTTCCACCACTGTCTTGTTATGCATTCTTCATTTACAGGTGTTTTTGTTGCTCAAAATACATTGAAAAACATGGAAATAGAGAAGTTAACTGACTAATGGTTTGTATCTCCTAATATAGTCAAGGTGACACATTATATTTAACGTTTAACATTATATTAACAAAATACACAAAGGTATCAAATCAATGTAATGAGAAAAGTTGCACTCAGATTCAAACAGTTTTGAATAATAATAAAAATGCATCCGTCTGTTTAAAAAGTGAATGCTATTTAAGGGACATTTAAATTTAAATGAGTTATACATGTGTTTGCTTTGGTCTAAAGATACTGTGTCACATTCATGCACCACGTGGCTTATATTGTGCTCAAATTCTTTCAAACGACAAAAGCTGCGTCGCATTTACAGCACGTCTGGATCCCTAAAACCCATTTAAGCCCTGCGCATTTGATTCTTACCATGCACCAGACTCCAGAAGAGAAATGGACCTTCGTTTGTGAAATTATTCTAAGCTTCGCCGCCAAACCACAACACTGGCACGAAGCTCGCGAAACCCATGTCTGTTTTCGTCCTTTTTTTCTGTGTCTGCGAAGTATCCAGACACATCGGGGACGGGCAGCAGTTTGTCTTGATGTCTCCCCAAAAAGCTCTGCTCTTTATCACAACAGCCCCGTGTCACTTGTGGGGAACACACACATCCAGGCCCATGCAAATTGAGTGTAGGTTTTGTGGCCTTTGTATATACGAGTCTTTGAAACGAGGAAGCCAGGTGGTCCGGCCACTAATTGCTCCAGACGAAATGGAACACAGGTTGGTTTTCAGAGCTCGAAAAAAACACACACCCCTAATTTTCCCTCCAGTGCGACCTGACATTTGACCAGCGCCCAGCCGTTTGGGAAGAAATGCCTCGGACGGGAATGGGAGAGGAATGGACAGTGTTGTTTATAAGTGCTGTTTCATGGAGTGGACTGAAGGGTTAAGCTCTGTCAAACTCTGACAAACACAGGAGACAGTGACGCGTTTGAAATGTAAAAATCACATTAGGTGTAGTTAGGAAATGAAACGAATGGAGCTTGAGGTGAGTTGCTTGTAGTTTGTACTGCGGTAGGAGCAACTGGTTGTAGTTAGCAAGAATGTAGTGTTCAGGCTTATGTCCTTTATTTTAGCCTCTTAAATGTGTTTGTTTTTATGGACCAGTGTTTTATTGCTTTTATCCAAATGTTTTTATTGATTTTATTGGTAATACAGATTGCACTTCATTTGATGCTACTTCAAAGAAAGAAAGAAAGACACAAAGAAAGGTCTTGATTTGATATTTTTTTATTTTATTTTGAAACATAAAATAAAAATTGTATAGTATGGACAGTATTGAACAAAAATGGTCAAATTGTCTAAAAAACAACTATCTATAACAATTAGACATGAGACGGTCTCAGTTAAAATGTGATTAGTGCTTTAAATATAAACTTGAAATGGATTTATTGGTATCGAGCGGTGTTGATGATGCGATTTGACATTTCATAAATTTACTTTTGAATGTTTTTGTTCACATAGATTTTGCCTGATTCTCAAAACAAAAACATTTAAGTAGAAAATTGCTTCTTTCCTCTCTTTATACATGTAATCTACACTGCAGGTTCTGGTATTTCACAGTATAATGTCGTTAAAGAATGAAATGCAGAATGTCAAAGGTGCCTCGTGAAGGGTAATGAAAATAACGCTCGTACTAATGCACAGAGACACCAGATTATGCAGATTATCAGAAAGGTCAGACCCTTCCATAATGTATATTTTACATTAAACCATGACGTTAAAGTGCTCTTTCTTTCTCTTTCTTCCTTGTTTATTTGCACAGAAGCACGATGCACAGTTCACAGGCATCCAGCTGGTGGGCATGCTGCGTGGGATCGCCTCAGGGATGAAGTACCTGTCAGACATGGGTTATGTGCACAGAGACCTGGCGGCTCGAAACATCCTGGTCAACAGTAACCTGGTGTGTAAAGTGTCCGACTTCGGCCTGTCCAGAGTCTTAGAGGACGACCCTGAGGCGGCCTACACCACCAGGGTGAGTGGGACCAAAACTCTAACTCTTATCAAACTACAATTAAATAAAGATACATTAAAATGGTATTAAAGTTTTAGCTACAAAAAATAAGGCAGAATTTGTATGCCAGCTATCGGTTTGTGTGTTTTTTTCAATTTACTGAGATATTAAATAAGATTGAAAATCCTATCTAGGACTTTCACAATTTTTTCAGAAAATATAGACAATAAACAATATAATAGGAACTTGTAAATATAACTAACACAATAACTAAATTCATTCTAAATGTATAATATTAAAAACGTAAACTGCAATAGTAAATCTCAGAATGAAAGTGGTTTGTTTGTATCAGTGAGTCACACAAGTCAACTGTCTACGGCTTAACTCTTATCTTTAATTAACCACAAGAAATATTGACCCAAAAACTATTGGTCTCTCTATTATTTATTGAGCAATGAGTCGCTATAGTAATAATCTTGACGGGCTTAATCCCCCTGTACATTTGTTTGTATTGAATAAACCAACAAAATGGAGCAAGAAACATGCCAGTTCCAGATTTATTCGTCCCAAATATGTATCATTGTGGCCGTTTTTACTGATGAAATCCCTTATTGATATATGAAAACATTACATGATAAATATTTTGTACAGCTACGGACAAATTTCAACAAGTATATCTCTAATACATATATATTTTTACAAACCATGTCTTATAAGTATGTTCTCTGCCTCTCTACACTTCCGCAACACAACAATCAAATTAAACAATGAAATTCAATCACCAAATGTATCACTTCTACCACAAAACTGAAGAAGTACACATCCAACAACAAAGAAATTGTAGTTTTCTATTACTAGTTACAAACGTTACTTACTAATATCACATTTTACGACATAGAAACCATATGATCTTGATTATGTTTCAGTGTGCCAGCTCATATTCTTGTGTGTGGTCATTCTCATCATGCTCTCCTGTGGTTTGGGCCGAGCGCGCAGCCCCTTCAAACACAGTGCAATTTTCTGGCTGAGAATTGCTTGTCAAATAAACAGCCAGCGTTCCATTTGCCTTTCTCCCAGAAATACATAATCTAAAATAGTAGGGAGGAATAATAAACTCTGCCACTCTATTGGAGTAACTGACAACGCTCGGCACATGCACTAATTCCCAGCCACACTTTGTTTTCCATGTGTCTACTTACTATGCAAATGGACTTCTTGACAATGGAGCATTCGTCCAACAGCAACACGAGTGGAGCAGTCATTTATCATGTGTTTTATTGTTAATGGTGAAATTCCCAAGTTGTGCATGAATTTAATACGTGGAATCGGGCAGCAATTATCGTTGAAAGATTTCTATCGGGTTACAATTGTATAATGGCAGAACAATCCCAAATGAACACATAAAACATGAATTACTGACACCATTTCCAGATGTTAAGATTTTAAGAGAAGAGAATCACCTTAAAGTCAAGAATTCAAGTTGGTTTTAACGGCGTGCTCAAAGAAAACGATATAAATGGTGACAATTATTGGCTAGTAAGAGTATTGGCTTTGGATAAAAGTCAGTGCCTGGCTTCTTCTCCTCGACATCTAACATTGCACTGGCGTGACAGAAATTCTGTGATCCATTTTCCTCACGTTATCTGCTACGTTTCAGGGAGGAAAAATCCCAATTCGATGGACAGCTCCAGAAGCCATCGCGTACAGAAAGTTTACATCAGCCAGCGACGCCTGGAGTTACGGCATCGTTCTCTGGGAGGTGATGTCATATGGAGAGCGACCATATTGGGAAATGTCCAATCAGGATGTAAGTGAAGCCTGTAACAACACAGCGACAAAAAAAAATCACTTCCAAATGTGCGCTGGCTTTAATTTGTATTGTTTGCTTTGGAATGCGCAGGTAATAAAAGCGGTAGACGAGGGGTACCGCCTGCCGCCGCCCATGGACTGCCCGGCGACCCTGTACCAGCTCATGTTGGACTGTTGGCAGAAGGAGAGGAATAACAGACCCAAGTTCGAACAGATCGTCAGCATCCTGGACAAACTAATCCGCAATCCCGGGACGCTCAAAATCACAGCCAACACCACTTCCAGGTAGGCCTTTTCTAAGTAGTTCCTCACGTTTTGTATAGTGGGAAATGGGCGCCTGCGATTACCGTTTTGAGCACGGCCTCAACGAGAACCAGCCCCGCCACTCGCACCACACTGCGCAGTACTTTTCCTCCGTTAACCAAATGTAGTAGCTGGATCCGTTTAAAGCTCCGAGGAAGTCGAAACCAACATTTGCTCCGTGTACATCATCTGGTGTGGGTTTTTTTTTTGCCGCTCAAAGCTTTTGAAACACATTTGGTAGCACTACAGCACGCGCAGTCACAGCAGCGAGAGTTTTCCGATGATTACTGCAGGGACAATAACAAGTCGAGTGTTGAGAGCGGGAATGGAAAGGCGGGACCTTTGCGCTAAAGTGTACTTCCTGTTTTGAATTAGATTTTGATACAAACAGTGCTTTCCTGGTTCCTGTTCAGACCTATGTGAACATTTTTATTACCTTTAAACTAAAGGAACAGAGACTTGTGTAAGGCTCATTCTTCTTTCTGATTGGACACCATTTTATAACATTAAACACTACATCATGTCCAATGTTTTTGACTAAATCAGTATTATACATATCGTCAGTAAAAGCTATATTTGATTTGAACATATACCTGGTGTTTGGGGACACGTGACATTTTAAATCGTAATACCATGGTTCCTTTAAACCTATGTGTAGTCAAGTACAATGCATTTTTAATATCACTTGTACTTTTCTTCAGTTTCCCTTATCCCCATGTTTTAGTTTAAGATTAAGGTTAAGGTAAATATACGCTTTATGGTCCCGTAGAAGCTTTTATGATGTGTGTCTTGGGATAAATGAACGTATTATGCCTCTAAGCTCATAATCTCTTTTGCATCACTGAATGTACATCACATGCTCGTATCCTCCTGATGCACCTGAAGTTTGTTTCATTTATTCATTTTGGTACTTTATGTTGCACTGTTCTTCTTAGCTGGTGCCCTACGTCCCCCATGGGAGTGTGGGACAACCTCTTGAGCCAATAAAGTATTGTCAGTCCTGGTTAGGGAGGGGTTTGCCGGCTCTGGGCTTCAGGCAGGCGGCTGTGGTATTATGGAGACGTCAAAGCTCATAACATTGACTAATGATTTCTTAAGAAAGTGGAAATGGGTCCCTTGGAGTTTGCATGTAATTTTCCTGATTGGCTTTTAACACTGGGCGAGCACAGGCTGGCGACACAGGCGAGGTGGTGATTTATTGCCCTGTGTGTGTGTGTGTTATTGTGTGTAAGTGTGTGTGTAACAGTGTGTGTGTAAGTGTGTGTGA
The DNA here is from genome assembly GCF_026437365.1 of Eucyclogobius newberryi. Taxonomy (NCBI): domain Eukaryota; kingdom Metazoa; phylum Chordata; class Actinopteri; order Gobiiformes; family Gobiidae; genus Eucyclogobius; species Eucyclogobius newberryi. The sequence continues at coordinate 25,049,575 of NW_027315768.1, forward strand.
GGTGGCACAAGGAGGGGAGCAGCTGCACTCGACTCCACACACCTCGTTTGTCTCAGGGCTGTCCCGTGCGGCTAATGGAACTCCCCCTCCTCCTTTACCAGTGCGGGAGCTGGAGTTTTGTGCATGAGCTTCACTGTGTTGGATTGGAGAAGGATTGGGGACAGTGCACCAAGGTCGTCCATATTGAAGGGGTCATTGTCTTTGTCTGAAATATTGTACAATATATTCAGCATATTGTATTTTAGTTTTGTAATAATTAGAAATCTTGCCCCCCAACACCTTGGCTCAGAATGAACTTGCTACGATTCAATGAGAAATCTACAAATTAATATATTTAATTCAAAGGCAATTGAATTCACTTAAGTTACCTTCAAATAATGTTATAGGAAATTGAACTGATTTCATTATTAATAGCAGTAAATTTGTATTTCCTTAGTTTTCTACAACAGGAATAAACATGACTGTTCTAAAACATTGAACACAATAAAACACATTGTTCAGACAGAAGAGGCGTCTTGCGTGCACCAATGAAGTGTCACTCTGCATTCATACTTTGGACAAAGTCCATGTGTATCTTTGCCAATATTGCAAAGCAACATGTAACGAGAGGAATTAGTTCAATAATTACATTTTTGGAGCTCTTTTCAATACCCTTCAGCCATCAAAGAAATTCTCCACAATTACTAAGACAAAGACCAGCACGAGAAAATGACTCTATTCAAACGAAGCCAAGGTTTTCAAATTAAATGCAGCCAAAACAGAACAAGGAAAAAGGCCTCTAAGAGAAATATGTTTACACCAGTTTGCCAAATGAGGATATTTTCATGTTTAAATAAAGGTTAAGTCTAAAGCTCTGGTGCACAGGCCTGCACACGGCCTCTTGAGTTCAGACAGTCCCACGCTTGACTGGGATCAAATTAAAATGTCACTCTTCAATCAGTTCGGCTTGACAAAATCCCATCAGACCACCTGAGGAGGGCATTGATTAACGCTACATTTATCCGTCATATCCAACAGATGCCAACTTCTACTAATCATCATTTTAATTTGAACAGTTAGCGCGCACTGGCACATCTGCAGCATCAGAATGTCCTGTGCTCTTCACGTTTGGGGACCAGCAAATTACAGTCCCCTTTGTTTGCATGATTGTTTAATATAATACTCACTTGACGATGACATTTCCTGAAAAAGAAAAACATCCTGAAGGCGTAATTGGTTCTCGTTGGTGTGATTTTTTTAATATTTTTAAATCTATTAGAGAAAATAACAAGGTTTGAATTCAGTCAGTTCAACGCAGAGTAACATTGCGATACAGATCATAGCATTAACTAATCCAGAAGTGACCTGAGCATTTCACCAACAGTTAAAGTCCAGCCGGTACAACTCAGAAATGTATAAAGTGTATCTGTAGATATTCAATGGCAAAATAAAACGTGTCTACAAGGCGACTGGATGTTTGCTGGATTCCTGCTGCACAGATGCAACTGTTCAGGATGCGCTCATCTCCGGTGCGCTACTAAAACTAGACACTGTCCAGCTGTGGGGAAGATGAGGTCAGATAAATGAAAGAAATAGAACAAAAACGATGCAGGGAAAGGTATAAAAAAAAGAAAGTGCATTAGTATCTTTCCCCGTCCTGTCAGATTGTCTTGATTCTGTCTGAATTCCACTGGTGTCTTCTGCTTTATCTCACTGCGATCATGTGCTCTCCCGCGCTGCATTGAGACGTTGCTGAAGCGGTAAGAACAAAAGAAGCCGAGAGTGGTAAAGGGAAGTGAAACAAGGTCATTTGTAGTTTACCTCTCGAAGGAGCCGGGAGGAGAGAAGCGGCGTGAAGAATAGATGAAGAAAGAGATCAATACCAAAGCTAGGAAAAAGAAGCAAAATCAGACATTGTGGAATCGTCTTTCCTTTTGGCTTTCCCCCTCTGACATTAGCACTGCGAAGCATCGGTTTGAATATTGAGTTTGGAACGATTGCACTCGATAATAACACTACATGACTGGAGCAAAACTACCTTTCTCATCTTACAAATATGTTTTAGGTTTAGGGCTGTCACTGTCACTAATTAGTCCTTTAGTAGTGAACTATAGACATTCCGATTAGTCGATGTGTCAAACTATTCTTTTTATTGTATATTGGGACTTTTAAAAACACACTATCAATCAAATAAAGGTTGAAATATGGAGATAGAAGAGTTCTAGATAGAGAATATTTATGAATACAGTATTTTTTTAAACATTTTTTATCGTCAACTTGTCTCGATAATTTGTATTTCTCACATCGACCTAAATCCAACCAAAAGTTAACATAGTTTGCATATTTTGTTCCCATTAAAACCCAAGCTGATGTTTGGTTACAATTATATATATATTAAAAAGAGTGGGAACAGACTTGAAAGGCACAATTTTGGCAAGAATGTTATTATTAATCTTTAAAATGATCAGTTTTGCTCACATTAATAATATCAGTTGATTTACACACTTCCTTTTGCACTAGCGCGACTCCCTTCCTCTTTCCTACAGACCGGGCTCTCCAGGGGGTCCTGAGCATTTTGACAGGCCTCTTATCTGGCAGGAAAAGACTCAATCATTAAAAAACAGCCACTACACAACTTCAGATGCACAAATGCACTTCCTTTCCCTCGGTTTTGTCTTTGTCGCTGTTTGAGATCATGATCAATGGTCTTTCTTCTTTTTGTCAGCTTTGTGTTTTGGAAACGCTGTGGTTGTCTGTATGGTAAATGTATCCTATAGAGCGCTAATCTGATAATATCACGTTATATTGAAGGGCCAGATTTAAATAATAGTTCCCTGTCTTTTGTGTATGTTCTTCTGTGATTGTTTAATATAAAACTCAGTTGACGACGACAATTTATTTTTATTTTTTGTCCTTTGTCATGGTCATTTGTGGCATTGTCATGTTTCCATTTTAATTATGTTCAGACTTTGTGGCTCCTTTACGCCTGAACTAGAATTTCATACCATGACCCAGTGCATTGTGGGATTCCACCTGTTGTTTTCCAGATGCCCTTGACTCCATTCTCCAAAGCACACATTGGTTGATGCTTTCCTGTCACTTCTGTTGACACACGGAGCTGCACTTCCTGTTATTCTAATGGGTTTATTTACAGGGCTAAGAATAGGATTTCCTTTGGGAGGACTGTGTGTTTTGTGTCGTCATGCCTGTTTTCACAATTCTACATCTTTGTATCCACTTATGCGTGTCATAGACTGATGTGCACATGGTGTGTTGGTTTTAGATGTTTTTTAAATGTTATAAAATTATCAATTAAAGGTGCAGAGTGTAACTTTTCTGGTGAATGATCTGATACTTCTCCAGATGTTTTTGCTTTGCTTATTAAAATTGTTTCTATTGCTCCAAACTACCTTGGAAAAACGTGCATTCTTAATGTGAGAGGGATTGCCTCGCCATAGATCTGATGCGTAAGTTGGCCCGTTGGTGTTACTAGCTTACTATATTTCTTTGGAGATAGATACGATTACTTCCATACTTCCCTCGTGTAAAACATTCCAGACAAAGCAAAAACATCATCAATATCAAGGAGAGAAGTAGTTACAAACTGCACCTTTTACATGGACATTATTGAATTAGTTTGAGTGATTTGTTCAGTTTATAAATGTAATTGTGAATGTAAAGCTCATCAGGACCACACTGAGGAGCAGATCTTGCTTTACTGGTAATTCATGGGTTTCATGCATGAGGATTCATTTCTGATTTGAAGGATTTGGCAACGATTAATCAAAATAGTACATATTTTGAATGGGAAAAGCTCCTCACAAAATCGTTCAAATCAGGAAGGAACCATTTACCTATAAACCTATAAATAGAAAACTTAACATAAATAATAACAGAATTTGAAAATGAAATGTTTGTATGGGACGGTTGATTTATTCAGCATCTGCTTATGGATGACACTTTTTATTTTTTAGGGGAGCGAGAAATGGTCCCACAACTGTCTTTGCTAATCTTTAAATATTATCAGTTCAAAACATCCCTGAAACAAGCATTTATTTTCATGTTTATTACACAGCATCACCATGAGAACTTATCATTGCAACAGCAGGTCATATACATAATGATCATAAATATTGTAGTAAAATAAAGAACAATGGATGTGTAGAAATGATCTATATTGCATAATTATAGACTCAATTCCTGTTGTTTAACCGCATTGTCTTATGGTCCCACAACTGACGCCTGTGGAGCACCAAACGTAATATAAATATAAATCCATGTATTCCCTCCTAAAGCGCCACAAAACCAAGTCCATGCAACAGAATGTCATGTCTTTTCCCTCCCCTCTCATTGTAAAACCTTGATAGAACTCTTAAACTCCAGCCTTAGCCACACAATGAAACATTAGACAGTTAAAACGGCCTTTGTTCCTCTCTCTGTAACTTCCTCTCTCGAAGTCGTGTCCCCGTGTGTGGGTTGCACCTCGGCCTCGGCGCTCTCCGGCAGTCATCAATCAGAGGCGTTCAGAGCGGCGCCCGCAGCCTTTCCCTCGCCCTTTACTGTTGACGGAGCGCTCCTAAAGCCCAACGCGGTGCATTTAATTTGATTTGATCCAATTGAAACCATCACGTCTAATCAGCTCTCATGTTGCAGTGTTGTGCCACATGCTCGCCGTACGGCAGGAAGCGGTAATGACATTAGACAGGCCCTGATACCGCTGTTGTTTGTAATCTTGTACTTAAATATGTTCCAATACATTATGGTAATTTTTCTGTGGAGGTTTGATTTCCCTCTGGTATAACGAAGCCAAAGAAAATATGCAGGTTGACTGTGCTCCGTGCATTTTATCCAAGTTATGTTACTTACTAAACAGCTGGCTTGAGTATTTCGTGTTTTATGCCGTTTATAAATGGATTTTATGACTTAGCAGGAAGGACGGGAAATTATATGTTGTTTTACTGTTGGGAAAAGTGATTGAACTCGTTTGTTGTGGTCCATTTCAGGCATAAAGTTGCTGAAATTGTCTAAATGTACATAATATATAACAAAATAAATAGGTTTCTGGGAGCTTTTTGTTACGTAAGACGATATACTAATAGTTATAGTCATGTACTAAGGAACATTTGGTTCATAAATTGTTCCTATGGGTACCACTGCATGCAAAACCTTTCAAAACTGGCTTACTCTGTGAAACATCCACCTCTCTTGTGCGTGCACACCATTTCGCTGATGAATCCAAGCGTTTATTACAGTATTTTCAGTATTTATGACGGTTAGATTGAACATACGTTGCTTTGCTCTTGTCTTCAGACCGGCCAACCTGCTGCTGGACCGGAGCAGCTCGGAGGTGCCAGTGTCCGTGGGCTCTCTGTCGGACTGGATGGACGGCATGAGGACGTTACCGTGTAAAGAAGCCTTCTCTGGGGTCAGCTACAGCTCCTGTGACACACTGGCCAAGACGTCCACGGAGTAAGAACACCTCTACACAGCAATGAGTGAAATCATCATTATTTAATTCAAATGAGTTAGCTTTATGATGGAAGTACTTTGAGTAGGCTCAGGTTGCTGTTTTAGTGTGATATGTACATTGGAAAATGTGTTATAAGTGTATTGTAATATTTTTGTGATAAGGTTTTACAATATATTACAAAAATATACTGATGCAGTGCAATATTGACTAAGGCAGTAATTTATTTTGAAAAAAACTAAATATATTGCAACAACCCAAAGTTCTCCATCTGACTGACAAGTACTGTTTATTAAAGAAAAAAAGTTAGTTTTACTCATAATTTCAATTATTTTGTGTTAATTTACTCGTGGTTTAGTCTCTGTTAAGTTTATTATTGTGAGTCATGTTTGACAAGTAATTCAGTCATTTAAGTGGCAATTTAAGTCATTTAAATATTTCTGAACGTAAATATGTTGGCAATAGTTATCGAATAATGCCTTTATATTTCTCTATTATTTGTTATACTAATTCTTACTATACCTTACTAGAAAATGATCAATACCAGAAAGCTTTACATGTTTAATTCAGGATTGCACATCTGGCTCTAAAACTGTCGTGTTTTCCAGCACAAACTTGAATCGCGTCCTGAACCAACAGCAGCAGACGCATGTGTCAAAATCAATATAAGTGCATGCAAAATTGTTTTCATTGAATTTTGAGTATCAATTGAGTCATTTCTATCTCGGTGCACAGAGCAGTGAGTAGTGTGAAGAAAAATGAAAGAACCGGCTCAAAGCTCAAAGCTTTAGTGTCACTGCGCATAAGCCACGAGTGAAAACAGCCCGGCTCCTGATGCCAAGTCCAGATTAAATCTCACTGGGAGGTCACAGTGCGCGGCTTTTGAAGTCTGTTAACCCCAATTTTATTTGATCCGAGCCGGAGTTATTTGGTCACTACACTATAAAAGATATTTACTATAGCTTTTGAAGTATATGGAATAAATATATATGGCATTGTGCAAGTCTTTGGGAAGTATGAAAGCGGCTGTTTAACTAAATGGCTTCAAGAGATGTTGTTACAAATGTATATATGGTCCATGATTTATGTATTTATTTATTTATTTTATGTATTATTTATTTATTTCATCACTAAAAAAGACAACATGAAAAATACATATTACAACCCACACAATAAAGACAAAAAAGCAACTCATTCCTGCAGCAACATCACATTTAAACATTAAATTATTGGACTAATAAATGTCAAACTAAAATATTTAACATTTAATTTCAGTATGTCTCAGCACCCTCCATTCTTAGTTCCTTGGCAGTGGTCTTTTTTTTTTTATATAATTTACTTGTATAAAAGCTATTCACAATATCACATTTCAACACATTTCAATATCAACAGTTACATTCAATTTGATTTAATTTCCTTGAACATTTTCTGATCAGTGGCTTGTCCCTTGATATCACAAGCAAAGTCTCTTTCCAGGCGTCTTTTCTGTCCCTCTTTTGTGCTCGGCCGGGCGGTCGCTGCTGCCTAATTGATGTATTGTGTATGTCTGCAAATAATTGGACATTTCTAATTATTCTGATCAAAGGAGCCTTTTTCTGCGGCTGAAACGACACGGGGAGGAGAGCAGTGGCCAGCATTAAGCCAATCAGTAATGTGTGCCAAGAATGGGAATAACAGTCCGGCAAATACAGACAGAGACAATTGTTGAGAGTCAAAAATGTCCACAAACCACCTCACAAAAGTATAAGATTATGCCATCCTCCATTCACACTGCAAGTTCCTTAATACGTTAAAATCACGTTATGAGGCATCGATTTGTGTAAAGAGTTTGATTTTACACTTGGGTTGATAGAATAGCCTCTGAAATGATGATATCCGCGTGCAGGATTATGGGATTTTGCAGGTTGTAGCTGAAGGTGACTTGTTCTGCTGCGAACACGTCCCACAGAACAAATCCCCACCGCACTGTGTCTTTGGAAAGTACACATGGGGAGGGTTTCAAGAGGACGCTACAGAAACAAAGCCATGACGTGCACAGAATGTCACATAATTGTTGTGTCTTGTTGTGTCTTGTGCCCAAACATAACAGAACAATAAGGTTCATAACGTTAATTAGAGCATTTTTGTCAAGGTAACTCAACAGTTCTGTTAAAAGACTACAATTTTATTTACTATAAGTTGTGGAAGAAAACCCATTCTCGCTCCAGCCCGAACAAAACCGTTAAGTTCCTATGTGAAAAGAATGTCTGCACTTTTAAATTGCAATCACATTTACAAGAGTTCTTGATTCTCTTCATAGGGAATGAGTGACTGTAGATGTTCTCTTGCTCCGCGCTCGCTCTAATATGCGCCGTCATCTCTGAGGAACTGGCCAATTATGTCTAATGCCATTTAGTAAAAGCATATGTTCAATCAATGAAGTGTTCCACCTAATACACGAAACAGAACGGCTTACACTGCAGAACCCAAATCTACTGAGCGTGATCAAATGCACCGGGGACAGGCTACATGCTAACCTAATCTCACCGCTGTACAGTCTCTTCTTTTGTATTGAGCTCGTTGCTAAATTGGATGAGTGCAATATCCACTTGAACACAGGAAGTATCGGGGCTTCCTCCGCTGGAACTGCAGGAGGTTTTTGGCTGGAGCGAAGCGTTGCTCAATACTTTCCGGTCTATTGATTGGTACAGTCTTAATCTAGTCCTTGATATTCAGCAGAAGGATTGCACTATGACCTCTGGCTGGATGGAGCTGACTCATCTCAACTGAAGCTTTTCATATGAGGAAAAAAAATGACAATTAATTACACTTCCTCACATTTTCCCCTTGAATAGTCTAATCTTTTAATTATCTCAAATGTTAACATGATTTTAAAGCAAGTCGGAAAAATTAAACAAACTGATAGACATTTAATCCTCTATATGATCCTTGTTGGAACCTTTTTCTCCTTCACAAGCAGCATTTCAGAGCTTTTTCCAGATTACATAGACGTTTCCCAAGTTTCTATAAAACCACCATAACGTTTGGTACCAAAATAGCTCCAGTTATCTTGGCAAAGTGCAAGCACAGAACATCAGTTAGTTGTTTGCATCTTCAGCTGCAAAAGTGATTTGGTACAATTAGAGCAGGGTTGTTGGGTCCCACAAAACGACATGTTCCGGCCCAACCGCTGCAACAATGGCTGGAAACAATGAGTCATAAGTCACATCGGACATTTGTATTCTATGGGTAAAAGATCTGCTTAATGTGCATCTGTATTACTACGACTTGGGGATAAATCTCGTCTTTGGCAGAGCACGGGGACCTAAAGTGAGGCTTGGAGAAATCGAATAGCCTTTTCGTTCTCTGTGGAATGACATTAAAACTCGATAGATATGAATTATTGCTGGATTGTGCTTTCAAAAGCCCAATAGCTATAAACAGTTCATCCATCTATACTGGAGAATGTACGGCTCCGTTTGGACAAACTCAGCATAGCCGTCGACAACAAAGCATTTAGTAAAGTTGAATTAAAATATTTACGTTGTGTTTTTTACATTATTGCATTCACGGGAGTATTTGGGTCATTTTACCTCCCTGCTCTGCTACATTTAACCCAATTCAATACGTTTTAAGCAGATCAATCAGAGTTTAAAGCAACGACAAACCACCATTTGTTACTATTGTCAGATAAGATGGAACTTTAAACTCTTGTGGTGGTCTGTAAATATCTCCTTCTTTGTGCTTCACTATTGTATATTTAACATGTTTAGAAGTCTAAAGTAAAGTGTGATTAATGTTGCCGGGTCCTGGTGTTTCTCAGTAGAGTCATTCTGACGGAGGTCCACGTCACACCGGCCACTTGTCCCGAGTGGGAGCCGTCCATGGGAATCACCACTCTCTAACAGCAGCTCCACACTGCCCCCGCAGCCTGAAAGAGGATGGTGCGTCTGCAGGAGAACCAGTGGCTCTCATTCTAGGATCTTTATGGGACAATTAAAGGGATAGAATTAGTTCATAAAAAATATGTGTAATGCTGTTTTTGAAATGATTTGGTGTCTAGAGCATTCCACCTGTTATTTTCCATTAATGTTATTGCGTCGGTGTAATCCCTCATTCGTCCAGGCGTGTTCCATAGTAGAAAAAGCTTCAGTTGTAGTCATCTGGACTCAGTTTGAAAAATTAGACGTTTCGACTCTCATCCAAGAGTCATTGTCAATAACAGAATTTAGGTCGAGAACTCCGATATTAATACTGTTCTGTGGTAAGACCCACCCATTGGGCGGAGCCTTCCTGAAGTAGAAAGAGTTGTTTGTTTCAACAGAAACTCCCCTTTGTATCTACCGAGCTAGCCTATTCAGAATCTTAATGGGCTGTTAAAACCTCTTTGTCTTAGTGAGACCCTGGCTCAACCACCCTGAGTACCTGATTAGCATCTGAATGTCCTTTACCTTTCCAGGGGTTCAGTATACCATTATAGATACCAGGAAGATTGAATCTTAGCCCTCCATTTCTGTTTAAAGAAGCTCTTTCTTTTTTAACAAAAATAGCTTCCTTGACTCCTCTTTCAAACCATCTTTTCTCCTGCTTAAAACCTTCACCTCACCGTCTTCAAACGAGTGATTAGAGGCTTCAAGATGGAGATGCACGGCACTCTGTGGTCCTGAACTTGTATTTCTTCTGTGCTGATAGAGCCTCTTGTGTAGAGGCTGTTTTGTCTCACCTATGTACCGTTCTGTTATTTATAATGGGTTACTGAACCCCTGGAAAGGTAGAGGACCAGGACAAGGACATTCAGATGCTAATCAGGTACTCAAGGTGGTTGAGCCAGGGTCTCACTAAGACAAAGAGGTTTTAACAGCCCATTAAGATTCTGAATAGGCTAGCTCGGTAGATACAAGGGGGGAGTTTCTGTTGAAACTAACAACTCTTTCTACTTCAGGAAGACTCCGCCCAATGGGTGGGTCTTACCACAGAACAGTATTAATATCGGAGTTCTCGATCTAAATTCTTTTATTGACAATGACTCTTGGATGAGAGTCGAAACGTCTAATTTTTCAAACTGAGTCCAGATGACTACAACTGAAGCTTTTTCTACTAATGTTATTGCCCCTATTTAGCAATCCAAGTACCATATTTTCTGGACTATAAGTCGCACTGGAGTATAAGTCGCACCAGCCAAAAAATGCATACAATTGAGACAAAAAAAACATATGGAGTTTGAAATGCGGTTGCAAGTGTGAAAATAACAAATAATATCACATATAAGTCCCTCCGGAGTATAAGTATAAGTATAAATATAAGTATAAGTCGCACCCCGGACAAAACTATGAAAAAAGGTGTGGCTTACAGTCCGGAAAATATGGTATAACTACTAGAAAAGACCATTTTATTACTGCATACAAAATGGCAGCAAAGAGAAAATGTACATAAGAGTTTAGTGCTTTGCCTGTCAATCACAAACGTCTTGTAAAGTTCTGTGAAACCACTCGGTCTTGGCTGGTAGGTGCAGTGCACACTTGGACGTGTTAATCATGATGAAATTAATTAAATGTCACACGGCCATTCAAGCATAATTAGTCCACTATCCCTTTAATTGGATGTTTTGAATTTGCGTTGCTCTTTTTAATTTTAATAAAGATTTGCTGTTTTGGCTGCTTAAACTTTCTGCTAGACATTTAATAAACTTTGCAATTTCTCACATGGATTATTATAAATGGGTTTGGCTAACAACAAATGTCTTTAAGTGGCTTCAGCGTGTCAATATAACACCACAACTTTGTCTGCGGCTCCACTGCTTTTACTAATACAGATATTAATACACGACAGGACTGTGTTATGGGCTACTTAATCAAATATAATGTGATTTGTTTGTTGTTTTTCCTGCTGTTTGACAAATGCCTTTGTTTAATGATGCTGACTAACTGCTGTGTGTATTTGCTGTGAGAACCAAGGGAAAAATAAGTGTTTTTCTTATTGTGATGCATGGGACTAAACAACTGTAGTGATTTAATCTTAAGTCATTACATGGACCAATGCTGCTCCTCTCCTTCTGTTCAACACTCTGTACATCTTTGACAAAGCTCAGCAGGGATGTACAGTCATAACGTTTGGCATTTGAATATCGCAAATGGAATATTTAGATGAAAATCAATGCTCAGTGGTCCACTTCAAAGCCAATTTTAGTTTATTATACCTTTATTTTACTCATAGACTTGTCAAGAGATTAAAGACAGGAGGCTAACCAGCTGTAATCATGTCAATAATAACAGTTTTATGAAGTTTTCCAAAAGAGATTTCAAATAATTGTATAGGTCCTGTAGCTTTTGATCTTTAGTATTGCTGGTTAGCCCTCTGCAAACTTTCAAACCTTTAATATTAAGTCTATGGGGGAAATAAAATGTATTAGAAGTGGACAATCACTCAACATTGTTCTTCCAAGACAATTAAACTGATAAAAATCTAAATTTACTCAATGGCAATTACAAAGAAGGCCACATTGTTACTCCATCGTTGTAAACCTGCATGTGAAGTGTGTCGAAGCAGCATTGAGAGCATACAGCATTTGTCATAATCTACTCTCTACCTCCAACTCAAAGTGATGGAGCCACTTCCTTCTTTCTTTTCTGTGTCCTCAGAGATTTGAAAAAGGTCGGCGTTACTGTGGTCGGATCGCAGAAGAAGATCGTGAGCAGCCTCAAAGCCCTCGATTCCACCACCAAGGACGGCCCGGTACCCGTTTAAGGAGAGACAAACTAACTAACTGTGGTTTCTAATCGCACTCCAGTGTATTTCGAGTGCAAATCCCCGACGTGGACAACGGGGATGACGGAAGAGTCAAGAACCTTTTGTAACCGAGAGACTTCATTTGGTCCTATAGCGAAGAGTGTCAATCGCACACTGCTTTGAAATGCCTTACCGACTAAAAACACGGAACGCCAAGGAGGTCCAAGGGATATTGTCAGGGATGCTAATGGGGACTAGCACGCTTAAAGTCCCCAACGTGGAGTTACCGGCTCGGTGAAAATACCGGGACGTCCGAAAAGGGCAGCATCTCGCGGTGGACCGTTTCTTGACTTTCGAGGCATGAGACATATCTTCCTACTACCTACATTAACTACGAAAGAACTGAGCTGGACAAGCCATTTTTGTTTTTTCCTTGTTTGGTTTTGTAGCCCTAACCCATTAGCATTCACTTAAAAGCAATAACTGTGATAATCAACCCGACCCGTTTTACTCCTCGCGTCTGTTCCCGTCATTGCTTTTCGAATTGTCCTCAAACATTTCTGTCAATACTCAGGATGTTGATGCTCTTGGTTTGTTTAAGAGGAGCTAAAAGGAGGTTAGAGAGGTGTGAATTGACAAAGCGAGTGTCATTAAACCAGCTGTCTCGAGTAGCATTGGGTTGCAAAAGTGTGTTAGTAATACAAGCTTGTTTGGACTTTCTGTGTTAGGAAAGTGTCAAGCTACAAGACCTGATCTTCTTCTTCCACGCAAACTCCATGATGGTACTTCCAGTGATGATGTGTTTTTGGATTACATTTATATATTATTAACACAAGCCATGAACATGTTTTGCTATGTCTAGAAGGGAGTTTATTCTAACCATATTTTAACTCATGATTCTTGTGTATCGCAAAAAAAATGTTGAGTGCCTCCTGCTTTTGAGTTGGACATAAATGGAAACAGAAACATTGTTTTTGTGGAAGAATTTGTGTTTTGTTCTGCCTCCGCGCAGCTCGTGTCATCGTTTTTGTCATCAAACTTGGACTGCAACGATTCTTTTCAGTGTGTCCAGGATGGGTTTTCCCAAAGGCATCCTCAATAAGAAGTGATTTTCTTTATTGTTTACATTGCCTACAAGGCCTTACTCGTACTCGTACGTCAAAGTCTGTGTTCCACACAAACTCAGTGTTTTTCAGAGAGAGGGGAGAGGTCAGCTCATTAGTTTCTTTCATTCAAGACAACAGAGCTTGAAATTAAATGACAATTGACCTCTATCTTGATAAGGCTGCTTGTACCACTAAGCCATACTATTTCTATATTTAGCTTGTTGCACAGATAATTTAATTTTCAGCAATACTTAACCAGTCCAAAAAAGTATGGTATAAACAGACTCTTTTATCTGGCTTTGTCAGAGAAATACAGTTGTTGAAAGAATTCATAATAATATATAAGTATCTTGCAGTCATCATGATATTAGAGCAGATATGGCATTACTTCTGCTGGCATTGGTACTTGTGGATGGCTGACATCTTTCCCAGCAACTATGAACCTTAAGCGAGTTCTAAACATTGGAACAAACAAACAAACAACAGTAGAACATGAATTCTATTGGGGCAGTTATTCTTTCAAACAATTGGACCTGACTTGTCCCGTTTGAAGGAGTTTCACTGCGTCCCAGGCACTCAGTCCAACACTTGAGCACTTTGAAAACAGTGGCTCCGCCTTTGGCCGGACAGACAGCGATGACAGAGGTGCTTTTGGGGGCCCAGGCCTGTGGAGTGTCTGTGGTACCTTGTCCTTCCTGTGGATGCTGCGGCTGCTGCTATGTTTTCTAATGTACATAATGTAAACCATCTAATAACAGCAACTAGCACTGCAGAGCCCGGTGTACATGGCCATCGCTCTTTGTACAAATGTTTGTATGTATAAAGGAAAGAAATTAAATCGTGCAACATTTTTAATTAAAAACAAAACTCATCTGTATTATATCTGTACTTTGAATTCTATTTGTCATTTCGATTTTTTTTTTTCTACAATAAAAAAGCAATTTTAATACATTATTATTTATTTGCTAGCATTAAAACGAAGCAATGTTGTTGTGTTTGTAGCATACAGTAAATGATGTGCTAGTGCTCTTTGTGTTTCGTTACTTTAAGAACATCCGAGAGCAATACTGTTGTTCATGTCCAAACCCATTCATTCTGTCCGGACTGACCCGCGTGTCTGTGTGAGAGTTTGTGTGCAAATGTAGATGGCCTTGTCTACTAATGTCAAATGATTTGTAGTGAAACATTTATATTTTTATAATAAATATTGGCAAAATATTTTCCAAAAATGGATGGTGACAGAGCTGTTCCTGTGTGTTTATTGGAGGAGTTGAGGAGGACAGTAGTGACAGCAGCGAGACCGGGACACGAAGAGAAGGATTAGGAGACGTCTGCTCCACACCCATAACACCATGTCCATTATGGAGGGTCCATTATGAAGGGTCCATTGTGGAGGGTCACGTTCAAACAAGTTAGTCATTTTAGATTGCATTTGGAGAACAAAACCAAAAACACACTTCTTGAAGCTTTAATGGCCAAAAATTGGTTCTTTTTTCAACTTTCTCCGATCACAAAATACATAAAATAGCAACATTTTGAATACTCGATTTTGAATTCATCATCTAAGCTATTTTTGGTTGTTTTTTTAGTTTGTTTTCTGTTGCCTTCCTTTCCGCAATTCCCCCTCACTGGCATGACCTGTTTTAATTTACTTTTCTTTTTTTTTCAGTTTTTAAGCAGAAAAGAAAAACAACAACAGAGAGATTAAAAAGAGGCAACAAAAGGTCAACAATGTATACATTTCCAAATTCCTTCCACCACAAAATAGATAAAATACACTATTAATTCTTTACATTTTGAATTTGCTATTTTGAAATGTATATTTTACCATTGGCTTTGTTCAACTTTACTTCAGCATTTCTCCTCGCTGATGAGATAATATTCCAAAGATGTTCTGATGCCTGTTGCAGTCTGTGATAGGATCTTTATGACCAATTTGTCACAGTTTATAAATTATCTACAGATCCATCAATAACCCTGGATCTTCCTGGAGAACCATGTGCTGGCCCCTTTGCCTCTATCATCAGATGGTGTATTTTACGACATGTTTTGGACACAGTATTTATAGAGAGAGTGTGAGCCAAAGCGGTAGATTCTCATATAGGTTTAACATCAAAGAAGGCTTCAGAGCATGTGCTGAAAGTCCTAACTCAGCCTCAGTCATGTGTTTGAGTGAAGGCTCTGGCACATGGTGAGATCCAGTGATAAAAGACACCACTCTCACGTGAGGGTCTCTTTGTAATGTGTGTGCGCTGTGGAGACGGGACGCAGACACAGACCCCAAACACTCGACAACTGTTTCTATGTATTATGTCACCTTTTTCCATTAAACCAACCGCAAAATCGAAATAAATGCTTTTGATGAACATGAAAATGAATGGAAAAACAGATTTAAATTGGGTCTCTCGTCCTTCACTCAATGAATTCCAGGTTGAAGTCGAAACGTCTCGTCCAGATGACTAAACCGTTGAAGCTTTTAAAGGGTTTAATAAAGTCCCTGTTATGTGGCTGGTGTGGTGAGCGTGTTTAGAAAAAATACAAATTGAATGGGTGAATGTGAAATTTTAAATGCTGAAAAACAACACTCAATAGTTAAATGTGTCTTTTTTTACAATTCAATATTTTATATTGATCAAAACCAATTTATTTAAAAACATATTTTAGAATATTGTATGTACAACTTTTAAGTTCCAGTGCTTATAAATGTGTTTGTTTATTTTTTTGTGTGTGTGTGTGTGTCTGTTCTTCCACTTCAGTTGTGCATATTTTTCTTTTTTAATGCACTTTTACTCGTCACATTGAGTGTGAAAGAACCCATTTCTAATCAAATCTCTTTTTTACATTTTTTTTTTACTTTTTAATCAAGTTTAGTTTCTGGGATTGGAATATTTGTCATGCACTTACTCCAGGTTGTCCACTGGCGCACATAAGTGGGTCCATTATTCTTGGCCGTGAGGAGCGCTGTCACCAGAAACATGTTGTAAAGCTCATTCTCCACTGCTTCTAACCACCTGTTCGCACTTGATGCCTTGCTTTTCTCATTATCGTCCTCCTTCAGGTGGAACCGAATGATTATTTTCTTTAAAACATGAAAAGCGCACATCAGACCTGCCAAACGACATGATGAATGCTGCCGCTTCATCTTCACATCCAAACAATACCATCGCCTCTTCCACCGATCGCTTTCCCGCACACCTGCTTTTCACGCCCGTTTGTCGCGTCTGATCTCTGAATCTCGCGTTATCCCCACAATCCGAGAGGTTTGGAGGTGAAAGTGAAATGTGGGAGGAGTAGGTGGGAGACTGTGTTCATTGTTTCTTGACGGGGGAAACGTCCCGTGTTCTCTTTGTGTGCACATCTGCATGGGAACATCTGGAGAGTGTCAGCCTTTCAACATGAAGGAGCGCGCCTGTCACTCTTCCCCTCTCTCCCTCGCTACATATTCTTTTCCTCTCATGTTTTCCTCTCTTTCTCTCTCTCTCTCACACACACACACACACACACACACCTTCTCTTTTTCTGTCTGACTCTCTCTCGCTCTCTCTGGTTCTCTCTTCATCTCTGACTCCCTCTTTCTCATCCCATCTGTCTCTCTCTTTCTCTCTCTACCTCTCTACATATTCTTTTCCTCTTATGTTTTCCTCTCTTTCTCTCTCTCTCTCTCTCACACTTGTCCCCCTTCTTTTTTTCTTGCTTTCTTTTTCTGTCTGACTCTCTCTCTCTCTCGCTTCTCTCTTCATCTCTGACTCTCTCTTTCTCATCCCCATCTGTCTCTCTCTTTCTCTCTCTCCCCGCTGCCTCTTCCTTTTCTCTCTCTCTCTCATCCTCCCTTCCATCTCGTCATTTATGCTTTCCCTCTCTGACCGGCTTTGTATAACTCTTTCTCTATCTCCCTGTGTCTCTTCCTCTCTCTCTTTTCTGCTTCTCTCTTCCCAAGTGCCTCACCCCTTTCTCTCTTTTTCCCTCTCTACACCTCCCACACCCTGTATCTCCCTTTCTCTCTCTGCCTCTCCAACCATCTCTCTCTCCCACCTCTATAGCTCTCTTCATCTCTCTTTGCACCCTGTTTCCATCTTTCATCCCATCCCTCTCTATCGTTCTCTCTCTCTCTCCTTCTGCCTCTCCCTTTTCTCCACTTCTCCTCTGTGTCTTTATTTGGTCTTTCTCCCTCTGTATGACTCTTTTTATCTCTTCCTCCACTTCTCTCTCTATCACTCTCTTCATCTCTCTTTTTTCCTCTCCCTCCCCTGTTTCTCACTTACCCCCTCTCTCCGCCTCTATATCATCCCTCTCTCCCGACTCTATCTGCCAACATCTCTCTTTGCTTCTCTCTCCATCTTTCATCCCATATGTTTCTCTTTTTCTCTCAGCCCCCGCTGCCTCTCCTTTTCTCTACCTCTCATCTTTCTTTTGTCTCTTTATTTGGTCCTTCTCTCTCTCTGTCCTTCTGTATGACTTTCACTCTCTGTCTCTCTCTCCCTTTCTTTCTCCTCTCTGATCCTGTGTCTTTCACTTCATCCCCAGCTGCTTTCCTCCTTTCTCTGTTTACCTCTATTCCTCTTTCTCTCTCCATCTCCTTTCACGCCGTCTCTCTCTCTCTTTCTCCCTCTCTCTCTCTTTCAGGCTTTCTCTCTGTCTCTGTCTCTTTCTCTCTGTCCCACGTTGACACATCTCATTTCCACAGAGCAACAGCAATGAGACTGAACATGGGACTTCCACTTTGGAAGCAGACGACAAATGGACTTTAACCAGCCGTAATCAGAAACAAAGTGAGCGGTCAAAGAGCCAGGAGGGATGGGCTGCAGCCGGGGATTTGTGAAGGAGCTGGAGCACAGATGTGCAAAGAGCTTTTTCTGGTTTCTTTCACAGATTTGCCATTTTTTTTAAACTTTCATTTTAGCGTCAGGAAGAGTGGGTTGAGTTAATTTGGAAACATGGATCATAGCCTTGGATTTACTCTTTGTAAATGAGTGTTTCAAAAGCATAATCTGTTTTAATGCAATACAAATGGTATTCACCGCTCATTGATCTAGTCCTCTCGATGTTGCTTTGATAAGACTGTATTTGTTTTTGCAAATGAAGGTGCTGTACCTGATTTTTAGTCAAGTCAAACTTCATTAGCACCTTTAAAAACAACCATAGTCGCCCAAAGTGGTAACCAACATGAACAAGGAACATTACCAACAAATATGCTTTATCATTGTATTTTTATAACATCGTAATTATTCACCACATGAGCACTTTTCACTATTTTCATTGGCCAAAGCGGAGTTTTGTCGTCACTGTAAAGCTTGTTAACAGGGCACTTCCTGGTTCTCGAGAATTAAACCCTTTATTATTAGAAGCAGAGCGCCGCTTTTACACTTTATCTGCAAAATGTGCTCAACTTCATGGATAAATTGGATGCAGCCCTTTTAACTCTTCCATTGTTTGGACAAAAAAATACAAAACAGATATTTCCAAGGACACAAAAGCAAAAACATTAAAACGACAGCCAAGAATGATGTGACTCTATGCTTCAAAAAGGAGCAAAATCGCCTCTTAATTCACCTAAATCAGACAAACAAAACATTACCGTGATGCGTTTGATTTAATACATGATCATATTTCCACTTCACAGTTTAAAACTCTGACTGAAGAAAGCGCAGACTTTTCACACATGTAAAATCCCTCCTGCCGCTTCTATTTGGTTCTTTGATTTCTGCTAAATAAAAGAGCAGGCTCCAGCTGTGTGCAGCTGTTTCCCAGGCCTGCCGCCATCTTGCATTCTCCTAGAGCCCTGTTTAGTTTCCCCCACGGCATGCTGGGAGGATGACTTCCCCATAAAGCGACTTCCTGGGTTCAAAGATCATTAATAAAAGACAAGGATATGGTGTGTTAATTACCGTCGCACTGTTTATCTGTCTCCAAACAAGAGCGATGGTGTTTGCGCTATATTTGAGGAACACACGAGGCGCGCTCACAGAGAAGATCCTTCACCGCGGGGAGCACTAAGCTGTCATAATACTGTCTCTGCCACACTCATGGACCCTGTTGTACTTGGCTTTCACTCGGCAGTAAAGGCGCTGCTTCAAAAACTCCCGTGTCCCACTGTTCCAATAAATCCAGTCAGACATGATTGATATGAACGATTTCTCAAATAAACCAAATTCATTCAGTTGGCAGGAAGATTTCAAATTCTGTTTATCCTGCAATTTCGAAAGAGAAAGGATAGCGGAAAGCAGTAGCATCAGAGAAATAGCACTCAAAAGGAATATTCAATAAAAAATGTTCACATAATATTATTCAGTGGGTATGAATAATGAACGCACACACAAAATCTATTCATGTAAATTGTGTAAATAAATGTTGGGGCTTCAAAACTGTTGGCTTTCATTCTCTTTGTTGAGGTTATTTCTATATAAAATGTTTCAACACATGTCGGTATACAAAATACTGCAATAAAACGATAAAATAACTAAGTAAAAGCCCAATGTAAAGCTGTTTTAGATTGACACTCTTGATCCAGACGAGGACCGACACTTGAGACCACTTTAACTTTCATTTCCCCCATTTACATAAGACAGATGTATTTTTCAAACCCATTTTTCACCAAACGACTTCTGTATTGTGTCATTACGTTTCCCTGCAGCCTTTAGCGAACGCCCTGGCTCCGGGCCCATTGAGCTATAAAGGCGATCGGGCCGAGTGTAACGCTAGCTGCTATGAGACTATTAGCCCTCGGTGTTAATAGGAGCGTCCTGTAGCGCGGCGCTGTGCATGAAACCCATCTACACCTCTGTCCGGAGCGAGGAGAATCGATTGACCGAGCGGCTGAGTGATGTGATGGACCACTGGCACGCTGATGTCATCACTTTGTCATGTCCCGCCTCCTCCCCTCCCTCTCCATCGCTCTCGCTTCCTCCTCCTTCAACTCGACTCTTCTCGCCGCCGTTCAGTTCATTTTCTCCCTCTTTCATCTCTTCTTCTGGAGTGCGATTCAACACTTGGGCAACATCCAAAATTAAACACTTGCCCTTATTGAAATTGAATGAAGTAGCCTACATCAAAGACCAGACGTTTTTTTTTACAACTTAGAGAATCTTTTAATAAAATGCATCGATTCCATCACAGTGAATGTCGTAGAGTAAATTGAAGGAGCGTGAGAGTTGAAAGAAGAGGCATGAGGCTTCGGTTATGTACGTTTACCATCGGGATCCGGAGACATGAACCCTTAGACATTGCGATGGTATGTGCATTCCTGTCTAGTGCGGTCCAGTCTGACTGCGCTTCAGTTAAAGGAGTAAGAATGAACCTCTGATGACAAGAGCTGAGGCTGCGGTGTTTGACTGGGACGGGACATCAATCATTATAAAATCAATCAATCATATCTCGACTTCAGTCTTTTAAATGATGTCATGAAGTGTCCAATCCTAAATGTGTTAATAAGTAGTTACTGCAAGAACGACCGTAACTACCACTGAAAGATCGTATAAGATAAGATAAAGCCTTTGTCCACACAATGGGGAAATTCCAGTGTTGCAACACAAAGTAACTACAGAAGTAAACAACAAAGAGCAGATAAGTTATAGATAGCTTAAAACAACACTTTAATTTGAAAAGCTCTTATAAAAAACTCTTATAAAAAACCTCTTATATTCTTAATAAAAAGTAAAAATATAAAAAAATAGTAACAAAAGTCTCTTATATGGACGGAGAATATTGCACCAATATGATTGACATTATGTCAGTAATGTATTGCACATGATTATGTCAGTATTGCACATGATTAAGTCAGTATTGCACATGATTAAGTCAGTATTGCACATGATTGAGTCAGTATTGCACATGATTAAAGGTGCCATAACATGCTTTTTTCACGTTTCGTGGTCTATCCTAAGTGTATAATTGATAATAATAAGGGTTGTGCAACACCCTTAACATAATAGTTAAGAAATATCACCCAGACCTTGGACCCCCTCACCAACCTGGAAATGCAGACGGCTTGGTTTGATATTCGCCCCCACCCTTGTGAAGAGAGATCTGGCTCCCCCGCCCAACCCGTGACGTAGTCTCAGAGCGCGTGTGTGCCCCGCCCACCCGTGACGTAGCCCCACAGCTGTCTGCTCCGCCGTGCGCCGCTCCTGCCGCGCGAGTGAGTGAGAAACGATAGAACTTCAGATCAACACTACTTTGAGCTGAAATAAATCTGGTGTTTATTCTACACCGTGCGCAGAACAGATATATCTATATATATATATATATATATATATATATATATATATATATATATATATATATATATATATATACAGGCGGGAGGGGGGTGGAGAGGGGGGAGGGGGGATGATGACGCGTGCTTGCCCTTATGACGCGGTCCTGTGAACACCGCCCGTCAGTTTGGAGATTGGAGGAAAGGAGATAGTCTGTGATATAGCTAAACACTGCGGGACTCAATCAAAAAAACACTCTGGACATATATGAAGCACAAATAGCAATGCAAGAAGGTTAAAAGCTCTGAAAAGTCGATTTTGCATGTTATGGGACCTTTAAGTCAGTATTGCACATGATTATGTCAGTATTGCACATGATTGAGTCAGTATTACACATGATTATGTCAGTATTGCACATGATTAAGTCAGTATTGCACATGATTAAGTCAGTAATGTATTGCACATGATTATGTCAGTATTGCACATGATTGAGTTAGTATTGCACATGATTGAGTCAGTATTGCACATGATTATGTCAGTATTGCACATGATTAAGTCAGTATTGCACATGATTAAGTCAGTAATGTATTGCACATGATTATGTCAGTATTGCACATGATTGAGTTAGTATTGCACATGATTGAGTCAGTATTGCACATGATTATGTCAGTATTGCACATGATTAAGTCAGTATTGCACATGATTTATAAGATCTATGTTATAGTCACTAATTAATTCATTAACTAAGAGCGATTTGGAGGAAATTGCTCTAATGTTTAGCAGTCCACATTTTACGTGTTTATTCATTTGTGTATTTGTGTCATTTGTGATTGTTATTTTCCTTAAGTTATTTTGTCTGACGCCTGAAATATTTTTTCTGAGATGTGACTTTTTGTCATTATTTGTACGAGGAACACGAGGGACACGAGGGACACGAGGGACACACACAGTCTCTATCTGTCTTGAATCTGAACACTTCACAGGTAACAGAACGGGCGAGAGTTCAGCGACAGAGGAGCGTCTTGAACTGCTGCTCTGCACCTGGGGCTCATCCCTAGATGGTCACTTAACACGACTAAGACTATCGGTCAAATTCCGAACTAATAGGGATGTACCCTCCGAAGTCGGATGGATGCCATCCCTGCGTATGAGCCCGGGCTTTCCCCAAAACGCACTCCAGTTATCAATAAAGACAACGTTGTTTTGAGGGCACCATCTGGATAACCAGTTGTTGAATGCTGAGAGACGGCTGTACAATTCAGCATTGATCCGATTGGGCAGGGGACCAGAAAATATTACAGTGTCCGACATCGACTTCGCTAGGTCACACACCGCGGCTACTTGAACTTTGAGCACCTCTGATTGTCTCCGCCGGACGTCGTTACCGCCTGCGTGAACCACGACTCGCCGGAAACGGGTCCTACTCCGCTTTAAGATCCTAAGGTTTCCTTCGATGTCACCCATTCTGGCCCCCGGGTAACACCTAACGCTAGCAGCTGGCAGCTTCACGTCTCTAACAATAGAACTCCCGATTACAAGAGTTTCTCTCGTGTGTTCAGCGGGCGTGTGATCGCTGAGGGGAGAAAACCTATTATAGACGTGAAGCTCACGGCGCTCTGAGGTTCGGCGTTTAGCGCCTTGTCCCCTCCGAACTGTCACAAAATGGTCCCTATTCTGTTCCTGGTCTAGTCCCGGCTGCACGGGAGACGCTGAGGGGCTGAGCTCGGCCTTACTGCTACTGCTAATGCTAATGCTACGCCCTGCAGCGCGGTCCGGTAGCCCTCGCGCTAAAACCGAACTATAACTGGACTTAAGCTCCTCTAAACAGCGGATCCGCGCTTCTAACTCCGTAACCCTGGCCTCCAAAACTACCACTACACTGCACTTCACGCACCTATCATCAGAGAAGGAGCCAGGGTTCTGACTCGACATTTGACAGCTCAAACAGGTAAAGGTAGATCCAGCCATGACGCTAGCGGCTAGGCTACGCTAGGCTAGTTCAGGCTGGAGCTAGAAAGTGAGGAGGGCTTTTTAATCCACGAAATACTGAAAAGCGAGCGGCTTGAGGCTCCGGATTGTTTGCGGAGAAATCAAACGTTCACTTTCGTGTATATGATGCGTAAATAGTGTGTATAATTCGTGGATTAATCGGTAAAAGGCTCTAAGAACGAACAGCTCTGAAAACGCGACACACTCACCGGAAATGACGTCACCGGATATCCCTATCTATCTATCTATCTATCTATCTATATATATATATATATATATATATATATATATATATATAGATATATATATATATATATATATATCTATATATATATATATATATATATATATATATATATATATATATATATATATATATATATAAAAGTCTTATGTCCATCGCGCTCTTATTTCCTGGTTTTTCGGTATCGGATAGAACTTCTCTCCGTTTATTGTCCCGGTTGCTGCATCAACTGCCACATAAACCTTCACCATTGTGATAATAGTAAAGAGTGCGATATCATTAATGAAGTTTTGGGCCTCTTTGAGCCGTGTTTCCTCGTAAATCGAAGCAGAAAAACTCGGGGCTTGTATGGGGAGACGAGCCTGCAGCAGCGCGGAGCCGGGGGGAAGGGGGCGGGAGGCGGCAGGCGGGAGGGGGGTGGAGAGGGGGGAGGGGGGATGATGACGTGTGCTTGCCCTTATGACGCGGTCCTGTGAACACCGCCCGTCAGTTTGGAGATTGGAGGAAAGGAGTCAGTTTGGAGATTGGAGGAAAGGAGATAGTCTGTAATATAGCTAAACACTGCGGGAATCAATCAAAAAAACACTCTGGACATATATGAAGCACAAATAGCAATGTAAGAAGGTTAAAAGCTCTGAAAAGTCGATTTTGCATGTTATGGGACCTTTAAGTCAGTATTGCACATGATTATGTCAGTATTACACATGATTATGTCAGTATTGCACATGATTAAGTCAGTATTGCACATGATTAAGTCAGTATTGCACATGATTAAGTCAGTATTGCACATGATTAAGTCAGTATTGCACATGATTAAGTCAGTAATGTATTGCACATGATTATGTCAGTATTGCACATGATTATGTCAGTATTGCACATGATTGAGTCAGTATTGCACATGATTGAGTCAGTATTGCACATGATTAAGTCAGTATTGCACATGATTAAGTCAGTAATGTATTGCACATGATTATGTCAGTATTGCACATGATTATGTCAGTATTGCACATGATTGAGTCAGTATTGCACATGATTGAGTCAGTATTGCACATGATTATGTCAGTATTGCACATGATTATGTCAGTATTGCACATGATTAAGTCAGTATTGCACATGATTAAGTCAGTATTGCACATGATTAAGTCAGTATTACACATGAATATGTCAGTATTGCACATGATTAAGTCAGTATTGCACATGATTAAGTCAGTATTACACATGATTATGTCAGTATTGCACATGATTATGTCAGTATTGCACATGATTAAGTCAGTAATGTATTGCACATGATTATGTCAGTATTGCACATGATTGAGTTAGTATTGCACATGATTGAGTCAGTATTGCACATGATTGAGTCAGTATTACACATGATTATGTCAGTATTGCACATGATTAAGTCAGTATTGCACATGATTAAGTCAGTAATATATTGCACATGATTATGTCAGTATTGCACATGATTGAGTTAGTATTGCACATGATTGAGTCAGTATTGCACATGATTAAGTCAGTATTGCACATGATTATGTCAGTATTGCACATGATTGAGTCAGTATTGCACATGATTGAGTCAGTATTGCACATGATTAAGTCAGTATTGCACATGATTAAGTCAGTATTGCACATGATTATGTCAGTATTACACATGATTAAGTCAGTATTACACATGAATATGTCAGTATTGCACATGATTAAGTCAGTATTGCACATGATTAAGTCAGTATTACACATGATTAAGTCAGTATTACACATGAATATGTCAGTATTGCACATGATTAAGTCAGTATTGCACATGATTAAGTCAGTATTGCACATGATTGAGTCAGTATTGCACATGATTAAGTCAGTATTGCACATGATTAAGTCAGTATTGCACATGATTGAGTCAGTATTGCACATGATTATGTCAGTATTGCAGTTACCAGCACAAGAAGTATCGAGTCCATTTGAAAGGGTTACTGTACGATAGTTATAATTTACTTTCATCGTTTACTTGTCACATGTAAAAACTAGAAAACAAATATATTATGAATTTGAATATTTATTTATTTATTTTATTCTGTGTATTGCACTAAAAATAAATTATTAATTATCTCAAAAGTAGCAATCTAAGGAGACATTTTGTATTTCACAAACCTGGATAAATGTTAATAGCTTCAAGAAAGTTTAAAACTAATTAGTTATTAAGAGAAATAAAGGCATTCACACTTTCTTTGTTCTGTCTTTATTTGGCCCAAAACTGATCCCATTTTAGTCCTGATATAGATTTAGTTTGGTCCTGTTCTAGTTCTTGTTTAGTCCTGATCTAGTCCAGGTTTAGTTTCTAGTTCCTGTCCCAGTTTTGCTGTGGTGCAAGTGTGTTCTCGCACCAATGACCCTCTTTTTCTACACTTGTGAAGGCACTAAATGAAAAAGTCCCACTACATAAATTCTATTGCATTTCCTCTCGGACAGAATATACCTCTTCAGCACCGCACAACGTGATAAATGGCCTCACGCACCTGAAACAGTAGCGCCACACTTGGGTTGAGCACTTTTCTCTCTCAGAAGTTCTTCCCTCCGACTCCTCCTGCTCCTTATCGTGGTACGCTCCTCATATTAAAGCCATACATCACCGGAATCAAACCCGAGCGCGCCGCTGATTTAGTGCCAGGTTTGGTCCATGTCTGTGAGTTTTATGATTGGGGTCAGAGTTCACGGGCACTGGGATACACTTCTGACAGGGTCCCGCCTCGACTACTGGTGTTTCAGGCCTTTTTCACAGCTCCTCTCCGCGGCTGACCTCAGAGGATTGTAAGGCCAGATGTCAGTGCCACTTCAGGCCGGAGCAGCTGAGGTGGTGCCACTGTGAAGGCTGCTGCTGACCAACAACATGCTTTTAGAACGCTTTCAAGTGCACTGACTTTTGGTCTTCACTTTTGTTTCCCATTTGGAGTTGCCGCTACAACTATTCCCAACTTTTTGGTCGAATGTTTAGATATTCTGATTTGTCAAAAAAACTGAACAGAAGCAAATATTCATTCATTTTCTACCGCTTTTTCCCTGGAGGTCACGGGTGACTGGAGCTTATCCCAGTGACTTTGGGCTTTAGGCGGGGTACACTCTCTCACTGACTCAGAGGCAAATAGTTAAAGCTTTTTTTTTTTTAGCTTATCGACTATTGGTTGCTCTTGATATAAAAAACGTCTTTGGCTATGAAAAAATCCAATCTAAAAACCGCATACTTTTTTGTAAATATTTATTGTGCTTTTGTCAAATGGTGTGTGTCTTTATGAATAGGACTTCACATTCTGTCCTATTTCAAAAATATTTGACAAAAAGAAGGTGCCATTGATTTGCCAAGTGTTCCACAGTAACTGACATACTGCTTTTATTCAATTACATATGTTTTAATTGATACAAATGCATTGGAAAAACCAACTGTGAGTGAGGTCACCACCCCACAAATCTCCATCTGTGTCTGTGGAGATAGATACATTTAATCGATGCCTCACTGTGGAACATTCCAGCCAAATAAATTACATTTCCATAGTGAAAAGCAGGTGGCAGACCATCCATCAGAAAAGGTACATATGCACCTTTAAGAAGATAAATTGCTGATTTGGCTGCTGCTGGAAACCTCCTCACATTCTTTTTCACTTTTCAACATGATACTGAGCCAGGAACTAAACAGTTCTCACTGGGGTCATGTTCAAATGTGTTTATAGACTGTGCGAGTCCTCACTGTGTCTGAATCTAAATCATCATTAGTAAGGCTGGCTGCTACCAACCAAAAAGTAAACCTGCACTTTTGACTAAACTATACAAAATCTAAGTATAATTTGTATAACGTGTGTGAGTTTCACATCGTTTTTCTCCCGTAAAGCTTGACATTGTTCAGTTTGAAGTTTGAGGTGCTGCGCTGCCCCTCCCTCTGAGCCACTGTTACTGTACACACATGAGCAGACTTAAAGCTATTTATTTCTGTGTTAATTCTGCCTGACATTTACAATTACCGCAGCGTTTGTGTGCAGCGGGCCCTGCTTTAATAGGCCTGTTGACTGTCAAACTTGGTTAAGTCTCTTCTGATCTGGGCTCTCCTCTCTCAGGGACTCTTGTTTGTGTGGCTGTGAGTGCGCTGGTCTCAGATCATGGGTTTATACTCTAAATTAATGTGATGTAACATTCTGGGAGCTGGATGTCAACAATCTGAGCTTAACTTTGACTGTCGGAAACTTTTGTAGAGTGGGTTTAAGAAAAAAGAGGTGGATGTCTTCATGCTGTGGAATCTATGAGAATATCCCCTGCATTTTGGTATTAACGATCGATGAAAGAAAAAGCTTTTGTCTGTGTTTGGGACATTTCAGCACACTTTTTAGAGCCAAAACTATCAGTGAGCTCAAAAAAACAAATTTCACTGCATTAAAAACAAGAAGACTTATTGTATCTACACAAATCCATAAGATAAATATCAAAATTCAAGCATTTTTATTTTAAAGATTGTATTATGTTGATGTCTTTTCTCGTGCACGTACAATTCGTTTGCAATTTCATCTTATCAAGGCTCAAAATTCAATTCCAATCATACACATGACACGGAAAGACAAAATCAACTCAAGTCTAATCCATGCAACCTAAAAAAAACATTATCTTTTAACAGATCATCTTTCAAAATAGCCCTCAGTCCTTCCAGTTCTGTTACTTTTATTGAAACACAGAGGTAGTTCTGGCTAATAGAGGACATTAAAGGGACAGAAGACAGACACACAGACTTGCGGGGACAGTCAGACATGTCCAAATCGATTGTGTAAAATGACACTTAGCCCTAATGGAGACATGATGTTGTTAATGCAGCGTGTGAGTGGTCCGCTGCATGGACAAGTCAACATTCAGGGAAATAAAAGCCCCTTTTTGCTGTATTGATCACATGACTGACCACATGTGCTGCACTGGGAGACATCCACACACGGTTTGAGTTACAATATGCTGCCATGCTTCAGATAAGGAACCGCACTCTTGTTTATGAAAATATCTCAAAGTATTTCAATATAACCTGCAGATATTAAATGCATCTTTTGAATCTTTTTGAATATTTTGAATTAAATTAAAAACTATTACGTTTTAACGAAAATTGCTAAATTCTTCAACTTTCACCGTCACTTTCCTGATATAAATACATAGATTAGCTTTTTGGCTAATTTGTTTTTAGTATTGGGTGATCACAATGTTCTCCTTGGCCAGTGAGGAATATATAATTTGTGTGAAAAGTGAAAGCTAGATGATGTGTCTTGAGAGATTAGTGCTGAAACTACGCACGGTTTGTATGAATTGGATTATTTCATAGGATTAGAGGGAAAAAGTGCTTGGATTCAAAAGAGCATGACATGTTAACTAGAGAAAATGACTGTAGAATTGTTGACAGTAGATTGTATTTCCTCTCTTCTCCTGATGCTTGGCAGATGAGCCTCCCCCGCCCCTTTCCCCCCATAACAGAGGAACAGCGAGGCTATCAGAGCACTGCAGATGTGATGGTCCACTAGCACCTCAGCCTCAACCCTCGGAAAAACTGAGAGCAGATCCCAGTAAAAGTCCAGTCCCGATCCAGTCCAATCCACACAAAACCTTCAAATCCTCTTTTCTCTTCTCTGCACGGTGGGGAGAGGCAT
>NW_027315768.1:25083904-25101404 GCF_026437365.1 Eucyclogobius newberryi
ATAAGGTATGTGAAATGTACTCAGTTAGAACATTATTATCATGATTCAATCCCCCTGAAATGAGGCTGCAAACACTTTTAAACAAGGTTGCAATGCACCCTTTTGCACCCCTGTAAACTGGTACATATGTTCCCCCTTTTCTATGAACTACGCTAATACTAGCTTAGGCTACTAGTTCAGGTTCCACAGGTTTACAGCATAAAATATAGCAGCATATAACCCTAACCCAAACCCTAACCCAGGTCTCAGGGAACATAGGGACAGGGGAACATAAGAACAGGGGAACATAAGAACAGGGGAACATGGGTACAGGGGAACATAGGTACAGGGGAACATGGGTACAGGGGAACATAGGTACAGGGGAACATAGGTACAGGGGAACATGGGTACAGGGGAACATAGGTACAGGGGAACATAGGTACAGGGGAACATAGGTACAGGGGAACATGGGTACAGGGGAACATGGGTACAGGGGAACATGGGTACAGGGGAACATAGGTACAGGGGAACATGGGTACAGGGGAACATGGGTACAGGGGAACATGGGTACAGGGGAACATAGGTACAGGGGAACATGGGTACAGGGGAACATGGGTACAGGGGAACATGGGTACAGGGGAACATGGGTACAGGGGAACATAGGTACAGGGGAACATGGGTACAGGGGAACATAGGTACAGGGGAACATAGGTTCAGGGGAACATAGGTACAGGGGAACATAGGTACAGGGGAACATAGGTACAGGGGAACATAGGTACAGGGGAACATGGGTTCAGGGGAACATAGGTACAGGGGAACATGGGTACAGGGGAACATAGGTACAGGGGAACATAGGTACAGGGGAACATGGGTACAGGGGAACATAGGTACAGGGGAACATAGGTACAGGGGAACATAGGTACAGGGGAACATGGGTACAGGGGAACATGGGTACAGGGGAACATAGGTACAGGGGAACATAGGTACAGGGGAACATGGGTACAGGGGAACATAGGTACAGGGGAACATAGGTACAGGGGAACATAGGTACAGGGGAACATGGGTACAGGGGAACATGGGTACAGGGGAACATAGGTACAGGGGAACATAGGTACAGGGGAACATGGGTACAGGGGAACATAGGGCCCCGCCTGAATGCACCTGAAATTCATCAACTAGTTTTTCACCCAACACTTTTTAACAACACAATATTTGATTAATACATGCATTCACAACTATCTAATGCTTTCTTTTTTCAATACATTCTGTAAACAACCCTTTTTCTTACCTGCTCTTACCTATTTGGAGACTCAAATTTTAAAACTAAAGTTAAGATCCTCAGCTTTTTCTGCACCTCACGCAGCATTTTGAGCGGTGCAGGACCTTTGGCTTTGAGCTGAGATGGAGTGACGGCTGGAGCAGTAGTGTATGAGAACAAAGGCTGAAGAGAGAGCGTCTGAGGGGTTATTGTGAGCCGGGCTGAACAGGCAGCTGTCATAGTCAGAAGCGCTACACCTGCACTGACCCTGACACAAGCCTGCGAGTTAGGTTTGGGCAAGAGATGCAAAAAAATACCCAAAAGCCTGTTCTGTGATGTGGTGACTTTGTCTGTCGGCCTCGAGGAGTCACTGATGTCACGACGGGCCGCTAAAAACCTCAACCGCAAATGGTCGTTGCTCTTGGGATTACACGAAATGCTTATGGAAGGGCCTTTGATGAAAAAATAAATAGCAAAACTCAAATTTACGACCCGTTTTAAAAGGAAGTTGGAGATTCAATTAACCCTGGATTGTGGAATTAGTTTTAGAATATAAAAGTAATAGCGAGACGACGGTATCTTACTTACCTCGGTGGTTTGACCTCGTTGTGCTTACGGCTTCAACAAATCAGGAGCTTCACTGTTGCAGCCGAGTGTGGAGCGGCCGGGATGAAAATGGGCACGTCCAGTCCGAGGCCATGGTCGTCCCGGCTGGCATGGGAACACCCTGTCATTGCCCCGGAGACGCTGGAGGAAGGGAGCGTGGAAAGAGATATCTGGGCATCTCTCTACGTTTACATGCACAGGAAACTGGATAACTGGCCTAGTCCAATTCAAACACATTTTTCAAAATTTGTGTAAACTTGGGAATTGTGATTGCGGTGCCTCGATTCAAATCTGATAACACATCTGGAGAAGTGTGTGTAGTGCAGCCCAGTCTAAAGAGGTCACTTCAGACTGGACTGAAGCATTGATGTTGTAATCTGATTGAATAGCAATAAATATATGTAAGAACTTGACACACAAACCCTTATCGTCATTTAATAAATATTTCCAAATTTAATAATCCAGGGTTAGGGTTAGGTTAAGTTCATTGATAAGTTTGTTAAAAGTGTGCATGAACATAACGTGGTCTGTGTACTAACTAACTGTATTTCATCTCAATCTTTTGTTTTCTGTAATTGTATTGGATGATGAACTTGTGACATCCAATCAGTGAGGAGTGGGCGTGACCTAATACCCATAGGTGGGATGGGGTGGGTCCTAATCCTGCTGCATTTAACTGTCTGATCTCACTAGGAGAACAATTCAGCTGTAAAAGATACTGTGGTTTATTTCTTTGACTAATTTTGGTCCGTTTCATTAAAGCAAATTAAAATAAAACTACCACAGCTTCATTGTATTTACTTGAGTTGCGGAGATCAAATAATTATATCTATAATTAATGCTCAACGTAAATGAGTTGTCGCTTATCTATGTTTGCCAAAAGTGTGGTTGTATGTATGATATTTCACCCTGGAGAGACAAAGAGACCACGAGAATGGACTGTTTAGCAAGCTTTATTCGTGAGTTATTTGGCGCTCAGACCCCGGTGGAAGACGTTGCAATCAAGGGCACTCCATGATCTGATTGTATTAGATGTCTCCCCCCGGAGCCTGGAGACTGGTGGTGGTAGATGTTAAGAGGAGGTAGAGGATGAGGGGAATGCAGAGGAGGAGCAGGGGAGGTGGTGGGTCGCAGTACGGTTTGAGCGGTCGAGCCATCTGCCTGAGGGCTTAAATGCGACCGCCTGGTGCTGATTGGGAGCGGGGAGGAGTCACTTGAGAGCGTTGATTGGGGATGAGGAGCAGGTGCGAGGGCCATGATGCAGACGCCCCCTGACCTTTCACCCTACTTCTTGGCCGGGAAAAACTGCATAACCTCTTTGGGATAAGCGCAGAAACCTGGAAGAGTCCATGGTGAAGTGAGGGATCTGACTCTCACAGACGGACAGGCCACGCCCGCTTGAGTGCGATGATGGCGCTGGGGAGAGGGGTCCTTCCATGGAGGCCTTGACGTAGATGGGTGGAGTTAGGTCTTCCAGGCTGAATTTACGCAGGCTTCATTTTAATCAGGAATTATAGCAACAACGTTTCTTTAGTTTTGGTGACCAAAAAAAAGCTCTATCCAAACTCTCAGACGTGTAATGGGAATTACAAAACCCTTTACACCAGTAGAAGTAGAAGTAAACTGTTCAGAACATGGAGCAAATCACTACTTTGAAAACTTTTTCTTTAATAATTCATTAACCTCCAAAAGTGCTTTTCACACAACAATTATTAAATATAATCTGGTGTAGTGCTTTCAGGTTCCCAGCTAATGTTTTTAGACAGTAACTCCAGTTTTTATTCTTCCCGGCAGCAGCAGCAGCAGCAGCAGCGTCTCTGTGGAAATGTATCCATTTGAATATGTACATACAGAATGTGGACAAATATATTCACACGTCTCATGAAACATTCATCAGTGATCTGCAGTAATGGCCTCAGCATCGCACGCCACTGAAAATATATGGCTTCTAATTACGATGCCATCAGGCTTATTTGGCCTCGTGATATATCATCCATAATGTGGGCCAGGATCCCAATCAGAGGTCTGACACGGCCACGCGGCTGCAAAACGCTTTTCAAAACTTTTGATCAGATACTTATTTTGTTCATTTTCAGACTGATTCAAGCCCTGAAGTTTGTGTAAAACAATCCACAACATTAGAAAATAAAGCTATATCACACTACATAAAAGATGAAAGGACGTTAAAGTCTTGTACCTTTATCATGTTTAACCCAGTGTATTATTTTATTGTCATTTGCACATGTGTCTCTCAAGCCCATAACAACGTGAGGAAGGACAAATGATGTACATTTTATTGCCAGTGGTGAAGCTGCAAGTGTTGAGTTGCAAAAAAGATAGAAGCTGTAGAAATGATATTACAAAAGCATAAAAAAAGATACTCAGGAAATGGAGTCATATGCTTTTCTCCTCTGAATTGATGTTTTTCTTTGCTTGTCACATAAAATGAGCATAATTTACATTTAGAAGTTTATTTTGAGGTTGTAAGAATTCTAATGACCATGTCCTTTGTGCATTAAGATCATTTCCCTTCCTTCCAATCCTTCTGTTATTGCCCAAATAAAACTGAAATCCCATGTTGGATTATGTAAACTGTAGCGTGTTGTATTGAGCTGTATTTAAGAAGCAGCAGAAGACCTGGCGTGGGTACATTACGGAGTAGCACGTCTGCTCTGGCTCTGGGCTAAAACTGTGGGACCACTTCCATTACTACTGCATAACCATTGAAGTATTAGTACCAAAGTATCAATGTATTGCCCCGGCTCATCTTGGAATAAGAGGTCTCGATCTCAATGTGTTCTTACCTTTAAATAAAGGTTAATGAAATAAAATAAACTGACATGGACTCAGTGCTCATTTGGGAGTCTATACTGCAATGTAAATATCAATACTAATAAAGTTAAGGACATTTTAAGGCTGGACATAAATGTTATGACCCTTTTTCAGTATTTTGTGTTACGTAAAGTACCTTCATCAGCAGAATATCATACTGATCTTCTTTAGGGTAATGTAGAATATAGCAGTATCTGTATTCATTAAAAATAAAAGTGGTAATCCCTCCTACATAAATATCTCATTAAAATCAAAGGGAGGAGCTAAAAACAAGTCACAAAGAACTCAGTATTCAGTTATATTTAAATTGAGTACTGTTCTCAATAAAGTGTATTGTGTTGTATTTACTTAATTACTTTTTTTCAAGTTTAATTGTGACATCTGTGTAATATTATAACATTTTTGAAAGTGTTTACGTGACACTTATGCTCTGGCTGTTGTAAATTAAAGCAACAGCTACGGTACATAAATGACAACCATGTTTTAAGCTAAAAGAAAGCACAATTCAAGCACCAAAAAAAAGATGAATTGACTGAGATTAATAAAGTGATTTCATGTACTTCAAAAGCATTGGTACATTAAATAACTTAGCATAGCACGTGTAAATTCCTTACAAATTTGATCACCATGGGCATCATTCGTTTTAGCCTCTTCTGAATGAAAATATCCCGAGCGCTCGTATAAACTGCATTTCTTTCGTTCATACGTGACCTGCTTTGTGGTGGAAATAACCTGGCCGAGGGGAACGACTCCTAAAGTCCAAACACCCTGCGTTTCCCTCTTGGAGCTAAACACGAGGCGGGTTTGGAGCAGAATGAAAGAGCGTTTGCATCATTGGTATCCGCGCGCCTGCTCCTGATGAGTGCCATTTACCCGCCGCTCATTAATATAGTTCAGCTGCAGAACGCTGGCCCTCACTCGGCTAATTCCCCTTTAAACAAGACCAGGCCCCGTGCGGAGATGTTTTGGATCAGGGATCGTGAAAGGAACTGTAGCATAAAGTGAAAGCAGGCGGCTAATCATCACCTGCCGCTCGTCTCCTGGACACTCGCCGGCAGGAGGACGGGGCCTCTGCTCGGCGTGGACGAGGAGCAGGGACAAGGATTTGGAATGATTTGTTCCGTGAGCTCAGCGGCGCTCGGCAGCCGGGGGTGGAATTTCGTCAGGAATTTGCTATGGGGGGAAATTGTTTACAACTCCTGCTTGATCCAGAGTCCGTCCCAATCAGGAAGAATTTGAGAGCACGTTGATTTTGCAATAGCGACTTTCAAAGCATCTGCTGTGAAAAGGTTCAAACTGTAGCAGTCATGGATCAGCAAGTTTGATCTTTTGTTCAAATAAATGTACAAGCTCTAAATGTAATCATATATTTACTTGTGGTAGTGTGAGAGAAGAAGGTAGAAGTAGTAATTATATGTTTCCACTTCCATAGACTTTGCTTTATATAAGTCACTGACAAAGTTAGACATTTTACCATCACACTTAGCTCAACAATGCTCAGTCTTTTAACATTGAACGATTCAAATATGACATTTTTGGAACATGAACATCTATTTTTCAGGAAAACAGTTTATAATTTAAAGTAATTTAGAGTGAATTTGATGTGCCACATGATACCTGATGACACGTCTATTTTGTAAAATCATTGTCAGACAAATGTGTCAGTTACATGTAAAGTGCCTCAACATTTTTGATGACATTTCGCTTATTTATGACATGGACAGAAGGATTGTTTTAAAACTCAGCTTTACTATTTGCATTTAAAAATATATACATAACTATAACATATACTTCAAAAACTGCAACTTGTTTACTTGATGTTGTATCCCACCAAAGAAAGTCATAATTTGAAAAAAAAGTGGCACCAGCCAAAAAATGCATAATAGAGAAGAAAAAAACATATATAAGTTGCACTGGAGTATGAAATGCAGTTGCAAGTGTGAAAATAACAAATAATATCACATATAAGTCGCTCCGGAGTATAAGTATAAGTATAAATATAAGTATAAGTCGCACCCGGCCAAAACTATGAAAAAAGGTGCAAATTATAGTCCGAAAAATACGGTACTTCAAACTAAAATAATAATTGTACAACTGCACAAGCTGCTCTTTACATGGGGCTCATAGAACACAAAACAGCAACTAAGATAAGATAATATAAGAGTACCTTTATTTGTCCCACAATGGGGAAATTCCACTGTTGCAACACAGATAAGGTGATGAATAAAAACAGATCAACTCGTATAATCTTAACAATAATATCACTCTTACTCACAGCTGTTATTGCCCACTTCATGTATTCTGACTCTTGATTAGCAAAGAGCTGACACATACATGCCATTGTCCTCTCATATCGACCAACTGTTGCTTCTGTATAATATAAGTCATTGTGCGCAGAGATTCCCTGCCGCCCAATATCAAACACTTGAGTTAAAAAGCGACAGATGTCTTCGCTCAATCGAAATGGTACAAAACCTGGTGCAGCATTGCGACGGATTCAAAATGCTCTCCGACTTTGTACTGTGGATGTGCTGGAGGAATGGCCCTCTTGGCTCCGGATCACAAGCTTTTATAGCGTTAGTGTTAATGTTTGATACGTGCTTTCGAGTCGAGCGCGCTTGTTTCAGATCAGTGGAAGCGACTGTGGCTTTTCGGAGTTCGGTCGAGGAGATGAAGCTGGTTATGCCCGAGTTCTAATGCGGGATATGAAGTTATTGCATGGTGCGGTCGGCGTGATGTGTGCGGAGCTCGTGCACACGGAGCCGGTCCGCTGGGGGGGTTTCAGGGATTTGCTGAGCTGTTGGAAGTTTTTTGGTCTGCAGAACGCTGGGCTGGCTGTTACTTTATGAGAGGCTTGTTTGTGCCGGGACAGAGGGTAATTTATAAGACCACTGTGCAGGATATCAGACGTACTGATCACATTTGCCATGATGTGATTCGCAACAGAGATCACGTTTCTAAATATAACAAACAAAGTTAATCGGTGTAATCCCTTATTCATCCTGGAGTGTTTCAGTTGTAGTTCATCTGAATTCTGTCATCAGGACGTTCTCCTTTAGTCCTCTTTCAGACCATCTCTTCTCTTGCTCAGAACCTTCACCTCACTGTCTTGCGGTTCGTGGCTTTCAGATGAAGATGCACCGCACTCTGTAATCCTGAATTTGCATGCCTTCTGTGTCGACTCAGCCTTTTGTGCAGTGGCTGTTTCTGTCTCACCTCTGTAACCGATTTGACAGCATTTTAACTTGTTTTTTGGTTCATTTCAAGGAGGGAAAAAGAGCGTTTCAGCCTTTTTATATCAGAATAAATTCATTTTCTTCAGTGTTAAATTTAATTATGGGTTATGATAATGTTGCGGCATCGCTGAAATATATAATTAATAGCTATAAAAGCATAACAAAGCTCCGACAATAGGCTTGGATAGGTTGCTTTGAATTTGCCGTTCTGTGAATATGACTCGCTATGAGGCAAATCATGTTGATGAATGAATAATTAGCTTTCAAAGTGTGCAATATTTCATTTCGTAAACCAAGAGTGCTGCTTTATGTAAATAGAGTTTTGAAGCGAGCCTTTGAGTGTGTCGTATGGGCTTTTCCTGCCTCAGCATTAGACAAATTAAATTGATTATGTTTGTTTGAGTAAAGCAGAAAACACGGCACACTCGGCGCTGCCTGTTCAGTGAGACCTGTCATCAGCTGATTTGACATTGTTTCCAAATATGTCAGAATGGGCTCAGCTTTATTCTGGGTTGATTTGTATGATTCTTACACATGCAGAATTAAGTGTTGCCATGTGATTAATAGGTGCAGTAAATGAAGGACCACCGTGGCTCAGTGACTGCAGGCAGTGCACAGCATCAGCAGTGAGAGAACACTACAGCAAGGTTCAAAATGAAGTCAGATTTTGAGAATAATAATAAGCATTGTTCAAATACAGAGTGCTATTGTTCTTCCCATCAGTTATGGCTTTAAGGTTAGTTATGGTTGAGAGTGTCACGGTAAAAGCTTTCTGCCCGGGGGCCAAATGTGGCCCTCAGACCAATTTTTCTTGGCTTAGTTGGTCCAAACAACAAAAAGTAGTACTTTTTACTGTAAAATTGGAAAAATTCAAGTATTTGGATGTTACACCAACCTAATATGTATTCCAAGTCTTATTAAAGATGGCTCAGCGAAACATGTCAAATGCAAAATTTCAAAATATTCACTTTGTCGAGGTTGGACACAGCATGTTTAGTACATTTACCAAGCCTGAGGCAAAATTGTGTTGTTAAAACAGGTTTTGCAAACAACACAACTAAAGAGAACACGGATGGATCTGCCTCTTCTTTGATGTACGGTGAGTTGTTAAAAATGTGTCTGTAGTTTTATGTAAAGTCATTACACAGTTTGTTTACATAAGCTTGGGTCACTGGGTCCCTGGGGGCCAGTTAGTGCCACTGCATAGTCCCACTCAGAAGAGCACAGTCGGCCAAAGCTCTTTCTCTGTCACAGCAGCAGCAATGGAAGTCTTATCCAATCAGAAAGAGAGAAGTAACATCCTACAATATTTTTAATACTCATTTATCAAAATGAGTTTTATGGCTTATTGAGAACCAGCTCTGCTGACACTGGCACTTTATCTGTTCTTGTGGTTGTGAGCTGAATGTTCTGAATGTTAACACATTTATCTATTGTCTCTCTGCGCTTGTAAATAATGCTTTTGTGTTCAAGTAGCTGTGAATATGATGTACATGCATTGTTTCAACATTATTATTGTTTTTGTTTTTTTAGAGAGAAAATATAAACTCTTTCAAGGGACTACGGATGTCTAAAGGAGCGTTCGGACCACGGCCCCTGTTGGTCGCCTAGCAACTTTAAGTTTTGCTAAACATGGACATTCAATAGTTTGCATTTCTTTGGGGTCTGTTGTTCTATCCAAAAAGAATAATACAATCACATCCAAATGTGTGCTCCACTAAAATGTTGAACTAAATAAAATAACTAAATGTAATAAAAACACCCTTTAGTTCAAATGTGTGGAACAACCGTACTTTTACTGTAAGTCTAGTTTTCTTAAGTTCATATCTCAATCCATCAAACTCTGAACCTTTGCTTTTCTTTCCCTTCTCCCTGGCCACATCAAACGGCGTGGTACCTCCCAGTCTGTCCGCATCTCCGTCTCTCTCGCTGTGTGATCCAAGCACTCCAGCACTTTCCCTGTGACCTTTGAACTCTGAGGTCACATCCTCCTTGTCCATGACCCCTCCCGTCTGAGAGAGGCTGGGAAAGAAATGGCGGACAGATTTACCGATATGTACCGCGGTGGACCTCCGCTGGGGTCAGGGGAGGGTCCTCCACTTTTCTATCCCACGGACGAGGCCTGCTCCTGGGTTAGTGGTGATTTAGTGGATCCAAAGAGCTGTGTCAGAGCACGTTCTTGTGGGAGATGGTGAAGAGGTGTGTTGCAATGGAGTCTATTTTGAAAGTCCATCATTCAAAAGAGTGGGAAAGGTTATTGCATTTATGTTCCATCATTGGTGTGGGTGAAACACGCTCCCCCTATTGGTCAGGGTGTCTCATTACAATACGTATTTACACTACATTTATGGAATGTTTCGTCAGTTTTTGAGATTAAATGGGCGTTTTCATGTGAAGCACAACAATTTTGCTCTTCCAAGATTATCTTATATTTTATATATAAACTTGAGGAATAATTCTACTGTAAAGTCTATGGAGAATTTTGAGAAGAAATTGAGTTATTTTTGGGGGTGCCACATAAACTGCGGATTTTATTAACTTTTGAAAATTAAAAAAAATGTAATATTAGTCAGATGTTCTTGGTCTTCGTATGGACATGATGTGTCCAGGCAGTGTCTGATTTCAAACACAAATCAGAGTAGGATTCCATCCTGAAAAAACGTTAATGTGGCTGGTCAGAATGCAGTTTCTCACAAAAAATAAATAAAATACAATTAAAAAATGAAAAAGTTTTGTTCGTTCGCCCTGTTTGTACTTTTTCATCAGACAGTGTTTGTGTCTCTGGCAAACTCACCAGTGCCAATAAGACCACATGTCCACACCACCAGTTTATTTGCTCATGTTTTCAAAGTGCCAATTAGTGTTAACCATCTGCCATTTTATTTTGGGATGCATAAAGCGGCACCTATAAAGTCACTAATTTATTAAAGTCTGATTTTGATAGTGCCGTAAGTAAATAAACTTTAGTATACAACAGTATGCATTGCATGTCATCAATGTTAAAAAGTAAAACAAATTCAAGTCTTCATTGCATAATGTTGTGTTTGCCTGTAAACTAAGACACAGAGAGCAGATAATGAGATTGAACATTGAAGAGAGGAGAGAATGTCAGCAAATGAGGTCAGCACAGAGCCCAGCAGTACTACGTTTTCTTACAATTGTATTTTTGAATTGCAATAAATGCAGCTGTTTCCGTCCTTGAACATTTAGACTGTATATGTATAGATGCAGTTATATGGTTAGTAAATAACTCTTATAATTGCATAATAGAACTAAAAGAACAAATCTGATTGAACCAGCTGACACAAAACTCTGACTTGTGTTTGGAGCCCTTCTGGTCAAAGAGAGAGGTGAAAATAGCATTCTTTTTTCTCAATTGAGACTTGATTCAGGGTTAGCCAAGTGCGAAACTCCCCCTCACAATGTGTTACAGCCTCTGCCTTACCCACGAGTCGCTCCAAAAGGTGAATATTGACTGCATTTCTTTTGTTTTCATCATCTCCAGGTGGGATCCCTGTTGTCTGAGGTGTTCACTTTGGCCGTGTGTAATTAAATAAGGTCCTCAGGGATGTGAGCAGCCT
Source organism: Eucyclogobius newberryi (assembly GCF_026437365.1). Classification (NCBI taxonomy): domain Eukaryota; kingdom Metazoa; phylum Chordata; class Actinopteri; order Gobiiformes; family Gobiidae; genus Eucyclogobius; species Eucyclogobius newberryi. Next base: position 25,095,397 of record NW_027315768.1, read on the forward strand.
CAAGGCCGGATGGATTGCTTTGCTGTTGTGTAAAATGCATTTTTCATACAGCCCTGGTACGCATAAGTCCCAAGTGTTTTCTTATAAAAATGTTTCTGTATTTAGATTTAAACAAAAAATATATTTAAACTGTATTATATGCAGGTATTTACAGATTACATTAGGTGGCTAAATGAGGTGAATTATATTTAACATTATTCATTTTCAGTGAAGATTACTGAGAGACATGTCGTATGGAGATCAGGTACTTAAATATAGAAAGGCTCCAGTCAGTGCAGTTTTAGAGTCAGTTTGAGTTACAGGAGCTCCAAGAAAGGCCCTGACCCAGTAAAACCTTGAAAATAAATAACACAATCTTAAATACCGGTAAATATTACAAAACTAGACTTTTATTTTGAATTGTTCATGTTGATGTGAGTGATTTTGAAAATGATTGAAATGAGATTTGCCAATTGAACAAATTGTTGGCATTTAGTTTATTAATTGCAAGAGAGAAATTTGATTGTCTTTAGTAAAGCAAGATGTGCACTCATTTATTTAAAGGTGCACTATGTAACGTTTGCTTTCTGCTGATGTAACTGTGACATCAAACTGTATCTTCATGGACACTTGCAAGTTAGGAAAAGCCACATAGTGGACCTTTAGGAGGAGATATAGTTTTAGTTACAACTCATCCCTTTGGGCATGAATAATTTGAGCTCATGAGAGTAATAACGCTGCTGCTCAAACCATTTCCATCAGATTGAAAATGACTTCTGGTTATATTTGAACCATCTTGATTTTTCCAACAGTGTCCAGATGACTTTGAAACCTTGTCTACCACATAATCATGGCAATTCATTTAAACCGTCCAAATGTTACTGTTGCTTGATTTGACCCCTGCTTGCTTTTTGCGTCGCCCCCATTGTCGTTCACATTCATGTTTCCTCAATCTCTTTCCCGTGCAGATTCCACAGATATTGTGCAGCGCAGCGTGTATGAGCGTAACAGATGGGCCTCTGCAGGACGCCAGGTGAGTACGAGCCAGTGCACGATCACGACCCTTTTAACTTGTACCACAAACTGACTAATTAGTCCTTTACCCACAGGTAAAGTGTACAGTATACACACACGCTTAGTGCAGTTGGATTAAAATGAATGGAAACCCAACAACGCTCTAAACCAGGCATGTCCAAACTACGGCCCGGGGGCCAAATGCGGCTCTTAGCACATTTCTGTTGGCCCTTCAGCTTCCTGCTATGTTGGCCCAAACAACAAAAATTAGTACTTTTTACTGATAAATTGGTAAGATTCAGGCATATTGATGTTATACCAACCTAATATTAATATTCTAGATCTAATTAAAGATGTGGAGGCTCATCGCAATTACGTCAAATGCAGAATTTCGAATGATTCACTTTGTCATTCAACAAATTCGACTTCAAGTTGTTTGTGGCCCTCTGCCCCGTTTAAGTTTCAAAATGCGGCCCTTGGTGAAACAAGTTTGGACGCCCCTGCTCTAAACGAACAGATTATGAATGAGATTTGTTTATATGTCGTGAGAATGTGAGACACATATTCATTTTGCTTGAGCTTTGAGCATTATTGGTCCACGAGACATAGGTTTTCTCTTCTCAGATAAGAAAATGAACAGCTACATACTGCCACAGACTCCATCCTGATACAGAGAGAAGTCTGGCTAAAATAAGATTATTGTGAAAACTAAAATTACAAACACACATGTTTATTGTGACCTGCGACAGCCAAGATGTTTGACACTCAGTGCACTAACCTCATTGTGACAAATGCTTGTTCCACAGATAGTGTCTGATCCATCAGTGGAGGAAGCGGGTTTACTCAAGCACAGCCGGGATTATTCACACGTCAGACAGGAACACAAGGCCAAACACATGACATGAAGACAAAGGGCTGATGCGGCTGGATCTTTGAGTTGTTTTCATTTTACCTTTATGTTGCACATCAACATTGTATAACGGCTTCAGGTTTAGAGATCATTTTATCAAAAGATTAAAAGCATAGCATTTTTGAATAATCTTTCACATTGGTTATAAATCTACTGGCAAAGTGAACCAAGTAACAACATGAATAGCACATTTAAAAGAATATTAAGGCTCTAAGAATCTATAATGGTTAAACTTGCATAAAAGTCAGGCATTTTAAGATTTTTTTAATTGACTTGCATGAAAAATAATGGATTAAATAACTTGTCTATCCATGATTTGAGAGAATAGGTTTCATAACACATGATAAATTACACAGGAATTGTATAAATGTAATATTTTTGATAGCAAACCTACTTACTTCTTAGTTTTATCAATAAGCAAAATAGTTTGTTGCTGCCCTACAAAAGTATAAACCAATGTTGCAAATATTAATACTGTAATAAACAATGTTGTGCCATGTGACTTTCAGTTTTCAACCTTGCATAGTGAAGCATTGTGTTGTTTTTGTGCCGCTCCGGCCTCTGCCCATCCACACAGTCATACATTCATGTATGAACACATGTGCTGCTCCTCATGTGAGATATGAATGCACGCTTGTCAGTGATGTATCTCTCAAATCTGTAAAACACTGGTGTCCTTGAGTCTGAAGGTCTGCCGTATGCTGCTGCCCAGGCCACAGCCGGGAGATGTGTGTGTGTGTGTGTGTGTGTGCGTGCGTGCGTGCGTGCGTGTGTGTGTGTGTGTGCAGTCTGTGGTGTGTAGCGTGCTAGCTGAAGGCGCTCTCACACCAGCAGGGTGTCTCCAGGAGAGCGTCTGTTTCTCAAAGGTCATTGGGTCATATGAAGAAGTGAGTAATGCTGCTCAGACTGTGGGATACGTCTTATTGATCTATTATTTTTTTATAACAAGGACAGCCTCTTCTACAATGGTGCTTTTAAGAAGGCCTGCAACAATAACACTGTATAATCCAGAAAAAATCACAATAAATTATAATATTTAAAACTAATTTATGACACAATAATCTTTAAGCAGGATTTTCCCAAAGGCTTTATTTCACAGGATAATTGAGGCGTGGAATTGGGGGAGAGAGGGTGCAACGACATACGGCAAATGGTCTAGGTCTGGACTCAAACTCACAATAGTTCAGTGGTAGAAACCGCACATGTGCAACACATTACACCACCGGCAAACACACCAGCAAACAGTTTTCCAAATGTCTGATGTAGAATAATAAATACAAAGCTGAATGAAATACTTTCTTGTGATCTATAATTATTCGTAGAGGTCACTTATTCTTGTGGCTCTACCTTTTCATTAGTAAAACTGCATCAGTTCATTTCACATTTAAATTCAACTTCACCAGTGTTTTAGTTTATTCTTTTGATTTTCTGATTAGCCGCTCATCATCGTTTTACCAACATATTCCCCATCCCAACTTTACATCATCGGCATTTCTGACTTTTCCTCCAAAACATCAACATATTTGGGTTCTTGTCCTTCATATTATGAACAAATACACAGTTTTTCACATTTTCAGTTCTTCTACCTCGAGCACTGTCTCGAGCACTGATCTTTCCAATTTCCACCATTCATTTGAAATCTATTCTTAGGCAGAAATCTGACTAAAAATGCATACAGTAGTTTCATCCATTCACTTAAATCTTTAACACATTACAGGCCTCCTTTATTCTCAGTAAAATAATTGATATTTCGGTCAGATCACAATTACAGCCATCACAAAAGGCATTAGAATATAAATTACAGCTATGAATTTGAAATAATTGCCTGCGCTCGGATACATTAGCATATATAAGTGAAGGCAATCTCTACGTGTGGTAATAGGCGCGCACAGTAGAGATGAATCCAAACCAGGTTTGCTAATTAAATAGTGCAGAAATTCACACATACACACATAATCGTAATGGCGAATCGGCGAGCGGGAGGTCTCTACGGCCCCATCTCGCGCTGCGCAAAGGTACGGCCATAAAAGTGACACGGCAACTAATTATCCCCAAAATTACAGCGCCTTAATGTTCGACTCGCAGTGCTGTTCCCGGGCTACACGGGCCGACCGGCGTAATATATCTGGGGCGAGTGTACGGGGCGAGTCGGTGGGAGATGGTGTGTGTGTTTTGTATGCAGACAGCTGGAGGTGGGCCCGTGCATGCAGAGCAGAGGACAGATGTGCAGAACGCGACTTTGTTCTTTCACTCACCACAAAGGCACAGGCTTTAAGGGGAAAGCCACTGCAGCGCTGCCGTGTAATCCAGTTGCAACTAAATGTTTTATTCCCAGGGTCCGGACACCCTCGGATTTTTCGGCGGTAGAAAAAATAGACAAAGCTTTTGGAACACGTGATGGCTGCGGTCACATTTGCACACACAACGTTAAACTGCATGGGACAAAGACTGGGCTTGGATTAAAAGGAACTTGCTTGAAAGTGTTGTGACTCAGTGTGGGCGTGGTTGAGGCTGTGGGGCAGGATGGCCATGTCGTTGTCTGTAACAGGGCGGTGACCAAAGCAAGCGTTCTCAATCTAAAGGTCGTCAAGCAAGTCCAGAATGAAACCTCTCTGTATTTGTTTTATTCAGAGGGATATCAGTCTGGTCACCATACAGTTCATCTAGAGCTAAACAGAACTGTGCAGTCAGGTTGGTTTATTTCATGTGAAGCAAAGGATCATCCATCATTTAGAGCAATCAAACTTCTCTCACCTCAGATGAATTGATTATTTTTCAGTCCTCTGTAGAATCTTTCTTTCTCTTTCTTTTCTCATTATGTTTTCCTCGTAAACAGCTCCATTTGTTTGGATGCGTGTCCCTTATTCGCTAATTCATCTGTCAATCACATATGACTCAGAGAGATGAAACCTGCGTCCAAACTCACATCTTCATTAAGTATTGGAGGAGTGGGTTTTACGACTGTAAAGGTGCGTTGATAAAATAATGGACTCTAGTTGCTGGTACTTGCAATGCTTTACAGGTTTGCCAAAGCCAAGAGCAATACACTGAACTAATTACTAGAGTAATTATTTATTTCCTCCATACTCGGTGATGGTGAGCGGTGTGGGCACAGCTGCCCTGGGGTAGACTCACGCAATCGAGGCTGCCAATGCAATCTGACAGCAACAGCCAATGCAACTGTCAATCATTCATGTGTCTTACCTAAGGACACAATGACAAAAGTTCCAAGTGGGAATCAACCTTCTGAACTTTGCCTGTCACTTATGTCGTCCACTTCCACCAAAAGAAATGCATGATCAGAAAGAGGAAGGATGGATGTGCCTGTACAGAATAACATCATCTCCTCTGAGCAAAAAGGCAACGTTGCATTTTGTTCTTTACTTCTAATCCCTCTGTGTTCATGCCCAGTGTTCATATCGGCTGCTTTAGTAATCCCAAATTGACTACATTGACACACGATTAGTCTCTTCCATGTTCTTCGTCACATACATTATACACCATCAGATTCAGTTCCCTGCGATTGTCAAAACTACAGTTCACGTAGAATGAAGGATCAAAGCTGTCCGGGCGTGTGTAATCCTGAGTCTGTGTGACAGAAGATGGCGGAGCGATAAGATGTGCAAATACCATCATCGATTGCATCTCCTCTGTAAATCTCTGGTGCCCAATCCAAGAGCAGGGCCAGGATTACAGCAGGAGGAAGAGGGATTACCTGGTCTCAGTCTCCTGACAAAACAGTAATGACATGTCAGACAATGAGACGTGTGGGGGCCCTGCACCGCTATACGTTTGTATACTTATCTATTATGTTTGGATATTGTATGTTTTATTATATATTTCAACAGTTGTCCTTGAGATATAATAAATAAATAAATAAATAAATGGATAAAAGCCAAATCAAAAGGAAATAAAGTACATTTCAAAATCCAACATTAAATGGAGTTACCTTTCCTTAACATTGCATTATTCATTCACTGTGATAAACCACCTCTGCAGCCACAACTGCCCTGTTGCAAGGCCATTGGACCCTCTGACCACCACCAATCCCTCATTCACCACATTCATGCAAGGAAAGATGGGTGAAGTGCCTTGCCCAAGGACA